>NC_066627.1:963360-1283646 GCF_025201925.1 Gopherus flavomarginatus | reverse complement strand
TTTTTTAAAGAAAAACTTTATTAAACCTTTTCCCAGCCCTTTCTTCTGTCTTTTTATGTAACTTCCTCTGAAAATGGCAAAAAAATCCAAAACATTGGCACTCTTATCTAAAGCTGCAGCTAAACCAAAGCATTGAAAGGGGCCCACTATGTCTGTGTCCATTCCTTCTGCAGAAAGAGATACCTCCCTTACATACCAACCTTGAGTTCATGCAAACGTCCAAGTATGTCAGTATGAGATATGACATCCTCCCTCCTTCCTCTCAGATGTCAGTGTCTGCCTTTAGAAGCACAATGGGTGACCTAAAAGACAATTTCTACTGCCATGTATTTTTCAATGTCTTTTTCCTTTAACCCCCAGGGATGTACCTGTTGAACAATCAGAGGGGCTATCTCATTCCTTTAGACCCGAAATCAGAATTCAACATATATATTTTATATTAATACACTTTATACATTGTTTAAAGGAAAACACCTGTATACTAACAATATGTCATATGTTAACCTGAAACCCTGAGTGAAGATATCATGTAATCTTTAGACTATTGGCTACTGTGCTTACCTTGTCTTGCTGCTAGATCTATCACCCCATCACTTCCCTCTGCGCATGAAGTTTCCATATGATCCATTATAATCAATTATTTGGCAGTGTCTCTGAGTCAAATAAGCAAAGTGACACTCCGCCAGCACTGTGCCTAATAAACCCATGTGCTTGATTCTACCTGATGTCCATTTTGTTTCTTCAGTCTGATGCTGCTCTGTGTCCATGTTACAGAAGGGTAGGTTAATTAAGTGCAGCTTGTACTTGGAGTGGATGGGAGTGAGGTTTAGGATGGTCCTTAGTTCCTGTGGAAGATCATTTCCCAGTCCCAGACCAGCCACCACAAAATCTCTGGTTTTTGCAAGGATCAGTGTTACCCTTATGACAGAACATCCCACTCCAGTCCCTTGCTTGGAAACAATTGATACCAACTCATCCAGTAGTCACTGAATTTGAATCTGGAGATTTTACAGGAGAGGTGGAGAGAGTCTACAAGTTTTCTAATGTCTCCCACAGATGCTATGAATTTAGCAGTCCAGCCACCTGAGGGGGAAAGAGATTGTAAGAATCATAATTTTGGAGTCTTGTGGCACCTTAAAAACTAGCAGTTTGGGGGGGGCATAAGCTTTTGTGGGCTGGCACTCACTTCATCAGATGCAAGCTCCAGCCTAGGAAAACTTATGCCTGTAGCAAGGTCTCTGTTGGTCCGCTGAGCCGCTAGGGGTGGGGGGCGTGCTACTGCCTCGCCGGAAGGCTTTGGTCACACCTCTCCATCAACAGGGTATTAGCGTAGGGAGATGTGCCATTGTAATTGATGTGACACAGGAGTACTGGCCAGAGTACGTGACAGGTCCTCAAGCCGGGGAGCACAGGCAAGAGTCAGCGGCGCGCCCCTCAGGCAGAGGAGTGCCGGCAAGAGTCTTCAGCACTTTATCGGGGTTCTGCCACCCAAGGCGGGTTGGCTGGAGTAGGGGAACACAGGCCCACCTGACTCCACTGCGTTCCACCCCAGGGCCCTGTCAGCGGGGATCTGTCCGCAACATGCTGACCAAATACTGACTCACCGCACTGTCCAGTTCTGCCCCTGGCCTATTTCCTACTCGATCTCTCAAGTGGGTCCCTCTGGTTCCTCCAACCCATCAGGATATTCAGCCGCCAGTAGCCCCAGGAGCTCCAACTCACCCTCGGCATTGGGCTAACTTGGGCTCAGGTCACTGCCCGGCTCCTCCAGCTCCTCCGGGTACTCGGCGGGGGGCAGTCTTGGTAGCCTGAGTCCTTCCTCCAGGTCCAGGGCCTGCCCTGCCCCAGCAGCAGGGTCTACAAGGGACAGCCTGTGTCTGTCTCCCTCCCTGGCGCTCCCTTGACTGGGCTAAGGGCCCCACCTGTTGTATTTCCTGTTCCACCCCACCCCTTCCGGGGGGTGGGGTAAGCTTGGTCTGGCCTGGCCCTCTCAGAATTTCACTCAGGTTCGGCCAATCGCGGCTTCTACTGGCGGCGGTTCACTGCTCCAGGCCAATGGGGGCTGCGGGAAGCGGTGGTCAGCACATCCCTCGTCCTGTGCCGCTTCCTGCAGACCCCATTGGCCTAGGACGATGAACCGCGGCCAGTGTGAGCTGCGATCGGCCGAACCTGCTGACCCGGCAGGTAAACAAACCGGCCCAGCCCGGCAGGGTGCTTACCCTGGCGAGACGCATGCTAAAGGTTGCCGATCCCAGATATAAGAGCTCCCTTTTCCTTCACAATAAATGAAAAATAAAGGATTTAAAAGAGTAAATCATAATTAAGACTTTTTTTTTTTTTAGAAAAACATTGACAAATATTTTTTCGGCCCTGTCTTCTGTCTTTTCATATAACTTCCTTTGAAAATGGCAAAAGATTTGGAAGGGCTAGACATTTGCCTGAGGAAAAAAGTGTTCGTTATGTTTAAGGTTTCTGTGCAGTGATCTATGGTGTCTATATCACTGTGTGTATAGTCCAGTCACCGTGCTAAACCTCTTTACATAAACTCTCTTTGTGGCAATTGGAATTGTATTCCAGAGAAATGAGTTGTTTCCTGGAGCTGCCCTTGTGGGTGAATGCTTCACTGGAACTGCAGCAAGCCCAGTTCTGAAATGTTTTGCAGTTCAACTTTTCATCTTCTTCTTCTATCAGAAGAGAACCCTTGGTTTCTGGCAGCATAGCATGGTTTGCACTGCGAATGCACTTGTAGTCTGGTAGACAGATCTCGGTTATATAAAGAGACTCCACCTTACGCATAGGATTCCACAGAGAAAACAGTTGTTTAAATCCAGTTAAGGATAGTCAAAGCTGATATCTCTCACATATAAACACACACACAGAGAACAGAAAAGCAATGGAGGGTAAAGTTATGGGACACAGTTTAACCGTAAAGGAATTTCCATACAGCAGGTTTCCACTGACAGTCACAGTCTCTGCTGCCTCACAGGGATCTTCTTTCTTCCTCCAACAATATTACACAAATCCTTAATTGCAGTCCCAGCAACATTACCCTGAACCTACCAGGTTACTGTTTCTAGAGGAAGTATGAAGTGGTAAAATTGAACCCCATCTCACTATAATGCTGTTAGCATATTTCTATAATAGTTGTTAAATCTCTCCTCTGCCCACCCTCTGTTTGTTAACTTGTCTATTTCTACACTGTGTGTTCCCTGGGTCACGGATCCTCCTCCCTTCTCTCTTTGAAAAGTGCCTAGAATCTCAGTTCTCATACTTTCAGATCTAGCATATAGCCTATCTAAGGGGGTGGGAGTTACTTGGCATAAGAAGACTTTGTGGATTTAAACAGTGCAATTCAATCGCTGGCACAGGGGGAAAGCTGAGCATGCAGTCAGGATGGGACTGAAAAACTTATTAACCAAAGTTGTGGTAAAGGCAGCCTAAAGATAGGCAGCAGTGTGTGAGAAAAAGCTGTCCAATGTCTCGCCCCATCTGACCAAATGAACAAGTCTAGATCAACATGCTGCAAAGATGATTCTCTACCTCAGAATATTTAATTTCTCTTACTTTGTTTTTAATATCAATGGTAGTTAGGCAGAAAACTCACTTAAGTGCCTTTATAAACTCCATTAGAAGCCTATCTGCCTCTTTAGGCTCCTAAATACCTTTAAAACCCCATTCCCAGGCCCCATTGGCATCAATAGGCACTTAAATATCTCAGGCTCCCTTCACACCACAAATGAAGGAGGTCGTAGCAAGTCAGAGCCTATCTACTTCTTTAGGCAGCTTCTTTGATTCCTCTGTTTTCTGACTTCTAGCATAACAGGTGCCTGTTTGACTTTGAAGTCGACCCTGCCACACAGCTCACCCTACAACCCAGCACTGCTCAGCATCACACTGAGGCACTGAGGTCAGCCCTGACTCAGAGTCAGCATCAGAAAAACATCACATCAAAGATGGCAGCGGTTACAATGTTTTTCTGAAATGAGCGAGAGGCTGATCTTTTGCATGGCGTGAGTAGCTGAGCGGCTGTCACCGCAGCATCCAGCCTTGTTTGGGCACCTGCTAGTAACTAACATAGCGCAGGGGAAGGATGTGGGGGAGGGGATGTATTTTGACTACAAATAACCCTCTTTGGTCCAGGTTGCTGTAGCAACTATATCATCCAGCAAACCACCAAACGTTATTTCCTCCCAGTGCCTTCCTGTTAGCAGTGAACAGAAAAAATAGCAAATGTTCTCTTCTGAATTTTGTATTTTCAGTCTCTCTATCCTCATACATACCCATCTCTGTCTGTTTCTATCTATCTCCTTAATCCCCCATCTCTCTCACACACACTCACTATCCACATACACACCCATGTATGTGCATGCTCATGTATTTTTGTGTGCATCTCTGTGTCTCTTTTTTGTAGGATGAAAAACTATCTAGACTATTTTGATTGGAATTTTCAAAGGGACCTAAGGAGTTAGATGCCCAAATCTTACTGAAAGTTAGGGGTGGGGGGCACTGTGGACTTTACTCTGAGAACAAAGCAGCAGCAGTGTCAGTGGCAGAAGCTTTAAACACTCTGGTTGGGAAGCCACCTAAGCTAGCCAATAGGAGAGGCACTTTCTTTGCCTCACACACCGTGGCTGGAGGAGGAAGTGGGGAACTCTCACCTCATCTTCCTTACTGTAGTGGGCCAACAAGATGACTAGAGTAACAGGAAGGGTTAGGCAAGAGAGAGAAAGGGCACAGACCAGTCAAGGACCAAGAGAAGACAAGCTGGGCTGAAAGACTCCAATTAGGAGAAGAAACCCAGTACGCAGAAGCCTGATGAGGCAGGGGACCCTGCTTAGCTATCTGAATCCCAGATAGTCCCCAAAGAAACCCCCAGGGAAGACTGAGCTCACAACTACCACATGCCTCCTGAAAGAGTTAAACAGTCATCGAGAAGACTCACATCTTTGGTGGGAACCTGAATGAGGCTGTTTAAACTCTGAGGTATCATGTGGGCGGTAGCCACTGGTTCCTGGGAACTGACTCAGGTTGGCTGAAGGGCTTCTGTTTCCATGACAGGGTAACAGACTGAGAGCCGGTGCCCAAGAAATGCACCAGTGAGGAAACACTGCTGTTGAGAACTTTGAGATCCAGGAGTAGGGGTCCCATCACCTAGGGGAGCTGCAGGGGGAGTCTCACTGGGTTTGTCAAACTCACCAATATGAGTAAGAGTTTCACAATGTAGCTCATAGCACATAACCCTACCAGCCATACCCACACTGAGAGTACAATTTACTCAATGGTGAGATGCTGCCACCTTTATTCACACTACACAATGTTTGTGAAGTCTTGTAATGCTGCTGGTGAGCTATTACATAGCTAAGCAGTCCCTTGCACACCAATGGGCATCTTGAATGAGAAAAGGTGATAAACTAAGAGTATTGGGTTCACACTTTCACTCAATGGGTAATAATTTACATTGCTACTATCCTCAACTAAATCTTCTCATGGGCTAAGCTATTCAAAATGAACTATGGTTAAAGATATGAAGAGAAAGGTCATTTCATTTCAAGGAGGATCTTAATATCTCGGAATTTGATTGCAAGCTGATTGGGAACAATACAGCCTCTCCCCCTACACACACACACACACACACGGAATTTTGAAACTCTATGCAAAAAGGAAATCTCTACATGATGACATCATCATAAACTTTTCACCTCATTGGAATGAAATGTCAATAATTTCCCATGAAAGTTTTAATGAAATCCATCTATTCCCTAACGTTTTTTTATTTAGTTGAGGCAGCATTTTCAGAGGGAAAACTTTTCAGTCAGAATATCTTCAAACAACTCTAGTTCTGACCATCTGCACAGAGGTGAATTTCACTTTTCAGTCAAACCTCCATTGCCTTCAGAGAACATACATCAGGAATGAATGTGTCTCATTACATATTAGGTGACAGAGATTTTTGTCGGCAGATATGATATGACTACTCTGTTTAACTCTTTGGTAAATGTAAACCCAGGAGCTGTATTTAAATTTGTCATCCAAATGGAAGGTTGATATTTTGGTGAAGTCCCATGCAAACATTAAAGAATGCTATCTCAGCGTGGGAGTGTGAGGATAAAAAAATCTTTATATCCATTGCACAAGTATTAAGTGACTTGCCCAAATTCACAAAAGTTTTTGACAGAGCTAGGAATTAAAGCCAGATCTTCTGAGTCCCTTAACCAAAAGATATTTTTTCTGTAGAGAACACTCCTGCACTGGGCCATAAAGGAACATTCATGAGGAATCAGCAGTCAGAAAGGCAGAAAATCGTAGACTAGAAAAGCCATAGATTCCTTGCACCAGATCCTTCAGTCAACATAATTCCAAGGAGATCATGTTTATTTATCTCCTTGACTCATACTAGAATCATCATCTTAATTGGTGAATGCAGGTGCAGGAAAAGAAAATTATTAATGAACATTTGGTCCTGCTGGTGTTTGACTGTAGCTGGGATTGTGAACTATAGACGTGGAGTTCATGACCCAAGCTATAATAAAAGTAGTTGTGTCACACCTGAGGCTGGATACGCTGATGAAAAAGCAGTTGTCCAGGTTATCTGAGTGAAAATATCCAGGAAAGGAAATAATTGTGTGAATTATATACTGAAGAAGAGTAATATGACGGTGAGGCCTGTAACATAAACTGCAGTATCAGTAGAAATTTATAAGGCATGCTCCATTACTAAAGCGATTGTATTCTGCAGCAGAAGAAAGGTAATTTTGTTAATCATGTGATTTTGGGTCTTGACTGTGAAGCTATCATATATACTCACTCAGACTAGGAGGTAATGTGACATCCTCTAATGTCCATTTGGACTTTAGAACAGCGATGTCCCTTTAATTTTCCAGAACACGGCCTCTCTTCTCTCCCAGGTCTACTGAAACAAGATTGTTTGAAAGACTTTGAACTGCAGGGATTGGTCTCCAGCTGAGAAGGGAATCCAGCTCGTGTACCTAGAACTGTGAACTGCCTACAACAACCAAAGGGGTGAGCAAAGTTGTTTGCTTCAAAGTTTGTTTAGCTTGGTAGAGGTTTAGGAATAAGACTGCATGTTTATCTTCTATTTTTGTAACCAATTCTGACCTTATGTGCCTGTATTCCTGAAATTTTAACTGGCTTTAATCACTTCATACAATATTCTTTTAAATTATAATCTAAACCAGTGTGTTTTGCTTGACTTGTTTGGGGAATCTCTGCTCAGGTTAACAAGGACTGGTGCCAATTCATTTTCTTTGATAAAATAACAGATGTCTGAGCTTCCACAGCCCAATGGGGGTGTGATGCAGTAGGTACTGTCTGTGTGGGGTGTGGGAGAGCAGAGGAGGACTTTAGGGGATGGACGATGCCAGAGCCTGTAACCTGAGCTAGGTAAGGGAGGGGAAAGGTCAACATCTTTGCCCGGAAAGGGGACAAAGGAAGGGAGCGGCAGGAGGGAAGCAGTTTGAGTTTGGCTTGGGGCTGGATCGGCGGAATTCAGGGTATCCTAGCTAGGATCCAAGCACCCTGAAAGCCCAGAAGGACTCGGTGGAGGGGTCCTGACTGTGCCTGCAAGCTCTGCTGTAACCTGTGTTCCTGTTGTCCAATAAACCTTCTGTTTTACTGGCTGGCTAAGAGTCACTGTGGGTCCCAGGAAGAGGGGTGCAGGGCCAGACTCCCCCACACTCCGTGACAACTGGTGGCAGCGGCGGGAGATACTGCACCCTGTGGACGGCGCTTCCTGCAGTAAGTGACTGGGGAGCAGTAAAACGAAGGGGTGATTAACCCCTGGGAGTGTGTGCCCAGTGAGAAGGACTTTGCAGTAACAGGGTCCCCCGGGGGATTGCAGCGAGCGGTCCCAGGGGCGGAGGAGTCTGCAGCTCGACCCTGGCAGAGAGGTGGTGACCTCAAGAAGGGCTGGTGCACTAGGGGTCCCCCTGGAAACCGTGGGGAGCGGCGAGCACCCCGGCCTGTGAGTGGCCAGCAGGAAGATGTATGCCAAGCGGCGCAAGTGTGACCTGGTGGAGCTGTGCAAGCAGAGGGGCCTGCACCCAGGGAGGCTCAGCAAGGACCAGCTGATTGCCCAGCTGGAGCAGGGAGACCGCATGAATGAACTTAGCCCTGTCTCTGAGGGAAGCAGCCGGGCAGATGCAGCGCAGGCACCAGTGTCTGTCCCCACTGGGAATGGTCAGCCGGCAGACGAGGGCTTCCCGAGACCCCCCCTTCCTAGGCCTAGGGGAAGGACGGGGAGGAGCCCAGTGTATACCGAGGGCACCGTGACCCCCCCGGCCAGCAGGGGATCCGCCCGGCGAAGCCCACCCCCCAGCAGGGGATCCTCCCGGCAACGCTCGGCATCCGTGGAGCGGACGCGGCTGGAATATGAAAGGGAGAAGCTCGAGTTAAAGAGGCAAAAGCTGGAGGAGAAGGCGAAACAGCGTGAACATGAGCTGGAGCTGGCCCGGCTGGCGAGCAGTGGGGCCCTGGCTGCGGTGAGTGAGGGGGGACCCAAGCCTACAAAGAGCTTTGATAAGCACTTGCTGCACCGGCGTAAGGAGGGGGAGGACATAGATACCTTCCTGACGGCCTTTGAGAATGCCTGCGAGCTGCACAGGGTTGACCCTGCAGACAGGATCGCAGTTCTCACCCCCTTACTGGACTCCACAGCCGTGGAGGTGTACAGCTGACTGAAAGGGGCGGAGGCAGGGGACTACGAACTGTTCAAACAGGCTCTGCTCCGCAAGTTTGGGTTGACTCCTGAGATGTACCGGAAAAAGTTCCGGGGCCAGCGTAAAACCCGTGAGGTCACATACCTACAACTGGTCAACCGGGCGCAGGGGTATGCCCGCAAGTGGACAGCTGGGGCCCAAACTAAAGAGGACCTGCTTGACCTATTCATACTGGAGCACCTGTACGAGCAGTGCCCGTCCGACTTGAGGCTGTAGTTGATGGACCAGAAGCCGGAGAACCCACAGCACGCAGGCCAGCTGGTTGACCAATTTGTGGACAGTCGGGCAGGGGATGGCAGGGAGGAGTCTCGAAGGAGCAAACCTGCCTCAACGCAGAGAGAGAGTCATCATGGGACCTCCCAGCGGGGTCCTATGGAGAACCCCCCCAAAAGGGGAACATCAGCGTCAGGTCCCTCCGACCCACTCAAGGGGACCCACGAGACATGGGCTGCTATCGCTGTGGCCAACGAGGTCACATACGGGTCCAGTGCCCCAAGCTCAGGGACAGACCAAGCAGACCCAACCCGCAGAGGGTGGACTGGGTAAAAACCAAATTGGAGGAGGGGCTACATTCCCAGGAAAGAGGGGCTGGCAACATACCACCTGTGGATGCTCCAGGCTCCGGGTTTTTGGTTTACCGGGTGGGCGCGGGGCTGCCCCTCCGGAAGGAGTGCATTGTTTCCCTGGAGGTAGATGAGAGGAAGGTCACTGGGTACTGGGACACGGGCACAGAAGTGACGCTGGCCCGGCCCAAGGTGGTGGCCTCAGATCGGATGGTGCCGGACACCTACCTGACCCTGATGGGCGTGGGTGGGACCCCATTCAAGGTGCCCGTGGCAAGGGTACACCTGAAATGGGGGGTCAAGGAGGGCCCCAAGGATGTGGGAGTACACCATATTTGCCCACTGACTTGTTAATGGGAGGGGACCTCGAGGACTGGCCTAGTAACACCCAGAGTGCCCTGGTCGTGACTCGTAGTCAGAGTCGGCAAAGGGCACTGCACCCCGACAACGGGGAAGGTACTCGACCCGAGGTGTAGGACCCTAACCCAGGGAGTGGGGAACGCCCAGGGGCACGGTGCAGAGAGGCTGCGGCCTCAGACCCAGCCAGCAAGAGAGAGCCGGTCCCCATCCCTGTCCCAGCTGCTGAGTTCCAGGCCAAGTTGCAGAAAGATCCCGCCTTGTGGAAGCACCGGGACCGGGCTGACCTTAGTGCGGTACAGACCATGAGGAGAGGTTGCAAGGAGAGGTTCTTATGGGAGAAGGGGTTCCTGTACCGAGAATGGGCTCCCCCAGGGGAAGTAGAGTCATGGGGGATCAGGAGGCAGCTGGTAGTTCCCCAGAAGTTTTGTCACAAGCTGCTGTACCTGGCCCATGACATCCCTCTCGCAGGGCACCAGGGAATTCGACGCACCAGGCAGAGGCTGCTACAGAACTTTTACTGGCCTGGGGTCTTTACCCATGTCCGACAGTACTGTCAATCCTGTGACCCCTGCCAGAGGATGGGGAAGGCCCGGGACAAGGGGAAAGCGGCTTTGAGGCCTTTACCAATCATAGGAGAACCTTTCCAGAAGGTGGCCATGGACATAGTGGGACCCCTCAGCAAGATGACCCGGTCAGGGAAGAAATACATCCTGGTGGTGGTGGATTTTGCCATTCGCTACCCCGAGGCAGTGGCCTTGTCCTCTATCGAAGCCGACACAGTGGCAGATGCGCTGCTGACAATTTTCAGCCGGGTGGGGTTCCCCAAGGAGGTCTTAACGGACTAGGGGTCCAACTTCATGTCGGCCCTGCTCCGGTCCTTATGGCAGAAATGTGGAGTCCAGCACAACTGGGCCTCAGCGTATCACCCCCAGTCCAACGGGCTGGTAGAAAGGTTCAATGGGATGCTGAAGATGATGTTAAAAACATTTATGAACCAGCACCCGCAGGATTGGGACAAGTACTTACCTCACCTGCTGTTCGCGTACAGGAAGGTGCCCCAGGAATCTACCGGGTTTTCACCTTTCGAACTGTTGTATGGAAGGCGGGTAAGGGGGCCCCTAGACCTGATGAGGGACGAATGGGAGGGGAAGGCCGCTCCCGAGGGAGAGTCAGTGGTGGAGTATGTCCTGACCTTCCGGGAAAGACTGGCCGAGCTCATGGGCCTGGCCAGGGAGAATCTGGCCCGAGCCCAGAGGAGGCAGAAGGTCTGGTATGACCGCACGGCACGGGCCCGTGCCTTCGCCACTGGAGATCAGGTGATGGTTCTCATCCCCGTGAGGAGAAACAAACTCCAGGCCGCCTGGGAAGGGCCCTTCAAGGTTATCAAGCAACTGAATGAGGTAAACTATGTGGTGGAGCTGTCAAACCGGGCACATCACCGTCGGGTGTACCATGTGAACATGATGAAACCATACTATGACAGGGGGAATGTGGTGTTGGCTGTGTGTGGACATTGGGAGGGGCAGGGAGATGACCTCTTAGTAGATCTATTCCCTGGGACCAAAGCTGGTTCCCCCCTGGAGGCGATTCCCCTCTCTGATCAGCTGACCCCGGGCCAGCACGCTGAGATCAGGGGGGTGCTGCATCTGTACCGACAGCTGTTTTCCAACCAGCCTGGACGCACTAATTTGACTGTCCACCGGGTGGAGACCGGGTCACATCCCCCTATAAGATGCTCCCCTTTTCGGGTCACTGGTAAAACTGCCCAGGATCTTGAAAGAGAGGTCAGGGACATGCTGGCTTTGTGGGTGATCCAGCCGTCTTCCAGCCCTTGGGCCTCGCCAGTGGTGCTGGTTCCCAAGAAGGATGGGTCAATCCGGTTCTGTGTGGACTATCGAAAGCTCAATGCCATCACTGTATCTGATGCCTACCCTATGCCCAGGCCTGATGAGCTCCTAGACAAGCTAGGAGGTGCTCGGTACCTCACCACTATGGATCTTACCAAAGGCTACTGGCAAGTGCCGCTGGACGCAGATGCCAGGCTGAAATCGGCCTTTATCACCCCTCTGGGGCTCTATGAGTTTCTGACCCTGCCCTTCGGCCTCAAGGGAGCACCGGCCACCTTCCAGCGCCTGGTGGATCAGCTACTGAGGGGGATGGAGAGTTTTGCTGTGGCGTATATTAACGACATCTGCGTCTTCAGCCAGACCTGGGAGGACCACATGTCCTAGGTTAAACAAGTCCTGGACCGACTCCGAAAGGCTGGGTTAACAGTAAAGGCTGAGAAGTGCAAGGTGGGGATGGCTGAAGTATCTTACCTGGGCCATCGGGTGGGGAGTGGCTGCCTGAAGCCGGAACCAGCCAAGGTGGAGGTAATCAGAGACTGGCCTGCCCCCCAAACCAAAAAGCAGGTCCAGGCCTTTATTGGGATGGCGGGGTACTATCGAAGGTTCGTGCCCCACTTTAGTGCCATAGCCGGCCCCATCACTGAACTGTGCAAAAAGGGGAAGCCAGACAAGGTGATCTGGACTGAGCAGTGCCAGGAGGCTTTCCGGGTGCTGAAGGAGGCTCTGGTTAGTGGCCCAGTTCTGGCAAACCCAGATTTTGACAAACCCTTTATGGTGTTCACCGATGCCTCAGACACGGGACTGGGGGCAGTGTTAATGCAGGAGGATGAAAAGGGGGAGAGACACCCCATCGTGTACCTGAGTAAGAAGCTGCTACGCCGGGAACAAAACTACGCGACCATCGAGAAGGAATGCCTGGCCATGGTGTGGGCCCTTAAGAAGCTAGAGCCATATCTCTTTGGGCGACACTTCACCGTGTACACCGACCAATCTCCCCTGACCTGGCTGCACCAGATGAAAGGAGCCAACGCCAAGCTCCTGAGGTGGAGCCTGCTCCTGCAGGACTATGACATGGACGTGGTCCATGTGAAGGGAAGTGCCAACGTGACAGCGGATGTGTTGTCCCGGAGAGGGGGCCCTGAACTTCCCCAGGTCACTGGGCAGAGTGACCCCGCTCAGTTCAGTCTCGAAGGGGGGAGAGATGTGATGCAGTAGGGACTGTCTGTGTGGGGAGTGGGAGAGCAGGGGAGGACTTTAGGGGATGGACGATGCCAGGGCCTGTAACCTGAGCTAGGTAAGGGAGGGGAAAGGTCAACACCTTTGCCTGGGAAGGGGACAAAGGAAGGGAGTGGCAAGAGGGAAGCAGTTTGAGTTTTGGCTTGGTGCTGGATGGGCGGAATTCAGGGTATCCTAGCTAGGATCCCAGCACCTTGAAAACCCAGAAGGACTCGGTGGAGGGGTCCTGACTGTGCCTGCAAGCTCTGCTGTAACCTGTGTTCCTGTTGTCCAATAAACCTTCTGTTTTACTGGCTGGCTAAGAGTCACTGTGGGTCCCAGGAAGAGGGGTGCAGGGCCGGACTCCCCCACACTCCGTGACAGGGGGTGAGGATGGGGGGGTTGAACAGTGTAAGGCAAGTTTATGGCGTGCAGGGCTGGGACTGAGGGTTATGTGGGTATTGATCTGGACCTGGAAAGATAATGGAACAAATAATTAAGCAATCAATTTGCAAACATCTAGAAGATATTTATCACCTTATTAACAGTCAGCATGGATTTGTCAAGACCAAATCTTGTCAAACCAACCTGAAGGCTTTCTTTGACTGGGTAACATGCCTTGTGGATAGCAGGAAAGTGGTAGACATGGTATATCTTGACTTTATGAGAAGCTCATGCAAGACAGTATCAAAAGCTTTACTAAACAAACTAGGGAAATGCAAGCTAGGTGGAGCTACTATAAGGTGGGTGCATAACTGGTTGGAAAACCATTCCCAGAGAGTAAACAAAAAACAAGGAGGCAGGTGGCACCAAAGATTTATTGAGGCATAAGTTTTCATCTAAAGTCCCCTTTGTCCCAGAGTAGTTACCAGTGGTTCACAGTGATGCTAGAAGGGTGTAATGAGTGGGGTCCCTCAGGGATCAGTTCTGGGTTTGGTTCTGTTCACTATTTTCACCAATGATTTAGATAATGGCATAGAGCAGGGGTGGGGAACCTCTTGTCTGCAGGCTGGAAGTGGTTCATCAGGGTTAGCCACTGGTGGGCCGCCCAGATGTTTATTTACCTGAGCGTCCTCAGGCACAGAGCCCTGCAGCTCTCTGTGGCTGTGGTTCACAGTTCCTGATCAATAGGAGATTGGGAAAGCAGTGACCCAGCCCATGCCACTGTTAAAAATCAGTGCTTTAATTCTGGTTGTGATTTAACTTCCAGCCAACAGGTCTTATTATGCCTTTGCCTGCTAGAATAAGAAGGCTTCGCTGCTGCAAGGTATTCTCACGATGCAGAGTTTTATTGGCTATATTCTGGTTGCCACTTCTCTTTAATTTGTTATGGGTAAGGCTGGGGACTTCAAAAAGCTGATGTTAATATTTACTAACTTTTTATATGCTAAGCTCTTGTCATTCATTTGTATACTATATATATTCATTTGTTTACAAAAGCCCTTTTGTGTGTATCAATAGATGTATTGCATCTAAGAAGTTTTGTCCTTCAATTAAACCTAAAAGGAAAGAGATGGAATATGTGCAATATTTTTACCTTAACTTTCCCAATGTAGTCCAGGTGGCCAGGGAGGAGAACCCTTCAACTTCTGAAAAGTGTCTACAGCAGTATGTTATAAACAACACTGAGTGATTACTAAGGGATACTTATTACAGACAGGTTCTATCATAGATGAAATAATAACCCATTGAAAGAGGTTTTTAGCTTATGAAGAACTGGTGGTTGTCACAGCTATTAGTAATAATGATGCTAGAGATTCCTTTATCCTCATCAGTTAGGTAAATTAAAGAACTTCTATTATGGTCCATCAGTAGAAAAAAAACTGAACACATGGTGAAATTAATTGGGGGGGAGGAGTATTTTTCCCTGCAAAAGGAATTGTGTCTTTCATCCTATGAAAGGAAAAAGAGCTGGAAAGTTAGTTTGGGAGTGAATATTGTCTCCATTCCACCATGTACAAAGAAAGGGACCAAACTCCCTTCTCTTCAACATCCACCCAGTGTGGTAAAGTAGGGCTTCTTTCTGCATGCTGTAGAGGGCTGTATTATTCTTGGATTAATAATCTCTGAGGAAATAACATCATTTCAGCCATTGCAGATCATTATTCAAAAACAACACCAGAGTGAGCAAGCACACGAGTCCCAATGAATTTCAGGCAGAGTTGGACAACTCCCTTTTACTCCTTTGAAAAATCTCATCTAAAGTAGACTGAGGCGCTTTACTGTAAATAAGAGATTATGCTGATTGTATCTTCCTACTCTTCTTTATGCAACTGATGAGATATAAAGCCATGGAGAACGAGAACCAAACCAGAATGAAGGAATTCATCATAGTAGGATTTCTGAGCAACTCCAGATTCAAAATCTTCCTATTTCTTCTGGTGACCTACACACTGACGCTTGTCAGGATCATGGTGATCATAGCCTTGGTGTGCAGTGATTACCTCCTCCACACTTCAGTGTACTGCTTTCTCTGCAACTTGTCCCTCTCAGGGATATGGTTCACATGGCCATCCTTCCCAAAACAATGAAAGAAATAGCCTGATGTGCTGACATAAGTTTCATCAGTGAATGTTTCACCCAAACCTGTTTCTATTTCTTCCCTGAGACCTTGGAATATATTCTGGTAGCCGTGATGTCCTTTGATAGATACATACCTATTGTAAGCCTTTATATTGCCCGGCCATCATGAATGGGCAATTGCCTCTTCAGTTGATTATTGGTGCCTAGTTGGGAGCCTTTAAATCAGCCCAACCTTCCTGGTGTCCCACTTACCATTCTGGAGCCACAATGTCATTAACCATTTCTTCTGTGACATAAGATCCCTTTTCAAACTGGTTTGCATAGACACAGAAATCATTGCATAGCTGAGCTCCCTATACACTTCTACGGTGGTGCTTAGCTCTTTGCTTAACAACAGAGTCCTACATGTATATCATCACCACCATCTTACACATCCCATCCACCACCGGTCATCAAAAGGCATTTTCCACCTGTGCAGCTCACATTGCAGTGGAGTCTATCTTCTATAGCTGCTCCATTTTCATGTATATAAACATCAAGGAGTAAATGGCACCTTAAAGACTAATAGATTTATTTTGGCATGGGTAAAAAACTCACTTCTTCAGATGCATGTACATATTACCCCAAAAGAGCCACTCATCGGGGTTCTAAAAAGCAGCAGCCATTCTTCATACCGTGGTCACCCTTTGCTAAACCCATATACATATACGGCCTCAGGAATGAGAAAGTAAGAGATGTCTTCAAAGACACGCTCAGATGGGAAAGGCTGGTTCTCTTCAAAACAGTCTGAAAACTTTACATTGTGATTCATAATTTGCAAAGACCAAGGAATGAAGTGGATATTCAGATGCATCAAATGACTTAGGATCTTAAGTTCCATTTTTAGAAGTGACTTAGGATCACATTGTTAAAGAAATGTGGCACCTAAATATGCATATACATGCCTAGTGGGACTTTTAAAAGGATTTCAATGTGGCTTGGGTGCTTTGAAAATCCCATTAAGTGCCTCTCTGCATCATTATGCACTCAATTTTTTTTTTAAATCCACTCTTTTAGACAATTAAGAGCTTCACTTGAATACTATTTTTTTTCAATTAAAGCCCAAGTCACTTTTGAAAATGGGACTAAAGCATCCAATTACCTTAAAAAAAAATCTGTCCCTAACTCCAGTGAGGCACTGAACTCAATGGGGCATTAGGGGGCTATATACCTTTTAAAATCTGGTGCTAAGGATCTCAAATCATTTAGGTGCTTTGAAAAAATGTTGCATTGGTCCCATTTTCCAAAATTACTCAGGGCACCTCAGTCCCTTTGACTCAGTACAGCAATGGATCGGGTTCAAACACCCTGCTGTAATGATAATAAAGTGTTTGGGCGATAAAGTGTGTTATTACTGTTATTTATAGATGAACAGAAAACAAATATGGTAACAAACTTTTCTGCGAAAGGTTTAAATGTCAAAAAATGCACAATTAAGGTCGCCTGGTGAGAGTTATGCCCTTTCAGAACCTCAAGCTCAGCAAAACTTCAAAGCTATAAATTGCAAGACACAGTTTGAATGAAAGACTCTCAACATATAACTCTTATCCCTTGAAAATTGCACACGGTATGACAATAGGATAGTCGCTCTTGAAGTCTCTCTCTCTCTCTCTCTCTCTCATATGGTAGGTTAGTTGAGAAGGCAGCAAGCAGTGGGGACACCACAGACTCTCAGCTGGAATTTCAAATGAAAGAGAAAAGCCATGTGGTTTTCACAGCTGACCACAGCTGCAGGGGGAACGAAGAGCTGCCAGATCTCTGTCCTTCGCAGTTCTGCTACCGTCATTTGCTCAGTAGCGGGTGTAGCAGCTTCTATTTCATTCCCCTACCTGCGTTATCAACTCCCGGTCAGGGCACCACATGATCTCACTTCCTGACCATTCATTGCTTCCACCTGTCACTATGCAATAGACTTCTCTGTCTCGCTCCCCAAGTTCTGCTGCCCTCTGGACACCACTGCACCAAAAGAATTTGTGTTCACTCTAGACCAGTGGTTCCCAAACTTGTTCTGCTGCTTGTGCAGGGAAAGCCCCCGGTGGACCGGGCTGATTTGTTTACCTGACACGTCCGCAGGTCTGGCCGATGGTGGCTCCCACTGGCCACGGATCGCCGCTCCAGGCCAATGGGAGCTGCTGGAAGTGGTGGGCAGTACGTCCCTCAGCCCGCACCACTTCCAGCAGCTCCCATTGGCCTGGAGCAGCGAAACACAGTCACTGGGAGCCATGATTTGCCGAACCTGCGGGTGCGGCAGGTAAACAAACTGGCCAGGCCCGCCAGGCGCTTTCCCTGCACAAGCGGAGGAACAGGTTTGGGAACCATTGTTCTAAGGAATGGTGGGAGGGAAAACAGTAAAATAAAGACAATGGGTTTCAAGAAGGCGACTTTAGCAAACTCAGGGAGTTGATAGGTAAGATCTCAGGTGAAGAAAGTCTAAGGGGAAAAACAATAGAAGACAGCTGGCAGTTTTTCAGAGAGATTATTAAGGGCACAAGAGCAAACTATCCCACTGCGTAAGAAAGACAAAAAGTATGGCAAGAAACCATCCTGGCTTAACCAAGAGATCTCGAATGATCTAAAAACAACAAACAACAACAACAACAAAAACTTCAGCAGTGACTTCCTTGTCCGGGGGACTCTGCAAGGGGGGCAATACCGCCCCAATTCGCTGCCATGGTCTCAACGACCGGTGCCTCCTGCTGGGCTCTGTCAGGGAGTGAAGTGGAAGGTGTGGCAGCCTCACCCCCCCTTCAGTGGCTTTAAGGGGGGGTCTCCTCCCCCTCCTCATTGGAGGGGAGGGATCAAGCCCACGACTTGCATGCACCATGCTTCCCCTGGATGAGTACCCAGCCCTCCGAGGTGGAGGGCTGCTCAGCAGGGGCTGGGCCAGGGGGCAAGGGTGATGGTTCCAGGGCTCGGGGCAGCTAGGGTGAGACAGCAAGAGGAAGGGAAAACTCCCCCCAATGTGGGTCCTCTTCCTCGCTGGACAATAATCTTGCAGCCCTCTCTTCGTGGGCCTCGCCAAACTGCTACAGGCAGAGGCGAGGCCCTCCTGCTTGTCTAGGCATGGTCAGGGGGCTGCCCCCAAGGCCTGAGTGAGAGCAACGGCAGAAGGAGGAGGGGCAGCGGTGGGGTGGGGTGCAGTATCCTCCTCCATTTTTACAAGGGGCAGGAGGAGGCAATAGTATGGGAGTGGGGCAAGGGGCAGCTGAACCTCCCCACCAGGTGACAGGCAGGGGAGAAAGGTCCAGCTGAAGGGAGGGGCAAAAACAGGTGGGGAGAGGGAAAGGGGCTAACCACTCCTCCCTGTTAGGCTGTATGCAGGGAAGGAGGGCACCAGTGAGGTGCAGAGGGCGGGAGTAGAGGAGAAGAAACCACTCTTCCCCATTAGCCCATGGCAGGGGATGCCAATGGTGGGGTGCAGCTAAATGAATCAGGAAAGGGGGTGCTGTCACAGGTACAGGGTGGGGGCTGGCTCCTCCGGCTGAACTTAAACAGGGAAGGGCTACAATGGCATCAGGGGAGGGGCAGTGATCAGGGTGTGTAACAGAAAGGGGAAGGCGCACAAGCACTCAGAGAGGGGACATGGGCACACCGAGCAGTGGGCTGGGCTAGGCAGGGACCAGAGGGAGCAGGAAACAGCTGAGAGCATGGAGGGGTGGGAACCAAACTGCTGAGGAAGGGTGGGGAAGGCCCGGAGCACCCACACAGTCGGTGCCTATGGCGCCATGCCTCTCCCCGGTCCCTCACAGCAGCAGAGGCTACCACCACCCCACAAGCACATGTGTTCCAGTCACTCAGCCCCACAGCAGTAACAACCCCCCTCCAGAGGTTCTTGCAGCAGTCTTCCTCCTTCTCCACCAGGTGACAGCCGGCCAAGCAGGAGGGACCCAGAGATGGTGGTGGGATCCTTGCTTTTCCCTCGGGGGCGGGGGAGGCTGGCAGGGCCCCCCACCACACACACAGCAGCAGCTCAGGGAGGGAGCTCCAGCCAGCACAGCGGCTACAGAGATGCAACCTGCAGTGGTGTGGAGGTCCACTCCAGAGAGGGTGGGGCGGAAGCAGCCAGGAAGGCTGTGAAAACCTGCAGCCAATTAGGAGGAGGCTCGTTAGGAGCTAAAAGGGGACAGCTTGCTGGGGCAGCCCAGATAAAAAGGCCTGCTCAGCAGAGTAGAGGGAGTCTCTCCCTGAGCAGAAAGGGAGAAGGACTAGCTGGCTGGGAAGGTACCCTGCACAGGGCAGGGCAGGGCAGTGCTGGGCTGGGTAAGAGGGCAGAGGGGGTCCCTGGCTGAGCACTGCCAGGCTGAGTGCCCTAATACAAGGCAGAGTGCGTGCTAGGGCTACATGGAAGTGGCCCAGGGAAGGCAGGCAGAAGAGGGGAGTGGAGGAAGGTGGCAAGCAACTGCCACTCAAGGGTCCCTGGGCCAAGGCCCAGAGTAGTGGGCAGACCTGGATTCCCTCCTTCCCCCACTGGCTGCTGGAGAAAGTGTCCAAGTGAAGGACTGTAGTTTGCCCCTGAGAAAGGGGCCACTGTGGCATGGGGCAGAACAGAGGACTGTTGATCTCCGCCGGAAGGGGGGAGAACTAAGCTGGGGGCACAGAGAGAGGGCTGTGCTCTGAAGAGGACACCCCGGTCCAAGGGTGACGTGAGTCCCAAGCTGCTAGACACAGCCGAGCAGACAACGGGCAAGACATCATCCCCAAAGGGTGCTCCGGACCTGGACTGAGCTAATTCCTGGGGAAACCAGCAGGAGGCACTGCAGGGGTGAGTCTGCGCCCCATTACAGGCTGCATATCCGAAATCACTTTAACCCAGCCGAGTCTGTCCAGACAATTCCATTATCCTGGACTCCAGCTATAATGTCAATGACCACCATTTGAGCTGGATCCGACAAGCCCATGGGAAAGGTCCGGTCTGGCTAGCAGCCTTCAGAACAGGTTACACCACCTATATCACAGATGAGTTCAAAGGACGGGTCACCCCATCCACCAGAAGTGCCATTGCCAGGCTAAAGATAGACAGACTCTCTGCTGCAGACACAGCTACTTACTACTGTGCCAGCCATACACAGTGGTCGCTGCCTGGCTTCCACTCCTACAATATCCCTTGTGGAACTGGCCTCCTCTCACTTAACACATTTTTCTCTTTGCATGAACTTTACCCCTGGCGTAAGGACAGTAGAGGGGCCAAGCATCACTGGACTCTCACATCCGTGCTCAGAGTACAGGTTCCTTGGGGAACAGACCTTGCTCTCCTGCCTCTCCAAAGGTAGAATTTTACCCAGAGATTTGTGGCTTTGAGCTCTGCCATTTTAATGTCTGTTCTTCAAATCATATTGGGACTGGGAAGCAGCATGGTCTGCTGGCTAGGCCACCAGAGCTGGAATCAGGAAAATTTGGTTCTGTTCTTGGTAGTGACACTGATCTACAGTGCAAAGTGAATCAAGTGACTTCCCCTGTCTCTGATTCATTTGTTGGGCTTCTCTGTTGAGACTGAAACCTGTTCAGTGCAAGGCCTGTCTCCTGTGGTGTGTATGGGCAGTACCCAGCACACTGGAACCTTCTTCTTGGTTGGGACCCCTCAGGTGTTACGAAAATGCCAAGAATAATCGTAGAACTGGAAGGGACCTCAAGAGATCATCAAGTCCAGTCCTCTGCACTCATGGCAGGATCAGCACCATCTAGACCACTCCTGACAGATGTTTGTCTAACCTGCTCTTAAAAATCTCCAATGATGGAGATTCCACAACGTCCCTAGGCAATTTATTCCAGTGCTTAACCACCCTGAGAGTTAGGACGTTTTTCCTAATGTCCAACCTAAACCTTGCTGCAATTTAAGCCTGTTGCTTCTTGGCCTATCATCAGAGGTTAAGGAGAATAATTTTTCCCCCTCCTCGTTAACAGTTTTCGAACACCTAAAAGGTTGTTATCATATCCCCTCTCAGTCTTCTCTTTTCCAGACTAAACAAACTCAGTTCTTTCAATGTTCCCTCATAGGCCATGTTTTCTAGACCTTTAATCATTTTTGTTGCTCTTCTCTGGACTTTCTCCAGTTTGTCCACATCTTTCCTGAAATGTGGCGCCCAGAACTGGACACAATACTCCAGTTGAGGCCTAACCAGTGCGGAGTAGAGCGGAAGAATTACCTCTCGTATCTTGCTTACAACACTCCTATTAATACAGGGGTCGGCAACCTTTGGCACATGGCTCTCCAGGGTAAGCACTCTGCCGGGCCAGGCCAGTTTGTTTACCTGCTGCGTCAGCAGGTTCGGCCGATCATGGCTCCCACTGGCCGCTGTTCACTGCTCCTGGCCAATGGGGGCTGTGGGAAGTGGCGTGGGCTGAGGGATGTGTTGGCCGCCGCTTCCCGCCGCCCCCATTGGCCTGAAGTGGTGAACTGCAGCCAGTGGGAGCCATGATCGGCAGCATCTGCGGACACGGCAGGTAAACAAACCAGCCTGCCAGGGTGCTTACCCTGGTGAGTTTCATGCCAAAGGTTGCCAGTTCCTGTACAAATACATCCCAGAATGATGTTTGCTTTTTTTTGCAACAGCGTTCTGTTGACTCATATTTTGCTTGTGGTCCATTATGACCCCCAGATCCCTTTCTGCCATACTCCTTCCTAGGCAGTTATTTCCCATTTTGTATGTTTGCATCTGATCGTTCCTTCCTAAGTAGAGCACTTTGCATTTGTCCTTATTGAATTTCATCCTATTTACTTCAGACCATTTCTCCGGTTTGTCCAGATCACTTTGAATTTTAATGCGATCCTCCAAAGCACTTGCAACCCCTCCCAGCTTGGTATCATCTGTAAACTTTATAAAAGTGTACTCTGTATGCTCTTATCTAAATCATTGATGAAGATATTGAACAGAACCAAACCCAGAACTGATCCCTGTGGGACCCCACTCGTTATGCCCTTCCAGCCTGACTGTGAACCATTGATTACTACTCTCTGGGTATGGTTTTCCAACCAGTTGTGCACCCACTTTATAGTAGCTCTGCTTTACCACATTATATCCGAAGTCATGTTATATCGGGTCGTGTTATATTGGGGTAGAGGTGCACCACATCTACCACTTCCCCCCCATCCACAAGACTCGTTACCCTGTCAAAGAAAGCTATCAGTTTGGTGTGACATGATTTCTTCTTGACAAATCCATGCTGATTGTTATTTATCACCTTATTATCTTCTTGGTGTTTGCAAATTGATTTCTTAATTATTTGCTCCATTATCTTACCTGGTACAGAAGTTAAGCTGACTGGTCTGTAATTGCCTGGATTGCACTTGTTTCCCTTTTATAGATAGGCACTATATTTGCTCTTTTCCAGTCTTCCAGAATCTCCCCCGTCTTCCATGACTTTTCAAAGATAATAGCTAATGGCTCAGATATCTCCTAAGTCAGTTCCTTGAGTGTTCTAGGACGTGTTTCATCAGGCGCTGGTGACTTGAAGACATCTAATTTGTCTAAGTAAATTTTAACTTGTTCTTTCCCTTTTTAGCCTCTGAACCTATCCCATTTTCACTGGAATTCACTATGGCAACCTTCTTGGTGAAAACCGAAGCAAAGAAGTCATTAAGCACTTCTGCCATTTCCACATTTTCTGTTATTGTTTTTCCCTCTTCATTGAGTAATGGGCCTATCCTGTCCTTGGTCTTCCTCTTGGTTCTACTGTATTTGTGGACAGGACCGGTGCAACCATTTAGGCCAACTAGGCGGCTGCCTAGGGTGCCTAGTGATTGGGGGCGCCTAAAAGCCCGCTCATGTGAGAAGGTGGAGGTGAGCTGGGTGGGGGGGGCGCGCGGGGAGGGCTGCCTGCAGTAATGGGGGGGGTGCAGAGGGGAACAGCTCCCCACCCAGCTCACCTCTGCTCTGCCTCCTCCGCTGAGCACACGGCCCCGCTCTAAGTCTCCTCCAATCAGCGCCGCAAGCCTGGGCGGGGAGGAGAATTAGAGCAGCGCCGGCGTGCTCAGTGGAGGAGGCGCAGCCGAGGTGAGCTGGGGAGGGCTACTCAGGCAGGCTTAGTTTCCACAGGAGGTCTCCCCAGGCAGGGTTAGCTGCCAGGGGTGGGAGGGGAGGAAGTATCCCCAGGCTGGGTTAGTTGCCATGGGGGGACAGAGGGAGAGAGGGATTAGCTGTCACAGTGGGGGGGGGTGTAGCTGCTGCAGGGGGGGCTCTCTGGGTGGGGGGCTGAGTTAGCTGCCGGGAGTGGGGGGCAGGGTTAGCTGGGGGGGTGCAAGGTGGAAGTTTCGCCTAGGGCGCGAAACTTCCTTGCACCAGCCCTGTTTGTGGAATGTTTTCTTGCTACCCTTTATGTCTCTAGCTAGTTTGATCTTGTTTTGTGCCTTGGCCTTTCTAATTTTGCCCCTACATACATGTTATTTGTTTATACTTATCGTCGTAATTTGACCTTGTTTCCAATTTTTGTAGGACTTCTTTGTTTGTTTGCTTGTTTTGTTTCTGGCACGGTTCACCTCTATTCCCGAGGCCGGCTCCTTCTGAAGCATGAGGGATAACCTGGCACACGGCTATCTTGAATGCGCCAAGTTGCAGCCTGTAGACAAGCAGACTCACCCCTGCGGTGCCTCCTGCTGGTGATATCTGGGATTTAGCTCACTGCCAGCCAGAAGCATCCTCTGCAGGCTGGTGATCCACCTGTCCTCTGGCCCCCGTGTCCCTCCCTGGACCCAGTGCCCTTTTACATGGGGTGCTGCCCCCTGGCAGTAACACCTCAGTCTTAGGGTCTCCCATCCCCAGGGAACCCTCACCCACTATTCCTACCTCACCTCAGTATCAGGCTACTGCCAGTCATCATCTAACCCCCGCTCCCTGGGGCAGACTGCAGTATCAGCCACTCATCACTGGCAAGGAGGGTTTGGACCTGCTGCCTCTGCCTACCTGTGGGCTGCCCTCTGCAACCTCTAGTACCTGTAGACCTTATGCTAGGCCACAGCCTGGGGCTTTCCAGGCTGGAGCTCCCCAGCTCCTCTGCCTTTTCCCAACCCTGCTCCACTCAGGTACCCTGTGTTCAGCTCCCTTCAGCCAGGCCCATCTCCCTCTACAGGCAAAGAGAGGCTCTGTCTGCCCCGGCTTCTCTGCCTTTATAGGGCCAGCTGAGTCTGCTTGGGGCGTAGCCCCAGCTGCAGCCACTTCCCCCAATCAGCGCAGCCTAAAAGCTGCTTTCTCCAGTCACAGCCCCCTCCCAAGGCTGTTTTTAACCCTTCAGGGCAGGAGTAGGGGACCACCCCACTACACAGCCCCTCTTCTGGCTCCTCCAGAACTTCTTGCTGAGGTTCTGGCTGCACTTTTATCCCCCTCCCCATTTATTTTTGCACACTGTGTCTGTGGTCCCACAAAGTTGCGAGACCTCCTGGTCAACCTCCTCCTGGCTCTGGCCAAAGTCACCATCTATAACACCAGGAGGAGGATGCTGGACGAGGGGGTTCTCTGCGACTGTGGGTAAATGTAGTCACTCAATCCTTCCTCCATGAAAGCAACGGCAGACAATCATTTCGCACCCTTTTTCCCTGGATAGCCCTGGCAGACGCCATAGCATGGCAACCATGGAGCCCGTTTTGCCTTTTGTCACTGACACCGTATGTGTACTGGATGCCGCTGACAGAGGCAGTACTGCAGCGCTACACAGCAGCATTCATTTGCCATTACAAGGTAGCAGAGATGGTTACCAGTCATTCTGTACTGTCTGCTGTGCCATTATAAATTGGCAATGAGATGATGGTTATCAGTCGTTCTGTACCGTCTGCTGCTGTCATGGTTGCCCCTGGCTGGCCTTAGCTGAGGTCGGCCGGGGGCGCAAAGACAAAAATGGGAATGACTCCCGGAGTCAATCCCTCCTTTATGATTTATCTAAAAATAGAGTCAGTCCTGCCTAGAATATGGGGCAAGTGTACTAGAGAACCAGTGTAACAGAGAACCAGAGAGCACAGCCGCTCCGTGTCATATCCCACAGAAATGATGAGCTGCATGCCATTCGTGGGGGGTGCCCCTGCAACAACCCCACCCATTGATTCCCTTCTCCCCCAACCTTTCTGGGCTACAGTGGCAGTGTCCCCTATTTGTGTGATGAAGTAATAAAGAATGCAGGAATAAGAAACACTGACTTTTTAGTGAGATAAAATGAGGGGGAGGCAGCCTCCAGCTGCTATGATCATCCAGGCAGTACAGAATCTTTTCTTTAGACATGAAAGGGGGGGCTGATGGAACTCAGCCCCCAGTTGCTATGATGAGGACAGTTACCAGCCGTTCTGTACCATCTACCTGGGAATGACTGGGAGTCATTCCTATTTTTTCTCAGGTGCCCCCGGCCGACCTCACCTGAGGCCAGCCAAGAGCACTCACAGGCTGATGATGACGATGGATAGCAGTCATATTGTACCATCGGCCACTGGGGAGGGGATAGGAGAGGATGCTGCTATTCATTGCCGCAGCACCACATCTACCAGCAGCATGCAGTAAACATAGGGTAACATAAAAAAAGTCAAGAAACGATTTCTTTCCCTTTTCTTTCACGGGGGGGAAGGAGGGGTAAATTGATGACATATACCCTGAAACACCCTGGACAATGTGTTTGACCCTACAGGCATTGGGAGCTGAGCCAAGAATGCAAATGCTTTTCGGAGACTGCGGGGACTGTGGGATACCTGGAGTCCTCAGTACCCCCTCTCTCCCTCCATGAGCGTCCATTTGAGTCTCTGGCTTCCCGTTACGCTTTTCACACAGCACTGTGCTGTGGCCTCTGTCTCTCATTGCCTGGAGATTTTTTCAAATGCTTTGTCATTTCGTCTTCTGTAATGGAGCGCTGATAGAACAGATTTGTCTCCCCATACAGCCATCAGATCCAGTATCTCCCGCACGGCCCATGCTGGAGCTCTTTTTGGATTTGGGACTGCATCGCCACCCATGCTGATCAGAGCTCCATGCTGGGCAAACAGGAAATGAAATTCAAAAGTTCGTGGGGCTTTTGCTGTTTACCTGGTCAGTGCATCCGAGTTTGGATTGCTGTCCAGAGCAGTCACAATGGTGCACTGTGGGATACCGCCTGGAGGGCATACCATCGATTTGCGGCCATACTAACCCTAATCCAATATGGGAATATCGATTTCAGCGCTACTCCTCTCGTCGGGGAGGAGTACAGAAACCAGTTTAAAGAGTGCTTTATCTCGATATAAAGGGCCTCGTTGTGTGGACGGGTGCAGCATTAAATCAGTTTAACGCTGCTAAAATCAGTTTAAATGCGTAGTGTAGACCCGGCCTTAGTCTCTTCCAGGTATAAGGACACCTCTTTGTTCTTACTGTGGAAAATTTCATCAAGATGGAGCCTGGAGTCACATGAGCAAGTCACACGTTCATGCATCACTCAGTTCTTTACAAGCCAACACCATTGTTTACATGTTAGTTTGAACGTTCCCAGGAAATCTCCAATTTCGAATGATGTCTCTCAAACTCCATTGTCCGTTAAGTGTTTCTTGATTGGGCACTTACTGAGAATAGTTCCTTCTCAAGAAGCCGACCAAATGCTTCGCTGAGGTGACTTTAAATCAAAACATATTAACATAGAAGTACATAGCCAATATTCATAACTTCGACTACAAAAAATGATACGCACAGACAGCCAGCATAATCATAACCTCTCCATGACACTGTACACAGCAACCTTTGTACAATATTTGCTGCATATATAAAATAGTGGTTGCAACAATGATCTATATGGTCACAGGTTATGTCAGTAATGTCACAGCAGGCAAATGATTTTGCATTTCAGAAATTTTCCTTCTTCCATCTGGCTTTCCTCTCTCCCCTCCACTTGCCCTTTTGTTTGTGGTTAGAGCAGTAGAGTGGGACACAGGGGATCTGTCTTCAGGCTAGGAGTTTCCAAAGATACCTAAAGAAGTGAGGTCCACAATGCCCTTAGGAATTCAATGGGAACTGGGTACCTAACTCCCTTAGGCTCCTTTGAAAACCTCTATTACTAGCAATGCCATGAACTCAAAGTGTGGCTGTGTCATAAACAGATAGTTAAGGGTTAACAGAACAGGAGTACTTCATGTCTCTTTTGCCTGTAAAGGGTTAACAAGTTCAGTGAGCCTGGCTGTCACCTGACCAGAGGACCAATCAGGGGACAGGATACTTTCAAATCTTGAGGGAGGGAAGTTTGTGTGTGTGCTGTTAGTGTTTGGTGGTTGTTGTCTCTGGGTTCTGAGAGTGACCAGATGTGCAACCAGGTTTCTCTCCAATCTCCCTGATACAGGTTATTATAAATTCAAAATAGTAAGTACTAGGTGATAAGGCGAGTTAGGCTTATGTTTGTTTTCTTTATTTGCAAATGTGTATTTGGCTGGGAGGAGTTCAAATTTGTATTTTGCTGAAAGGATTTTAATTTGTACTTGAATACTTAGGCTGGGAGGGTATTCCCAGTGTCTATAGCTGAAAGACCCTGTAACATATTCCATCTTAAATTTACAAAGATAATTTTTACTGTTTTTTTCTTTCTTTAATTAAAAGCTTTTCTTTTTTAGGAACCTGATTGTTTTTTTATTCTGGTGAGACCCCAGGGGACGGGGTCTGGATCCACCAGGGAATTGTTGGGGAGAAAGGAGGGAAGGGGGAGAGAAAGGCTAATTTCTCTCTGTGTTAGGATTACTTTCTCTCTCAGGGAGAGTCTGGGAGGGGGAGAGAGAAGGAGGGGGGAAGGTGAATTTTCCTCTCTGTCTTAAGATTCAAGGAGTTGGAATCACAGTGATCTTCCAGGGTAACCCAGGGAGGGGAAGCCTGGGAGAGGCAACGGTGAGGGAAAGGGTTTACTCTCCTTGTGTTAAGATCCAGAGGGACTGGGTCTTGGGGGTCCCTGGGCAAGGTTTGGGGGGGACCAGAGTGTACCAGGCACTGAAATTCCTGGTTAGTGGCAGCTCTACAAGTACTAAGCTGGTAATTGAGCTTAGAAGAATTCATGCTGGTACCCCATCTTTTGGACGCTAAGGTTCAGAGTGGGGAATTATACCATGACAGGCTGGAACAGAGGGAGTGCTCTAATAAATCAGACCTGTCCATCCAACCAACACCGGCCAATACAAAATGCTTGGAAAAAAGGTGCAAGACAGACCCTAGTAGTAAAGGAATAACTTATCCACAGCAGAATTTTCTTCTAAACTCTGGTGAATAAGAGGGTGGCTTGTTCACACGGAACAGCAGAGATCATGCACAATTCACTCATTCTTAATTTAACTCTCTATTCCAGCCGCAAACCACAGCCAGCAATGGCTTCCTACCACTCATGGTTGCTGTGCCTATAAATTCATTTAATGCTTGTGAGGTGCTCAGATATTAGTGTGATGGAGACCATGGGAGATTCTAAACAGAAGGTTCACTTTGGACTTAATTACCAGACTTTTAATTTGGAACATCTACTGTCCAACTAACAAAAAAAAATTGCTACAAAAGTGTGCTAAATTATGAGGACTTATACACTGAGTAGCAACTTACACTTTGATTAGCTCCAATGAACATAACAGGCTGTAGAGTGACTCGCTTTCCTGCTCTCTCTGGGCCAGAACATCAGGGCCGCCGGGGGGGGGACAAGTGGGGCTATTTGCCCCAGGCCCCGCAGGGGCCCCCACAAGAGTTTTTCAGGGCCCCTGGAGTGGGTTCTACACTCGGTTCGGGAGCCTCGGAAAACTCTCGCGGGCCCCAGGCCCCCAGAGCTTCTTCCGCCGGTCTTCGCCGGCAGGTAGCCCTTCAGCGGTCCTCCAGGACCCGCACCCGAAATGCCCCGAAGACCCCTGGCGGGGCCCCCCCGCCCCCGAATTACTGCCGAAGCGGGACTCGCCGCCGAAGACCCCAGGCCCCCGGAATCCTCTGGGCGGCCCTGCAGCACGTATCCCCAGCCAGGCGCCTAGCGGATTTCGGTGCTTACAGGGTGCCGGCTCTGAGGGTCTCGCTGGCATGTCCGATTTAGGCACATCAGGCGGCAGGTAGGTGCTGAATTCACCTTGTGGATCTAGCCCTGAACACACCTGGAAAGCCCCTGGCAGGTGGCTGTCCAGCGCTCCTAGGATCCATCCGGAATCCAAACCTGTCTGCCCGGGCTGAGATTTTCTAGAGCTCCCGAGGGGTTAGAATAGGCACGAGGTGTCCGGATCTCTAGGGCAGCCTGGAGACCCCCCGCCTGGCTGCTGGGGGGGGGGTTTGAACTAACGTGTTTTCATTCACTGTAATGTCGCTTCTGTCAGTGAATATTGGGGGGTGGAGGGGGCTGGGGGCGGAGTGAGGGGCACAGAGTGTCCTGGGGAAAGGGGGAGTTGGGGCTGGTCTCTGCTAACAGCGCGGTCAGTCCGTGTCTGTATCTGTGTGTGGGGGGCGGGGGGGGGTCACAGGCGGGCAGCTGCGGACAGGAGTTTTCTCGCTCACGGTCTCTGCGCTGCGAGCTGTAGAACTGCAGCGCCCCCCAGCGGAGAGTTTGTGCTTAGCCAGCGAGGGCGGGTTTCTGTCTGAGCTCAGCCCGGCGTCCCGCACTGTGTTTTAAGTATCTCGCGCAGTAATAGCGGGCGGTGTCCTCGGGCTTCAGGCCGGTCATGTCCAAATGCAGCAGGTTGTTGGAATCGTCCCTGGAGATGATGAATCGGCCTTTCACTGAGTCTGCGTAATAATAGCGGTTCCATAAATCCCAATAAATGCTTGAGACCCACTCCAGCCCCCTCCCGGGAGCCTGCCGGACCCACATCATCCCGTAGTCCCCAACTTTGAACCCGGAGGCTTTGCAGGAGAGGCGGAGAGAGTCTCCGGGCTTTTTCACATCCCCTCCGGACTCCACCAGCTGCACCTGGGACCGGACACCTGGGAATAGAAAGATATTATACATCGCATTGATATTCAGAGCAATCATAGACTGTTCCCCTGCCCCGCAATGGTGAGAGGGTCCGAAATTACCTTCCAGAGCTGCTGCAAGGAACAGTAAATGGAGCCAAAACCTCATTTTCCCTGGTGCTGGAGGGGAAAGTTCTCAGGGACTGGCTGGTCACTGCACAGACCCAGGGGCTGCGGATTGTGTCTCCAAATGCCTGGGCAGAGAACGGGTCAGATTTAAACAGGAAACTGCCACCCTGATTTGCATATATCCCTCCTCATAAATCACACAAACGGCTTCCCTGAGTGCTCTCGTTAGTCGCTCTCCGGTTCTGAGAGAAGGACATGGGAGGGGGAGGTGTAGTGCCCTGACCCAAATCCCATTGAAATCAAGGGAGCCTCAGGGAGCTGGGTTGGGGGTAATTGATTTTGGAACCTAAATCTTAATCACTGTCTCTGGAATTTAGACTGCAAAATTTAAGACACTTCTAAAAAATAGATTTAGGCTCCCGGGTCATTGAAACTTTCCCCTTTGTCCAATGGGAATTGTATTTTTCTATTTAATATTCGCTAATTGATGTGAGATGCACAAATACTGAGGTGAGGGCTTTAAAACACCTGTTCTAGGTTAAATTAATCATGTGGCAATAGTGGATATTGACAAGCACCTGAATTTAGCAGCTGTTTCTATTTCAGCTATTCAGCTCTTACAACAAAGATTTATGGGTATGCCGGTTAGCTGGATAATGTTTGTAATCACACACTGAGGGCCTTCACATCTCTCCCTTTTCAACCCCAAACACAGCTGGCTTGGAACTAGGCCAATACAGGGGCCTCTAGAATAGTAACTGCCTCTGCCCATGTTGTTTGGGGCAAGTGAAAACCCTTCCCCATTAGTGATTCCCGTGTGATCTGTGGTGCCAAAAGAACGCTCCAGGATTTGCCCCCAATGCCTCTTTCTTGGCCTCTCAGAGCACAGGACTGACCCTGTCTCTGCGTCTCCAGCGGTGGCTCTGTGTGCATGAGCTGAAATAAGGGAAAGGCCAGCAGCAAATATCCCTCTAAAAATCTCTATAAGCGTTTTAACATTTGATCATTTTAGATGCAGTTTCAGGTGTCACTAATACTTTTGTCTCTTTTCTGCCTTGGTCTAAGACGTCACTAATAACATTTGCTTTGCGTTGTTTACATTAAACTGATTTAGGGGAGCAACCAATGTACAAGTGAGGGACAGAGGAACATTCCCCTGTGGTTAAATCTGGGCTGTCGGGGGGGGGGGGGGGGGAGGCGCAAGTGGGGCAATTTGCCCCAACCCGCGGGCACTGCAGGGGCCCCCAGGAGAATATAGTATTCTATAGTATTGCAACTTTTTTTATGGAAGGGGCCCCGAAATTGCTTTGCCCCGGGCCCCCTGAATCCTCTGGGCAGCCCTGGGTTCGATTCTCTATAAATGCCCCTTGCAATGTTTGTGCAGCTGGTATTTACCGCTGGAGAAGTAGGAGAATGGACTAGTTTGGTGCCTGTTCTCATCCACTGTGACAATCCCCGTCTTCTGATGGAAACCTCCTTTGTCCATTTTTTAACTATTTAAACACGTAGCCACCTGCTTTTCCCTGGGGCTGCCCTCGCCTTGGCAGCGGGATAGGGTGGGGGGAGTGGGGAATTTGGTCAACGCTGTCTCCTTATTTTCCTTCAAAGGGCTCCTAAAACCCTCCTCTGCCATGAAGTATAGAAAAATACTTGACTGTTAGGCGATTCTTTTGCTAAGGTCGCTGCCCATAACACTGATCAATATTGTCTTATTGGTTCCTTGTCCCCGTCCAACTCCCCATGTGTCTCTCTCTTCCCATCTGTTGTCTTACATCGAGTTCCTAAGCTGCCTGGGACTCTGGCTGTTTGATGTTTGTGCAGCGCCTCGCACACTAGAGCTCCGGTCCATGACTATGGCTCCTAGGGGGCATCATACAAAATAATAATTGACTTCACTTGGAGCAGTAGGACGAGCTACTCCCTCATGCCGGAGAGAAGCAAGTAAAATACCGCTACTACTTAGTACTTAACTGTTTTCCTTTCCCAGCCTGTGAGTGAGGCCAGGGAAGACAAGCCAGGAGAGACAACTGTTCCCTTCTGCACGTCTGTGTCAGTCTTGGTGCAGGGAGGAGGGAGCAGAGCCGGTCTGCCGCTGTGTGTAGCTCCGGAGCGCCACCTGCTGGGGGCTTTTTCATTGAATTAACACCGCGGGAGGGTTTTTTCCTGAGCTCAGGCTCAGACCGGCTTCCCCCCATTGTGTCTCTCCTACAGTGAGGCCTGGTCTACACTACGAGTTTATGTCGAACTTTGCAGCGTTAAATCAAGATAACCCTGCACCCGTCCACACAACGAAGCCATTTTTGTTGACATCAAGGTCTCTTAAAATCTATTTCTGTACTCCTCCCCAACAAGGGGAGTAGCGCTGAAATCAGTATTGCCATTTCACATTAGGGTTAATGTGGCCGCAATTCGATGGTATTGGCCTCCTTGATCTATCCCACAGCGCACCACTGTGACCACTCTGGGCAGCAATCTGAACTCGGAGGCACTGGCCAGGTAGACAGGAAAAGCCCCGCGAACTTTTAATTTTTTTTCCTGTTTGCCCAGCGTGGAGCGCTGATCAGCAGAGGTGACCACGCAGTCCCAGAATCAAAAAAGAGCTCCAGCATGGACCGTATGGGAGATACTGAATCTGATCTCTGTATGGGGAGATGAATCTGTTCTGTCAGCTCTCCATTCCAAAAGACAAAATGCCAAAACATTTTAAAAAATCTCCAAGGCCATGATGGACAGAGGCCACAACAGGGACTCAGCACAGTGCTGCATGAAACTTAAGGAGCTGAGATAAGCGTGCCAGAAAGCCAAAGAATGAAATGGACACTCACGGAAGGAGAAGCGACTGATGATTACAGCTATCCCACAGTTCCCCGCACTCTTCAAAAACCATTTGAATTCTGGGCTGAGCAATCAAAGCCTGAAGGGTCAAAAACATTGTCAAGGGTGGTTCAGGGCATATGTCATCAGCCTTTCCCCCTGCCCCAGAAAGCAAAGGGAGAAAAGTCATTTTTCTACTTTTTTCAATGTCACCATATGTCTACTGGATGCTGCTGGCAGATGCCATGCTGCAGTGCTACGCAACAGCATCCCCCTGCCTTGCTGATAGCAGACAGTACAGTAGGACTGGTGTCTGTCCTCATTGTCCCATGGGTGCTCCTGGCTGGCCTCAGTGAGGTCGGCCGGGGTGCCTGGACAAAAATGGGAATGATTCCAGGTCACTCTCTTCTTTAAGTTTTGCCTAATGGAGATTCAGTCCTGCATGGAATATCATGCCAGCTGGAGGCTTCTGCCTCAGGCTGCTCTCCCCAGTCAGCAGCAGTGTGTGGTCGTGCCTACCCCTTGCTACCAGGGCTCACAATCAGATATTTAGACCTCTACATTTTGCTGTAAATAAAAAAATTCAGCTGCCCTTTAGAACCATCTCCCAACATATATATCCTGGGACATTTTGTATTTTACCAGTGTCAACCAAAGGCCCACACACAAACTGAGATTCAGTCCTGCCTGTGCATCTATCCTAGTGCTTGTCACAAATTCCCATTTTCAGCTATAGGCTGAGCAAGTGCAGAATGGTGGTTCACTCTACTTTGCTGTAAGCCAACTGCCCTCCCCTCCCCCCTTTGATCTCTGCTTGCAGAGGCAATAAAGTCAGTGTTGTTTCTTATTCCTGCATTCTTTATTACTTCATCATACTGGATAACTGCCACAGTAGCCCAGGGAGGTGGGGGAAGAGGGAAGCAATGAGTGGTGTTGTTGCAGGGGCACCCCCTAAATGGCATGCAGCTCATCATTTCTGTGGGATATCTGGGTCTTTGACCCAGAGCAGCCATTTGCCTCTCTGGTTCTTTAGTAGGCTTGCCTGATATTCTAGGCAGGACTGACTCTCCATTAGACAAAACTTAAAGAGGAGAATGATCTACGGAGTCATTCCCATTTTTTGGCCCCATCAGGCATTGAGATCTCAACCCAGCATTCCAATGGGTGGGGGAGACTGCGGGAACTATGGGATAGCTACAGGATAGCTACCCACAGTGCAACACTCCAGAAATCGACGCTAGCCTCGGTACATGGACGCACATCGCCGAATTAATGTGCTTAGTGTGGCCGCCTGCACTCGACTTTATACAATTGTTTAAAAAAAATGGTTTCTGTAAAATCAGTATAATCCCGTAGTGTAGACATACCCTAATACAAGGCGGTGTCCTCTGCTTCCAGGCTGCTCATGTGTAGATAGAGACTGGAGCTGTCTTTGGAGGCTGTGAATCGCCCCTGATTGCCGGGGAGTAGCTGTTGCTGGATGATGAATAATAATAAATCAGCCATTCCAGCCCCTTTCCTGGAGCCTGTCGGACCCAGTTCATACCATAGCTGCTAAGATCATCTAGTCCAACCCCCTGCTGAAAGCAGGGCCAATCCCCAACTAAATCATCCCAGCCAGGATGACCTCCTGAGGTCCCTTCCAACCCTGATATTCTATGAAAGCCGCTCACGGTACATGTGAGTTTAGTGGATTCTCCAGTTTTCTAAATTTCTGGGCTGGACTGGATCCGAACAATCTGTGCCTGGGGCCCTGGAGAGAAAGAAAATGGGTTGTTAAAAGTAATGTTTAAAAACAATTAAATTAGAGAGACAGCTACAATAGAGGGAAGGAGACTCATCAATCTCTAGATCGATATTGGTCTAATAAATCCCTCACGTGACTCTACTGATCTCACTGCATCTGTAATTTTCACTCTATGCATCTGAAGAAGTGGGGTTTTTACCCAAAAAAGCTTATGCTCAAATAAATCTATTAGTCTTTAAGGTGCCACCGGACTCCTTGTTGTTCTTGTGGATACAGACTAACACAGCTACTCCCAATACTGATCTCACTGTCTTTCCACACAGGATAACTTGTACAGGGGATTTTCTAAAGCACTCACATTTAGGAGCACAAGCACTATTGACTTTGCATGTTCCCAGGTAACTTTGGAACTTCTGGAGGAGAAAAAAAACAACAACAACCTTTAGCTCCTGAACTCCAGCTATACTTCAGATCAACGAGTGAATCCCAAAACAGACAAACCCACATGAAATGCCGCTCAGGAAAATGCAGAGTTTCAGCAGACACAGCATGGTGATAGGATAGGAGTGCAGCCTAGTAAGTCTCTGAGCCTGTGGCTGAGATGCCGGAGTCGATGTTTAAGTAGGAAGGCGGATCTTGCAGCTTTGCATATTCCGGGGAGAACCAGGCGGGTTGGAAATAAAAAGGTCTGAACTCAGTGAGCGGTGCAGGCCGGGCGAGGCTGTGAGGGTCAGGTTATGACCTGATATAGTAGAGAAGAGACCAGAACCTCCAGCTGGTGAATGGGATGATGTGAAAACAGAACAGGAAGAAGGGTTCCCTACCAGAAGCCTTAGGATATGTCCTGGACATCCTACAAAACATCTGGAAGTGATACTTCCGTACTGCCTGTTCCCAGAACCCCTCCTGTACCTCAGACACCTCATCCCAGATCCCAGACCCCCAGCCAGAGCCCTCACCTCCTCACACACACACTGACCCCCCCAGTGTTTGCCCCACCCTAGAGCCTAGGGTGCCATACAAAATCAAATAGCTCCAGGCCCCTAGAAGAGTTAATCTAGCTCTGCCCTCTAGCTGGGGTTTACCTCCCTTGGACTTCTGGGGCCCAAAGGGGCTGTTTCCGCTCTGTACCTGCAGGGTTCCCGCCTAGTACCTGAGAGTGTTACTACAGTTTCTGCTCTCCAGCAGCATATCCTCTTCTCACCATTTCTGGCATGCTACTGAACTGACTGAAGGGAAGGCTTTTTAACCAGTTCCAGCAGTCCTTGATTGCTTCCAGGTGTCCCATTCAAGCTAATTGTCTCAACTGGTTCTAGCAGGTCCTTGATTGCCTCAAAGTGTCTTAATTAACCTGGCAAAAATCTTGTTTGGTTACTAGGGAAATGGGGACGTGTTTAATGTGGGGCTAATGTACCCACTTTTTGCAACTTTCTTGTAGCCATCTTGCCTGACCTTGTCACAGTAAGTAGATGTGAATTACCTCAGGCCACACCACAGAGCAATGGGTCAGAACTCAGTGAGCCGGACTCCTAGCCCAGAGCTCTAGCCAATAGAGCATGGTGCCGCCTCTGGCAGTCTGTTATAGGAAGGACACAAGATTAATTGTTGAGGGTGAAGTTGACCCTGTGCAGGGGGCTCACCCCATGGCCTATTTAACCCCAGGGTCTCATTTTGAGGGCTGCATTGGGACTCTTGCAATGTGCAGGCTGTGGCAGAGGGCTGAATTTCATGCAGAGAGATGTGCTCAGTGAGACGAACCCCTTGCCCCAGAGGTTACTGTAGGAGAGGAAGCTGGGAAGCGAGCACTGTGTTTCTCGTGCACAGTGGTAGGTAGTCGTGTCTGCAGCTGTCAGTCTGTCTATCTTTAGCCTGGCAGTGGAGCCGCTGGTGGAGGGGTTGACCCGTCCTTTGAATTCGTTAGCAGTGATGGTGGTGAAACCTGTTCTGAAAGCTGTGACCCAGACCAGACCTTTCCCAGGGGCCTGACGGACCCAGTGGAGATGGTGGTCATTGATGTTATACCCAGACATGACACAGGTCAGATTAATGGAACTCCATGGTTCTGCACAGGCAGAACTTGGCTGGGTTAACATAACCACAGCCATGGAGACTGTTAAAGAAACACAAGTGAGAAACTGGCCTATCCCATCACACCAATGAGCCAGCTAATCTCCGACAGACCCTTCAAAGGAAGGTGCAAGACACCTTGGAAGTGGCAGTTACAAAATAAAACTGCCAGAGATTGGTGTAAGCACAAAAAGATTGACCCCCTGATGTCATCAACCCCTTGGAGCCATGAAAAACCCCAACCTTACAAGACGCTGCACCTCGCTGCTCACCTGACAAGATGCACAAGGCCATAACGCAAAGACAACGTAGCCACAGCATGACTGCTGCTGACCTTTGCTTTAGCACAATGGGTTAGTGCCAAATAATCTCACTGACTAACAAAGCTGGTGTCACCCCATGTTCTTATATCCCACAAGGCACGCAAATCATTTTGCATTTCAGAAATTTCCTTTCTCCGATCTGTCTTCCTTCTCCCTCCCTCCCCCCTCCCCCCACCCCCAGTTTCTTGGGGTTAAAGCCTGGGCCTTGGCCTTTGGAGATTTGATTTCACTCAAGAAGTTTGAAAAGTGCTTAATGGACAGATGCCCAAACCCCATTAAAATTCAGTCACAGGTGGGTATCTAAAATCTCTTTATACTCCTCTGAAACCTCCAGCCCTTACATAAGAACATATATAAGAATGGCCACACTGGGTCAGACCAAAGGTTCATCTAGCCCAGTATCCTGTCTGCTGACAGTGGCCAATGCCAGGTGATCACCGAGTGATCCACCACTGTTGCCCATTCCCAGCTTCTGACAAACAGAGACTAGGGACACCATCCCTGCCCATCCTGGCTAATAGCCATTGATGGACCTATCCCTCAGGAACTTATCTAGTTCTTTTTTGAACCCTGTTATGGTCTTGGCCTTCACAACATCCTCTGGTAAGGAGTTCCACAGGCTGACTGGGTGTGGTGTGAAAAAATACTTCCTTTATTTGTTTTAAACCTGCTGGCAATTATTTCATTGAGTGACCCCTACATCTTGTGGTATGAAAAGGAGTAAATAACACTTCTTTATGTATTTTTTCCACACCATTCATGATTTCATATACCTCTATCATATCCCTCCAGTCATATCCTTTCCAAGCTGAAAAGAAAGAACACACAGACCGTCTTTGTCCTTTGTTCAAACATATTAGTGTAAGATATAAAAGTGTGAAAAAGTCAAACCCAAAGTTCTATCACAAACAAGCCTATATACTAACACCTACTACTTGTTTTCCTTATACCTCTCCCATCTTCATCTCTCTCTGACTAGTGTACACCATTACTGTTAGTCATAAGTGCAACTCTGTGATTTAGCACCTCGCCCAATGTAAATATGTCCCCCAAGTCTGTCATTTGCCCACGAGTTACCCTGTCTCCTTTCAAGGGTGAGAGAGTCTTACTTCTTCATACCAAAAAATAGCATGCTTTGACTAAGGAAACTTTGTCATCTGCAGAACAGCAAAACATCTACGATAGGTTGTAATGTGAACAGAAATGTGTATGGGTGTCTCTGTCTGACCTATTTTCCATAACTGTCTGAGAGAGAGAGAGGGGAAAATTGGTGTTCGTCCAGCAGAGGGGGCGATTGGCCTGTACAAAACACTTAGGTGTCAAAAAGGAAAAAAAAAGTCTGTTCTCCACTCCAGTCCTACAGAGATGACAACATCGGTGATGAAGGAGCAAAAAATATTGTTCCAGACTCTCAGCTGGGTTAAACAGACACCGCTCCATAACGTGCTGATCTGCGCCATTGACTCCAGTGGAGCTATGGCCACAAACACGGCATAGACATTGAAAAAAGAATCAGTCCCACAAAATCTCTGTCAAAAAGTTATAAACATGAGTATCTGTGGCGGGGCGACAACTCACCAGCGTGGTGCCTCCCGCTGGTCGTCACCCCGCTACAGTATCCCTAAAAGACATATAAACAGGGGTATTTTCTGAAGACCTTACAATGAGAATGATACTTTACATCCACTTGAAGACTGGCAATAAAAACCACAGCTCTATTCTCTAAAGACGCACACAGGAAATGTGTTCTCCAAAGATTGATGGATTTTAAGGCCAGGAGAGTAATCTAATCTGACCTCTTGCATAACACTGACTAACTTCTGTGTGAGTCTTCTTTTAAGACTTCAAGTGATGGATAGTCCATATGACGCAGTAGGGAGAGGGGTGGATTGACCTGGGAATGTTGTCTAGTTTTACTGGGGTTGTCTGCATTGGGGATGGGATAATGGGGGATGACTTTATTTGAGGGACATATCTAAGCCTGTAACCTAAGCCAGGATGAGTATGGGACCAGGTGACACCTTTGCCCTGAAAATGGCTCAAAGGCCAGAGGAAAAGCTGGGGGGAGGGGAGAGAGTCGGCTGAGGGAGGGTCTTTCAGTTTCAGGCTGGCTGGGAAGAGGCAGGAAACCCCAAGTCTGGAGTCTAAGCTCCTTGTCCCACAGAGGGACCTGACTGAGTGGTCCTGGTTGTACCTACCATCCCTGCTTGAGACTGTGTTCCTGTCATCTAATAAACCTTCTGTTTTACTGGCTGGCTGAGAGTCATGATGAAACACAGGAAGTGAGCGCAGGGCCCTGACTCCCCCACACTCTGTGACAGTCCATCGTTCCCAACCACCCCTGTGCGCTCTAATTGATGTCACCACTAGTGTCCAAATTTTCAAAAGTAACTGGGGATTTTGGATGCTTCACTCTTTGGGTGCCACACGGGAAATGCCTAAAAAGGAGCCTGATTTTCAGAATGTGCTAAGCCTTTGCCCCCTTTAAGGTGCCTAAATTTGGCATCCAAAAATTGAGACACCACAGAATCACTACACAAATGTAGACCAAGGGCAGAACTTGGCCCACTGAACCCTAACCCTAAAAGACTGGCATCTTACTGGCCTTCCACATTATCAAAATATGTCACTCTGCACCAGCAGGAGATTATCTCATGTACCTCATGCCAGGAACCCAGCCCTAAGAAGAGACATGGCTTATTTTATAACTGTATCTCCCCCCCACCTCCAAGAAATATCAGCCCTTCACAGAGTGTACAAAATGTCAGAACTGCTATAGAATTGCAGGCCACATCCTCCACTGATAAGAACTGACTGATTTAATCACAGCTGAAATTCTTGCTCTGAGCTTTTCCCCCATTCTGCTTACGAAATCTGTCACCATATTGGCTGCCTCAGAGTTCACTCACAGCACACGCACAAACATGGCAACTGCATGCACACAGCTACTGTGACTTCCTTTGTCAACTGCCCTCCTGGATCCACTGCTGTCTTTAAGAAGTATTCAGGCCAACTGAAAGCCTGGGTGGCTTCTTCCATTCTGACTGATGGCTGAAAAAATTGCTCAAACCCATGTGTTAACTATACTTTTACTGATATTATTAAGTAAGTATTGCTTTTCTTTTTCTTTCTTTCTTATCTTCTAGCTATTTATTTCTTTCCTATGAATGCTAGTTAAGGAAGAAGTTCGTTAGAGAGACACAGTGGGTGAGGTAATATATTTTATTAGGTCAACTTCTGTTGGAGACAGGGACAAGCTTTCAAGCCACACTCCATTCAACGAAGTTCAGGTTTTTTTTTCAATGAGTTCACACCTTCTATTGGTTGTAGCAATGCAGCAAAATAGGCTGCCTTCTTCAGACATCATTGCTGTGTTCCAGTGGCATTTATTCCTTATAACTAAACAGTTCCTTGTAACTCATGTTTTCTTTCCTGATATTCACAGGCAAAGGTGTTCTGTGCAATCAAATAACACAGACACCCTCAGCTCTTACAGCGGAGATGGGGAACCAAGCGAAAATATTTTGCAATTATGCTACTACGTATTCAGATCCTGATTTGTACTGGTATCGTCAGCTCTCTGACAACACCCTGCAGTCCATTCTATACAGGGATAACTCCCGGTCCTGGGATGCTGAATTTACCAAGGGACGCTTTGCTGTGGAGCGTGATTTAGCAGGAAAAACCTTCCACTTGGTTATATCACCCGTGGGAAGTGAGGATGCTGCTTCCTATTACTGTGTCATCAGAGCCACGATGACACAGCCTGACTGCAGTGCTGTACAAAAACTTCCCGGAAAGCCCTTCCTGTGCAATACATCTCCTACACCCTCACATTTCAATGGACGTTAGGCACCTAAATGCCTTTGAAACTCGAGTGCTAAGTGGCTTGCTCAAGGTCTCACACAGGAAGTCTGTGACAGAACAGGGACTTTTACTAGGCTTCCCAGTCCTAGGCAAGTGTCCTAACCATTGGGCCATCCTGTCTTTACACGCAGTTTGCAGGTGGTTTTTGTACCTCTGTCACTAGACGCCAGCAGAGCTAAAGCAACACAACCCTCTTCTGAGCATGCAGTTATGTCAGGGTAAAGATGCTTTTGTCAGTATAGGTTATTCCCATAAATCTAGTCGGAGAGGAACAAACCCTGTCTGTTGCCCAGCCCTTAGAATTCAGCCAATGTCATGAAGAAGGAAGGTTTCTATCCCTTTCAAAGTTCTTGTTCAAGCTATAATCTTTGTTATGGTATTGCTGGGTGTTCTCATTATCAATTTAAATGTCCAGGGCTTTTTTCAATCCTGCTAATTTCTTGACCTCAATAAAATCTGGTGGCAAGGAGTTCCACAGGCCAATTGTGCACTGTGTGGCAAAGTATTTCCTAGTGAAACCTCCTGCCTGACGGAGGCCACAGATTTTCACCCAGCTATTCCTACAGTGGAAGGGAATGTTCTTGCCTAATAAGTAAGTGAAAAATAATAAACCAAGGCTGAGATCTCGAAAAGGGCTCTCTCAGGGCATCTAACCTTTACTCACTACCCTAAAGGAATTGGCTTTAATACACCATAAGCAATTATATAAATAGGGTCTGTTGCAGGGTGCTGGGCAAAGGGTTGCTGATTCAACCTTCTGTCACATCAGCTCCCATTTAGGGGACTAAATTAGAGCTGGATGGAGGTAACCTGGCCTTAATTAGGGAGGCAGAGACATCTGCAGCCTAATTAGCCTGAGGCTGTATAAAAGCCTCAGAGGCAGGAAGCCAAGGGAGGCTCAGAAAGAAAGGGAGAAGGCAGGGGCTGGAAGCAGAGAGGTAGCTCTTCCCTGCAGATGGTGAAGGGCCAACTGTATCTGGTGAAATGGTGGTGGGAATGGGCAGCCCAGAGGATTCAGGGGGTCTGGGGTCTTCAGTGGTGGGGACCCCTCTTTGGTGGTAATTTGGCGGTGTAGGGGGGTCCTTCCGCTCTGGGCCCCACTGCCAAAGTGACCCGAAGATGTGCAGCGGGGACCCCACACTGCCGAATTGCTGCTGCAGACCCGGCACTTCAGCAGTGGGTCCCGGAGCGGAAGGACCCCCCGCTGCCATATTGCCACCGAAGACCCAGAGTGGAAGAAGCTCCGGGAGCCTGGGCCCCTGGAGCGAGTGAAGGACCCTGCGCCAGGGGCCCCAAAAAACTCTTGTGGGGACCCCCGTGGGGCCTGGGGCCAATGGCCCCACTTGGCCACAGCCCGGGAGGCGCTGGGGAACAAGCCTGTGAACGCAGTGCACCAGTGGTGACTAGCCCCCGAGTCTCAGGGTGACCTTGTGAAACAAGCAGAGGCAGGAGCCAAGGGGGCGGGGGGCCCTGCCACGCTCTGCTACAGCATCTTCTATGAGATCATCAATGATCCAGCGTGCTCTGGGTCTCAGTTTTCTTTTTCAAAACTGGCTGCTCCAGCACCCTGTCACCTGCTAGTTTTCTGCAGCTCAGCACCCCCTATTGCCACACTGGAGTCAGCACTGACTCTGGGGGAGCCCCTCTCACCGAGCCCCCCCACATCATTCCCTGCAGCTCACCCCCAGCACAATGTGACTGATAACTGTCACACACACTTTCTCTGCTCTCGCTCCGAAGAGAGGGTTGTGTCAAAACATCTCATGCTGCTCTGTGTCCCTGTTACAGACGGGTAGGCTGCTTAAGGGCAGCTTGTATTTGGAGTGGACGGGAGTGAGGTGTGGGATGGTCCTTAGTTCCTATGGCAGTTCAGTCCCCGTCCCAAGTCAGACACCGAGAAAGCGCTGGTTTCTGTGCAGACCGGTGTGATCATCCTTATGACAGATGGTTCCACTTTGCTGGAGGACCACAGGCCTCATTCCAGAGCTGTAGGCTCCTTTCAGTATCCTGGGCCATAAGCCCCGTGGAGCTAACGACCGAGACCTTAAACTTGACCTTGCCCCACAGCTCACCCTACAGCCCAGCACGGCTCAGCATTGCACTGGGGCACTGAGATCAGCCCTGACTCAGAGCCAGGTTCAGAAAAACATCACATCAAAGATGGCAGCGGTTACAATGTTTTTCTGAAATGAGCGAGAGGCTGATGTTTTACATGGTGTGAGTAGCTGAGCGGCTGTCACCGCAGCATCCGGCCTCGTTTAGGTGCCTGCTAGTAACTGACATCGCGCAGGGGAAAGAGGGTGGAGGAGGGGATATATTTTGACTACAAATAAACCTCTGGCCTAGGTTGCTGTAGCAACTGTATCATCCGGCAAACCACCAAACGTTATTTCCTCCCAGTGCCTTCCTGTTAGCAGTGAACAGAAAAAAACAACAAATGTTTCCTTCTAAACTTTGTATGTTCGATCTCTCTATCCCCATGCACACTCATCTCTATCTCTATCTCTGCCTGCCTATCTGCCTACACCCCCATCTCTCTCTCACACACACTATCCTCATACACACATGTGAATGCATGCACACTGCTATTTTTGTGTGCATCTCTGTGTCTCTTTTTGTAGGATGGAAGAATATCCAGAATATTGTGGTTGGAATTTTCAAAGGGACCTAAGGAGTTAGATGCCCAAATCTTATTGAAAGCTAGGGGGTTGGGGGCAGTGTGCCTTACTCTTTGAGGCCCCTTTGACAAATCCAAACTTTTACAATGTTACTTTTTCTTCATGATACCTCTGTGATTGGATTGTGAAAAGCATTTATGTGGATTAGGAACATAGCCCCATTGACTTCAGTGGACTTTGTTCACCTAACTACAAAAGGCAATTTTCAAAATCCGACTCTTAATGATGAAAGTGGGAACAGTTTTGTGCAGTGTTTTTCTTGCAACAAGTCCACGGACAGATGAACTCAATTCACAGAAAGTCATGGCGGTAACCCCTGGATTTCTGGACTTCAGGGGCCATTGAATAAAATCCTTGGAGATTAGCTCAGACCCAGCCACACATTTATGACTAGAATAAATTCAGGATCACTGAAGATCGAAGATAAAAGAAAAGGTCGTTCTTTCCTTTTGCACAATCACCTTTATTATTTCAGTAGTAAGCACAGCAAGCTACAACCATCAGTTCCATATAAATGCACAGATCTCCAAGGTGGAATTACTAGCTATTAAAAATAATGTGAGTATATATGTCACCAAGTCCTCAGCTGGTATATATCAGCATAGCTCTGTTGAAGTCAATGGAGTTGTACCAATTTATACCAGTGACAGACCAGGCATAAATTTTCTACACTAAAATGATAAAATGCTTCAGCTATGAATGGATTTTCTAAGCAATAAAACAGTAATTTTATATAGTGAGAAATTCAAACTGAGATTTTGCAAAGCTGCCTAAGGGATTTGGAAGCCTAAGTGTAATACCTTGGTAGGGAAACTTCTGGCTAAATAGTCCTATTAAACAGAAGACTGAAGAAGAATACAAGTACTTGCTGTCTTGTGATAAGACAGTTAAGAGTCACAACTAACTAGCAATGAAAGGAAAGGGGAACAGAAAAAACTGGATAATATAAAACATGGAAAAGAAGATCTGGGGACAAATCCGGAGAAGGTGATAATTGGTCTAGACATATTGAAGTCGCCGATTGACAGCAGTTGGGATGTGGCCCACTGACTCCAAAGGTGCTACAGTCCATTTACACCAGTTGGGGATTCGTTCCAACTCACTTCAATAGCGTAATACTGATTTACACCAGTTGTGAATCTGTCCCAACTGAAGTCACTGGCACTGGTCCTTGTCTCCTGTTTTCTGCCCGTTGCTGGTTCACTCGTCACAACCTATGAAAATGATAGATCTGTGGTTAGACATTCTGGACACTGTTCATTTCACTAGGACCAGCACTCTGGTGTCTACGCTCTGGTGATGATCTGTAATGGCTAATGTCCCAGATTCTGACTCAGGAGATCTGTGCTGGGTTCCCAGGCTTTCTGTGTGACTTTGGGCATCATAGGCCAACATTTCCAAACAAAACCTCTCATTCTGGGCTCCTGACCACGGCCTTCCTTTCTGAAGGCTGCTGAGAATCTGCATCCACAAATGGAACCAGTGAGTGTGCAGAGAATTTATACCTGGTGGGGATCTGGTCCATTGATTCCAGTGGAGTTACAGCTGAATTATACCAGCTGGAAATTTGGCTCATTGACTCCCATTGGCTTTCAATGGGATTGTGTATCTCAAAACACCCATAAAGTCCTTTGAAAATCACTAACAATGACCCCACAAGCCCCAAAATGGACACTATGATAGTAAGAGTTCCTACCTCAGAAAATGAACAACTTGACCGTCATGAGCATGTTAAAGGCGATGCTTTTGGCAAGCAGAACTCGCAGGCCCAGCACAGTCACTGACAGCATGTTCACTTTTTCCATGTTTGGCTCTGTGGGGAAAAAAAGGAGGGAGGGAACGTCTTGGATCGAATGGTGTTATATCAGCAGGAAGTGGGAAACACCTCATTTAAAATTGTAGAAAAGAAAGAAAGAAAGAAAGAAAGAAAGAAAGAAAGCAAAGAGACATTTTAGAAAGAGAGTTAGCACAAGATTGAATTAAACAATTACAAGTAATTAAAGAAAAATACAGTAATCTAGAGCCAGAGAAGACAGAGACACTTTGCACAGACAAAGTATCATTCCTTTATTTTATCTAGACTGTGGATTTCATTTGTATTCAGCCCGTGTGTGGCCCTGGCAGGCAAGACGTCAGTTCTTGCCCAGGCTGCAGGCATTAGCTAAGAACTGACAAACTCATAGCTGGAGACCAGACCAGGTCACCTATTCGTTAGTTTTGCTCAAAATAGGTATCAGTCTTCTAAGAATGTCTCTAGGATTTACACTCTCTCGGATGCTTGTGAGGTGCTGAATGCATCAGTCTCACTTGTCATGGCTGCAGAAAAGATGTAAGTTTTGCTTTATAACTTTAAAAATATTTGCTCTGAACTTACGACTTCAGGCAGAAGACTCATTCCCCTCCCACATCCCCCCTGCCCATCCAGATGCACCATCACTCTCAACTGGGACACCAAGAACCACTGCAATACAAAGGATTGTGTAGTGGCCCTATGGCACCTGGGAAATGCTACTTGCAAGGAAGTTGGTCATGTGGGCTTAGAAGCTGAATGAAGGAAATAAAACAAGTCCACAGGATAATTTTCCGTCTTTTTAGCTGTTTAAATTCTGAAGGGCAGAGAGTTCTGCCTCCTTGGCCTGCCCTGAAAACACTTTGAATTGACAGATCACTACAACTCTGCCACTCTTGCGATTAGCCGGTAACTCAATGATGTTTGCTTGCTTTAGCCTGTAGGGAAGTCTCTTATTCCTTTGTCCTAGTTAATAAACCTTTTGATAGTTTATTACAGGATTGGCTACAGGCCTTGTCTTTGGTGTAAGATCTATGGCACCGATTGTTCTAGGGGTAAGTGACTGGTTTCTTGGGCCTGGAAGCAACCTGAGCGTGGTGTGATTTTTGGTGTAAGTGACTAAGTCCTTTTGAATGGGTGGCAAGATAGACTGGAGCGTGGAAAGGGGACTGTCTGTGACTCCATGGTAAGTCTGGTTCCGTGATCCAGGAGTTCACATTTGGTGCTGAGTTGGTGAAATCTTATTCTAAAGCACACCACCGGTTTGGGGAGTCTGCCCTGTTTTTGACAGTCTGCCCAGAGAGAGGACCTCATGGTTGTGAGCCACCCCAGGCAGAGTGACTCCACGCATAACAAGGGACCTCCCAAATTCACCTCCATTTTTGTCAGTTTCACAGCGTTGCAACCGTGAGGCTCCAGACTCAAAAGTGGGCTGGGGGGGCGGGGGAGTTGCAAGGCAATTGTAGGGGAGGTCATGGTATTACCACCTCCATTTCTGCACTGCTGGAGGTGGCAGTGCTGCCTTCAGAGCTGGGCTCCCAGCCAGCAGCTGGGGAGCTTCCTGTAGCTGTGAGAGGGTCTGGGAGATGGGTCTGACTCAGCCCTGGGAATGGTCCCTGTGGGGGGAAACGAAGTTCTATCCCTCCCCAAAATGGTCAGGACTAGCATCTGGAGCCTGGCAAAGGGTAAGCGCTCCCTGCCCTACCCCTCCCAGATGTCATGGGGGGAGATGAGATTTCACAGTCCCTGATGTGTTTTTCATGACCCTGAATTTGGCAGGGAGGGCCTAATGAATAACGTTTGTTGGTGACCAGCGCTGCTGCGTGGAAAGAGAAATTCCAAACTGCCAGTGTTCCATAAATAGTCAAAAGTTACACATCATTTTTCAACTGAGAAATTCCATTTTCAAATATCCGCATTGAATCCACCTCCTCAAACAAACATAATCCCACTGGCCCTTTATTATCTTTCATTCTATGTTTGGTAACTAACCTTCGACCGTGGAATTTGAAGATTCACACACTTGAGTGTTATTGATTGGGGCCGGGGTGGGAGCTGTTGAAAGAGAAAAATGAAAATATAGCTCAATTAAAACAGTTCTGAAACAAACGATAAATACAACATCCCCACACCCAGTAATGAGTGAATGGAAATGTTTGAAAATCAGGTTGAAATTAACTTTTGAATTGGTCCTATTTTTTTTTATTTTTCCCCCACAGAAAAAGTAGAAATTTTGTCCAAAAAAAATGCATTTTGGTGTTCAGCAACCAAAACCCAAACAATTCTGTCCCAAAGGTTTAGATGAAGACTGAAAAAAAGAATTCAGCTAAAAACAGCCCAGAACAAAAGCCTTTTTGAGGGGAAAATCTTTTTTTTCTGACTAAAAATAAAAAATATTCTCAAAAAGCTGACACTTTCTGTAAAAATACATACTTAAAAGGTCCTATTTTCCACCAAGAAAAGGTTTTGAAACAAAATATTTGAAAAGTCCTAATTAATTTGATCTAACAAAGTGCTTTTTCCATTAAACACCTAATCCAAGTCTCACTGATGCCAATAGGAGACTTTATGTGAGATGGATCACAAGTTAAGATTGAGATTTGAAGTCCCAATTCCCATTTATGTAAATGAAAATTCAACATCCAAATCCATGAGGTGGCTGTGAAAATCTAAGCCCTAATAGAAATACTTTCAACTAGCACCACCTGAAAAATGTAACACTAGTTTCACCAAGAAAAAGTTACCTTTTGAAGTTAGTTTCATTGCTAAGTTCAAAACTGAGCCAAGCAATATTTTTTCAGATTTTATCATGGTTTTTTTAAATCAAAAATATAATCCAAATAGTTTCCAAAATTTTTGTTTAGCTAAAATCCAGCTTTACATTACTGAAAATTCCAACCACTCATTTCAATAATATTGTCGAGAATGTTTCCTTAAAAACTTTGATTAAAATCTCACACCATTATTCATGAAACATTAAATGCAGAATTTTTTTCATATTCTTAAACGGTCACTTTTCAGCACAGAAACATAGGGTTTGACACGTTTCCCATCCAGGGTTAGATTTACAAAGGTGACTAAAGAGGCATTCGGGAGCCTGATGTGATTAATGGGTGTTAGGCTTTTAGATGCTGTTTAAAATGTCACTGAGGGTGAGATTTTTAGGCACCTAGTTGGACTTTTCAAAAACAGCTAAGTGCCTAACGCCCACTGGGAGCCTAAGTACCATTAAAAATCTGGCTCTAAATGGGTTAGGAAGGAGAAAGCCCTTCCGTGCACCTCTGTGTGTCTCTGGGCACTGAAACACCACTGGACATCTGCCCCCCAGGCTCTATGGTTCATTGGAACATTTCTGGGTAGGGATGGGTGTCCTTGAGTTTAGGACTATGACGCACCATGAAATGAGGTGCAGCTGGAAAGCGATGATGAAATTCACATTTGGACCATATAACTGTACCTGATTGAGCCTTTGTTTGATTATAGGTTTTTCCCTCATGTGTAACATAGCAGTCCACTTCTTCATTGGGTTCTACCTTGACCACCTGGATCATGCTGTATTTCCCATTCGAAGAGAGAATTCCTTCTTTCGATTTGTAGACAAGGTCTTTCTCTTGACTCATGCTTACTTGTACATTCTTGGGGTAGAAATCCTTAACTAAACAAGCCGCTGTCAACTTGTTGCCATCGCTTGGTTTTGGCTTTTCCGATTTCACAACAAAGACAGATGGAGGGGAATGCTCTGGATTTTCTGAGAACAAATAATTGATGTTTATAATGTAATTAGATTAAATTCTAAAGGGAGGGAGAGTTAGGTTAAGGATCATAGAATAAAGTCATGGAATATGGAGTCTCTCGCCTCTGGGTCAGATGCACCTCAGTTTTGGATATGGTAATGGGATATAGAACACTACATCTCCAAATTGCTGGTTTGGATACAGGCCCTGCCGATGGTAATTAGAGAAAATATCACCTGAGGTATTTTTTAAAGACGGTAATTCTAGGTGCAACCTTCACTAGCTGGGGTCCTTGCTGGAAATATCAGAAGACAGAGACGAGGAGAGAGATGGGAACTATGGCTGTGATTTTCAAAGGAGACTAAAGGAGTCGCACACTGAAAAACCCAGCCTGAAAACTCAAGAGTGGACATGTATGAACATCAAAAACAATTCCCAGGTTCCCTATGTCCTTAACACTTACTTATATTGGTGAGAACTCACATGCATCAGCAGCCTCTCCTGTGTGAGTGAGAACTTCATTCTTTAACAAAGGGGCCTTAACATTAGCAAACTCCACGCACCTATAGCATCAAACTTATCAGCATAATTTAATCCTGCATTGGCGCCATTTTAGCACCTGTTCTGAAATTATAAATGCACCCACGGGAAGGTTCTTTGTGTTCCACGGCTTTTTGATGTGGCCAAAACACATAACCATCGCAATAACAGTATAAAGAAAGTTCAGTCGGTGGGTGACCGATCCTGCTTTCTTTTACTCCTGCCTCTACAAGGAATGCACCAGAAATCATGGCTCTACTTCAGGATTAAAGTACCACTCCTAGTAACAGTGGAAAAAAACAAAAATCCTTTAGTCATTTACAATTCCCAAGTTCCACAGAGGCTTTTGCAATTCTACTAAGAGCTATAACCATATCTTTCAACTCTTTCTGCACCTCTTAAATGCGTTCCCCCCTACCCCCCGTGTGAGAGGACCAAGGAACACAACCCTCTCTGGAGAAGTGTTGTTATGGGCACTTTAAAGGCAAGCAAAGCTGATGTCATCAGACCAGTTCATGCTGGTGTCTCAAAATGTTTCATTACCGTGAATATCCAGAAAACCTAGTTAATGTGGAATGGCTGAGGGATACAGGGGCACTGCCAGTGCCTGAAATTTAACTGCTCATCGCCAGGGTTTTCTGAGGTGTGGTGTATGGTGACAATTATGTAAGTATGAAGAAAACCCGGGTTGCATCTGACATAAATTCACATTGCTTTGCCTTGGAGTCAGTGGGACCAAACACCATCTGGCGTCAATCAGCCACAGATCAATGGGATTCAATGGGGTAGTGTAACTGACCTGAGAGCTTTATTCGATCAAAGGGCCAAATCCCCCACTGGTGTAAATCAACATCAGCACTAAATTCAGTGGGAAGTATTTCAGTTTACACCAGCCAGAGCGAGCTAATACCCACAATCGCGAGTCAGTTCTGCATGATTAGGGGATGTGCTGCTTTTCCACTTGTGTTGGGTCTCCGTGATAATTTGTTCATTTAACTTACAATAAAAATAACAGGTACACACGACAGCTCTTCTCTGCCCTATCCTATTGACAGTCCCGTACCGTGATCTCTGTATTGTGCAGACTAACTGGCAGGCCGCCCCTGTGAGACAAACCCGACAGTGCAAACGGATCCCTCAGGACCTCAGTGCAAAATGCATTCTAAGACCTAGTCAAACCAACCTCCTATCTCCACTGATTGTCACAGAAGTTATCAAAGCCAGACTCTCCCCGCACTTCCACCGTGGGAACACGATTCACTTTAACGGTGTCACTCTGGATTTAGGAGGGGATAATCTGGCTCTGCATACCCCATTATCTAGGCACTGGAAACAGCGGGTCAAACTCCCGCATGACCTAGAACCAGCGTGGCTGCACTGTAGGCAGAGCTGTGCTGGTTTGCACCAGCTGAGAACCCCTAGCAATGCAGCCAACTGACATATCAGAGGTAACAAAATTGATACTTACTGGGCTCAACAGAAAGCCTGGTGCCTTTGCCAAAAGTCAGAGCTCTGGTCTCCCATGCACAGTGCTGCAGGGCCAGACACAGAACTCAAGAGGCTGCTCTAAGAGTGACTTCAGAGGAAGCCTGATTCGCACCAGTGAAATGGAGACGCTACACATCCCTTCGGCTTATGCTATGGGAATCAAACACTATAGACAATACAACCCAGCGGTTCCTTACTGGGCTCAGCCAAAAGCTTAATACCACTTCCAAAAGTCACGGCGGTAGCTTTCCAAACCAAGCACTTTCTCTCCAGTCAGATAACTGCATAGTTTGTCTTAAATCCTACTCTAAAGGAAGCCTCTCAGATCACTTCAGTCTGAAAATTCAGCTAATTGTAACCACTTCTCGGCCTCAATCGTGCCAGTGGAAAGAAGGACATTTGTTTCAAATGTGTCTCCATTTTCCTGGCTTGGAAATGCCCTTCCTTTTTTCCCCAGGAAGATTTCTTTTAACTTTTAGCAATAACTTTATCAAAAGGACTATAAAAATGACTCATAGAATCAAAAAATGCAGTTTTCATGAAAGGAAAAATGTCAATCAAAATCTCAATTTTAAAAATGATTAAATGTATCCTTCAAAATTACAACAAAAAAAACCTGACAGCTGACAGGTTTTGAACATAACAGATTTTGGGGGAAAAGTTTATTTTCAAGTTTTAAAAAAAGTTGGTGAAAATTTTGGTGAAACTATTTATTAGTGGGCCTGCTTTTCATTCATCCTGGAGAACATTCTTCTCCAGTGCAAAGGAAAAAATGGAAATAACAATGGGAATGAAACGTTTTTAGGGGGGGGGGAACTGGTTATCTTTGTACTTCTTTGTAGTGCCAGAACAACCAGGGAAGGAATTGTTACTTTATTTCTCTCTCTCTTTTGAAAAAAAAAAGTGAATTTAGTGCAGGGAAAAGATGCAGACTGAAGAGTGAGAGAGATACAAGACTTACTTGGTTCCACAGCCAAAGTTGTGCCTTTCCCAAATATTAAAGAATCAGCACTTTGCACACAGTGTGACAAGGCTCTTCAAAAAAACCTGATTGGAGAGTTCTCTGAAATCTGTGAATTTCTGGATTACATTCTGGAATCTAGGGGCCAAATTCTGAGAACTTTACTCTCATTGAGAAGCTTTTCAGTCTGTGCGTGGCCCTGTTAAAATCAATGGGGCGTCCTGCGGAGTAAGGGATCCATGAACATCAGGGTATCACTAGCTTGCCCCAAAGCTGGAATTTTCAAAGGACCTATGAGGTTTTAGGTGTCAGATTCCCTTTGAAATTCAATGAGATCTGGGTGCCTAAGTCCCTTAGGCTCCGTGCAAAACCCCAGCCTTCACTATCAGTTTATGAAAAGCCTTCCAACTTGTTTTGCCACCACTCACCTGCCTGGACTGTGAGTTTAGTCCCATTTCCAAACGTGAGTTTCACAGTGAGAAACGAACTGCTAAATTCTCACACCGAGTCCCTGCCCTGCGTCGGGCATTTGCAGCATGTCTCTAGCACACACCTCGCTCAGACCAATTGCTCTTCCATTCCCCTTGAAGTGAGTTAGTTCCTCTCCTAACAAAGGGGAAATGGCTGTGTACGAACCTTCCATCGCTACTGAGGAAATGCGATCATTCAGGGAGATATTTTTAAGTTTGACAAATACTCCCTGATATTTCACACCGGGCTAAAACCCTTGATGGGAAATAAAGTATCCACCAAGCTGAGGTTCTCAAAGACTTGGGATAATTCCTGTTAATTTAGCATCCAAATCCACTAAGAGGCTTTGAAAATGTCAACCCTAAGGAACAATCTCTCCCAATTGAGAGAAATTTTCAGCATCCCAAGTCTTAAATTATTTGCAAGGAAAATCTTTTGACACAGCAGTTCTCTCCGTTCTCCACCCCCGCCTCAACACACTCTGGTCGGCTCGGGGGGTGAGTTCTCCACCAAGAATGGTCACTAATGATGCCTCGCTCTCACACAGGGCTTCCCATACACAAATCTCCGAGAGCTTTGCCACGGAGATACGGTTACAAAGCCTCAGTTCACAGATGGAGAAACTGAATCGCATTTGGGACTTGCCCAAGCTCAGCGCAGGGTGAGGATTCAGGATTAGATTTAACGCGGGGATTTTCAAAGGTGCCCCAGAGAACTAGGTGCTGAAATCAGTGGGACGTGGGCACCTAACTCACCTAGGCTCCTTTGGAAAGCCCCAGCGTAACACACAGGCCAAGGTTCGGGCGCCCAACCCTAGGCTCCTGAATCCGTGTTTAGATGGCTCGATAAGCGGCTTCTTTCCTGAACACACAACGGCTCCGTCTTTGGGACTGGCCTGAGGAGCGCTGGGCTCTACGGGGGCAGCGGCTGGACGCGCAGCACTTTTAAAAATCGCCCCGTAGATGCCTAGGAGCCTCCCTCTAGCCCCCCGAATAGGAAAACGTCTTAGCCCCAGGCAGTGATGATTCGGAGCCGTTAAAACACAACAGCTACGTACCGGGTTCCACCGTGAGCCGGGTCCCGCTGCCGAAGAGAAGAGCTGTTGTGGCACCGTTACACGCGGCAGTACAAAAACGGGGTGCCTGGCTAGCCCCCTTTGGTGCGCTCCCCCGGCTGCGGGAACCCAGCTGCGCAGAGACCCGGACAGCCGCGCTGCTTTCTCCTGCCACAGCACCGGGAGGGCGTTTTCTGACCCCTGGCACCATCGAAGCGCTGAGCTGCCGGCCAGCTACGCTGCTGGGACAACTTCACTGGGACAGATTCGTGGGTGGTGCAAGCTGGCACAGCTCTGTTAAGGAGATCAGAAGGGCAATGCCACCCTGGGCACAAAGGGGGAACATGCAATAGGAGCAGAGAGCTGATTTTAACCTCTGCCGGAATCCTGTGCCCAGCTCTGGTGCTCACAGTTCAAGAAGGATGTTGATAAATTGGAGAGGGGTCAGAGAGGAGCCAGGAGAATGGTTAAAGGGTTAGAAAACCTGCCTTATAGTGATAGACTCAGGGAGCTCAACCTGTTTATCTTAACCCAGAGCTGGCTGAGGGGTGATCTGATCACAGTTTATAGGCATCTACATAGGAAACAAATATTTGATCATGGGTTTTCAGTGTAGCAGAGAGCAGTTTAACATGATCCAATGGCTGGAAGTTGAACCTAGATGAAATCAGATTGGAAATAAGGGGCATATTTTAACACCGAGGGCAATTAACCAGTGGGACAGTTTACCAAGGGATTTTCCAGCACTGGCAATTTGAAGTCAGGATGGGAGGTTTCTTTAAGAGATATTCCATGGGAATTATTTGGGGGAAATTCTGCGCCGGTGATACACAGGAGGTCAGATTAAATGATCACAATGACCCCTTCTGGATTTGTAATCCGAGGCTCTGTAAAATCGACAGCGCTTTGGCAAGTTACACAACCTGAGCTCCCCGTCCCAGTGACTTCTCTGGAGTTATGTCAATTTACATCAGCTGCTGATCTGGCCCAGGGCTTGGGGATCTGGGGAGTTGGTCCAACTGACTTCAATGAGCTACATCCATTTACACCAGGTGAGCATTTGGCCTCACTGATTTCTCTTGATTGACACGCTGGAGATCTGGCCCCTCTGGTTGTGTTGGAGCTGGACTAGCAGATATTTCCATGCTAGGAATTCACTCTGCTGGGGTTTAACAGCAGCAAGGACCCAAATGGTATACACATTTTCTAGAGTCATTAATGAACGCAATCACTTGTACCTCCCACCTCAAGGCAATTTTTATCACTTCTTTTAACAGTTTCTCAAAAAACAAATCAATATGAAACAAGATAGTTAAAAATACAAAAAATCACACAGAATTTTTGGCTTCTCCCTATACCCCACTATTCCTTAACCCACCCACCAAACAACTTTTTAAAAATACAACTGTAAGTATGACTGAATGCTTTCTGTGCTATGTTCATGGAGAAGAGGCTTCTCAAAAGTGCCGAGGGAACAGTGCTCCTATCTTCCTTCAGCATTTTTTGGAATTCTCCTTCATGGAGCATGCAAAAAGTTGAAAACATATAACGTTGCCTACCGGGTTTGGACACCCAGATCATGTCATTTTCATGGGAATTGGGTTTTCAAGGGTAACATTTTCAAAAGCACCCACAATCTAGATTTGTAAAGGTATTTAGGTTAATTTAGGCAGGTTTTATAGGTATTTCAAGAGGCAGATAGGCACTTGGTGGGGATTTCAAACATTTCGAGATGCATTGATTTTGGTGGGAGTTAGCTATCTAGGTGCTTTTGAAAAATCTTACTAGGCACCTTTTGACAGAGGTAGTCACCTAAATACAATTAAATCTGGACCTCAGGAGCTGAAGCCTCATTGAAAGTCCATGTGACTGACTGACAATCATTAAGTGTCTATGTGATTTCAATGGAAATTAGGTACATAAGACTTTTGAGCATCTAAGCCTTGCCTGCTTTTGAAAATTTTACCCATAATCAACCTAGGACTGTTCTGCTGTGAGTTTCTAGATAGAGCAGGATATTTATGAACAATAAAATCACCCTTTCCACCACTATACTCTTCCCTAAAAGCTCAAAAATATACCTGAGAAATACTTACCTTGTTCAACTCTCAGCTGAGTGCCTTTCCCAAAGATCAAGGGCAATGTGTTAACACACTTCAAATGGGCCCTACAAAAACTTACATGTTCCATCTCGCTCAGAGGAATTTTGGAACTCCATGAACTGGCTCAGAAACCCCAGATCTTTTCCCTTTAACTTAAAGCTTCACTTTCCAAAACAAAAACCAACAACCACCACCTAATCCAATCTCTTCAGTTTACACCCAAGGAACTAGAGACAAAGAAATCCAGCAACCAGCTATAAAGTTGTCCCATTGATCCACCCCATATTTCAACCCTCTCTGAAAACTTTAATTACTTTTCTAAAAAAAACCTTAAACTTCTTGGGCGACATTTTCCCAATCATCCACGCAATTTGTACATCCAATTCCCATTCATTTTAAAGGAACTTGGACATCCCAATTGTTTAAGCAGTTTTCAAATCTTCAGCCCCAGGTTATTAAGCCATTATTTCAGGAACATGGAAAACAGTCATGCTGTTTTTTGAGGATGAATTACTTACTTGGTTCCACGGTCACTTTGGTGCCTTTCCCGAAAATCAGTTTCTCATACTCCACAGAGTTACAGAGCCATCGCAAAACCTCCCTAGAACATCAGCATTCAACCCTGGGGCCTGCGTTCTGAATGGACCTAAAACTGTGCAAATCCACTGACGTTTAGTGGCGCTGAGGCACTTTGACACCAAATCTGGCCCAGATTATCAGGTCCTGAGCTAGTGTATATCAGTGTAACTCCATTGGTTCAGCAGCGCTACACCAATATATATGAGCTAAGGATCCAGACCACTGGCTCCACTGTGGCTATGCAGATATGCACCAGCTAGGGATCGGGTCCACTTATTCCAATAGAGCCACATCCAATTTACACCAGGGAGGGATCTGGCCCTTTGCCTCCTATGGAGTGATGCTGGTTTACATAAGTGGGGACTCTGGACCATTAGGTCCAATGGAGCTGTGCAATGCATCTGAGCATCCAGAGCTGAGTCCTTAGCTGGCAAGAAAATCCTCACAAACCCCAGAAAGCAAAATCCTTTCTGTGTGGAACCATGTAGCAGTGCTCCCCTTCCCTTCTAGTGTAATTTTAAACATACAGAGCTTTGTACTTACTAGGTTCTACTGTGACAGTGGTCCCTTTTCCGAAGATGAGTTTATCTGTATCCACATTGTTTGTAGCCTGCTGAAGAATAGGTCTCTACAGGACCTCTGTGGACATGCCAAGACAGAGGACTAAAAACAGGACTTTATCCTTACAAGACACATTATCCAGAGCCCGGAAGTGTGTACCATGTCCTATTTCTGCCAAAAAACAGAAAAAATCATTGTGTAGTTGAATGATTCCAAAGACTTTGTTCCAGAAGATGCTTCTGAGCTAAACCTTCTTTCCAGCTCTTAGGATATTGTTCAAAATGTTTCTTTGGGGTTACATGGAAATAGAGAGAAAAAGAATAAAAAGTACTGTAGTTACCTTCTCTGAAATTTCAGATTAGTGTATTTTCCCCTACAAAATATTGCTGTTCTTGCATCTGCAGGTTTTTGTATGGCACTCTATGGAGTTTGTGTCACTGTGGTCGTATATCCCCCCAACACAGTGCTACACCTCATTACAATAATCCCTCTTCTTTCTTACTGTACAGAGCTATGAGAGTGCATGCAGTCATGTGATTTCTCAAGGACTGTTCCAAGGAAATGAAAGCAGTTGCTTACCACAGCTTCATTCCAACCTTGGCAACATGAAGACGGGGCCAATATTTTCAAACTGGGTAGGAGAGCCCAAAGCTTGAGTTCTAGACTGGCATTTTCAAAGGAGCCTAAGTAAGTTAAACACAGAGGCTGAGATTTTCAAACCTACCTAAGGGATTTGGAGACAGATTAACAAAGGTATTTATGCACTTATAGGTACAGATAGGCACCTAGTGGGATTTTTATAAGGTGCTAAGTAGCTTAGGAGCCCAACTCGGGTGACCAGATGTCCCGATTTTATAGGGACAGCCCCACTTTGGGGGGCTTTTTCTTATATAGGCTCCTATTACCTCCCACCCCCGTCCCGATTTTTCACACTTCCTATCTGGTCAGCCTAAGCCTAACTGTTTTTGGAATACATGGGAGTGAGGGACTTAAGGCCAAATTTGTAAAGGTATTTAGGTGCCTGGTGAGATTTTCAAAAGCATCTAGGCGCCTAAAACTCATTGATTTTCAATGAGAATTACGCACATAGATGCTTTTGGAAATCTCACTAGGTGCCTAAATACCTTTAAAAATCTGGCCCTGAACCTTCTTAGGCACTGTTTGAAAATCCCATTAGTGACAGTGCAGCCTGTTGAATGGCTTTGGCTGGAGCAGGAGCAGTCCATCAGAACTACCAGGCACATCTGGACACATCTCAACAAAGTAGCAACACCAAGCAGACTGTGCTGGCTGCTTTCACGAGGAGCCTGCCTTGGGGGTCACTTAGTTAGACCCTAGCTTGTGGATTAGCTGGACCCTTAGAACTGGTAGGTAGTTACCTCAGATGACTCATCAAGCTCAGCACACGGATCACAATTGGGCACCTATCTGCAACTTTATGCCAATATACCTTTGAAAATGTGGCCCTTGGGAGCCAGTGTTTCATTAAAGTCAGTGAGATTATGGCCTGGTCTACCCTACAGCATTAGATCAACATTCCCTGTGTTGAGTCGAATTTATAATGTGCCTGTCTACACTCCTGAGCCCTTTCCCCTGACCTAAAGGGTTTCTAAAATCGATGCCTGTACTCCACCTTGGTGAGAGGAGTAGCACTAGTGCTGGCCTTTCCAGGTCAAATTAGAGGTCGGGTTGACACAATTCTGTGTAATTCAATGGGATTGGCATCCGGGAGGTGTCCCAGAGTGCTCCAACGTGGCCACTCTGGACAGCATTTTCAACTCCTCTGCACTTCAGCTAGGTACACAAGAAAAGCCCCGGGAAATTTCAAATTTCATTTCCTGTTTGATCAGCGTGGAGAGCTCACCAGCACATTCCTGTTGAATTGAAGATATTTGTATGTGTGGTCTTGTCGATTTTTCCTTTGAGGATGTCCTTGATGGAATTAAATGCACACCATCCTGCCCAAATGCACACCGGATGCACACCATCCTGCCCAAGGCAGTAAATGTGCTCCAACATGGAGTGAACAGGAGACACTGGATCTGATTGCTGCCTGGGGAGAAGAGTCTGTGCAGGCAGAGCTCTGAACCAGCGGAATAAATGCTGACATCTATGCCAAAACTGCACAGGGCATGGGGGAAAAGGCTACACCAGGGACACACAGCAGTATCGTGTGAAAATAAAGGATCTCAGGCAAGCCTACCAGAAGACAAGGGAGGCAACCAGTCACTCCGGTGTGGAGCCACAGACATGCCGCTTCTATGAGCAGCTGCATGGGATTCTAGGCAAGGACCTCACTGGTACACCAACACTCTCCGTGGATACCTCCCAGGGGACCCAGACGGCCATGGGCAGCAATGAGGAGGACTTTGTTGTTGAGGAAGAGGAGGAGGAGTAGGCGAATGCACAGCAGGCAAGTGGAGGATTCATTGTCTCTGACAGTCATGACCTTTTCCTAATTCTGGAGCTAATCCCCTCCCAGGATCCACTGGTGCAGGACTGTGATGGCAGGAAAGGCATTTCTGGTGAGTGCACACTTGTAATAACACTACCGGGGTTAAATGCAATTGTGGTTACCGTTTAATTTGAGGTACACATGCAAAGCATGCTCCCCAGAAAAACCTGTTTATGTGCCAAGAGTTTCCACACCAAAAAATATCCCCGTGTGTGTCCTGACACCGCCTACCCTTTCGTGTGTGCTCACCATGCCTGCCTGCAAACCAAAATCTGCTGCCCAGTGGTCTGCCGTGTGTTGTACCTTACTGGCAGGCTCTTCTTTTAAAAGACAAAATGTGGCTGAGTACCTCAGGGAATGTATTTACTGTTGTGAAGTGTTTCATTCATTGCAAGAGTTAACCTTCTGTTTTCAACAATGCATGTTCTGTAAGGCTACCCTTGTGGTTTGTTTGTTTGTTTTCCTTGCAGCTGCAACCTTGTCTGTGGGTGTTTCCTCCACTCCAGCACAAAGGCTGTCTCAGATTAGAAGGCAAAAAAAGTGGACAAGGGAAGACATGTTCTGTGATTTGATGCATTCCTCCGAGGCTGACAGAGCCCAGCTCCATGCATGGAGGCTCACACTCTCAGAGAGCATGTGCACTGACCAAGAAAGCAGGAAACCAAGCAGGAACAAGAGTGTAACATGCAAAAGGAGATGTTGAAGGTTATCGGGGAGCAAACAGATATGTTGAGGCATCTGGTTCAGGTGCAGGAAAGGCAGCTAGACCTTAGAGTCCCACTGCACCCAATGATGCCCTCCTCACCAAACTCCATATCCTCCTCTCCTAGACGTCCTAGAATGTGTGTGTGGGGGGAGTTCCATTATCCCTTGAACTCAACTCCAGAGGATGGTTCATGGAGCAGAAAGCTCTCATTCCCACAGCTGTGATTGCTAGACAGTGCAGTTGTAATAAGCTATGTGTCCTTGCCCCTTCCTCCCTCTCTTACCAGGCCCTTACCCGGTTGTCATTGCTATTTGGTGCTGTCTCTGTTCAGTGTTTTTCAGCATAATAAAAATGCATGAATTGAGGTCAAGAGGCTCTTTATTCACTGTGCACACAGCGGTTGGTGGGAGTTTAGTTTACAGGGCAGTACATGCAAAAAAGGAGGCAGGTTGGTAAGGAACAACACTCAGAACTGTCACATCAGTGTTGGATCATTCATGAAATTGGTTTTCAAAGCCTCTTAGAGACACAGTGCACCTCGATGTGCTCTTCTTATTGCCCTGGTGTCTGGCTGCTCATAATTGGCAGCCAGGTGATCTGCCTCAACCCCCTATCCCACCAGAAACTGTCCCCGCTTACTCTCACAGATATTATGGAGCACACAGCGAGCAGCAACAACAATGGGAATATCGCTTTTGCTGAGCTCTAACCCAGTGAGTAAACTGCTACAGCTCCTCTTTAGACATCCAAAGGCACATCCTACCAGTATTCTGCACTTGCTCAGCCTAGGGTTGAACTGCTCCTCACTGCTGTCCGGCTGCCTGTGGACGGCTTCATGAGCCGCGGGAGTAAGGGGTAGGCTGGGTCTCCAAGGATAACTATTGGCATTTCAATGTCACCAACAGTAATTTTCTGCCCTGGGAATAAAGTTTCCTCTTGAATATTTCTGAAGAGACCGGACTTCCTAAAGGTGAGAGCATCATGTACCTTTCCCAACCATCCCACGTTGATGTCGGTGAAATGGCCCTTGTGGTCCACTAGCACTTGAGAAGTACCCCTTCCAGTTAATGTACTCTTTGGCACAGTGCTCTGGTGCCAAGATTGGGATGTGAGTTCCATCTATTGCCCCACCAGTTAGGGAGCCCCGTCATGGCAAAGCCATCCACTATGTCATGCACATTTCTCAGAGTCACTACCCTTCTTAGCAAAAGTGAATTGATTGTCCTGGCTACTTGGATCATAGCAGTCCCCACAGTAGATTTACCCACTCCAAACTGATAGCTGACTGACCATTAGCAATCTGTCATTGCAAGCTCCCACAGGGCTATCACCACTCACTTCTCAACTGTCAGAGCAGGTCTCATTCTGGTATTCCTGCACTTCAGGGCTGGGGAAAGCAATTCACGAAGTTCCATGAAAGTGGCCTTACGCATTCAAAAGTTTTGCAGCCACAGTTCCTTATCCCACACCTGCATAGCTCTGCTGTCCCACCAGTCTGTGCTTGTTTCCTGGGCCCAGAAGCAGCATTCCACTGTGTCAACAAGCCCAGCTGCTGCTGCCAGAGTGTGTGAATTGCTCCATTCCATGGCTTCCAGCACAGCTGTTTGCTTGGCATCACATTCTTCCACACTGCGGCTCCTGGTTAGGCTCTGCAAATACCACAGGATGATGTGTGAGGTGTTTGTGATGCTCACAACAACAGCGTACAGCTGAGCAGCGCTCATGGTTGCTGTACTATGGCATCTGCACGCGTAACCCAGGCTTAGGCATGAAAATGATTGTTTGCCGTTGCTCTCATGAAGGATTCAGGCAGGATGATGTGCATTTAATGCCATCAAGAACATCCTCAAAGGAAAAATCAACAAGACCACACGACAAATATCTTCAATTCAACAGTGCTGCCAGCCATGCTGTATGGCAGTGAAACGTCAGCACTGACGAAGAGAGAACAGCGGCTGTCAGTAGCTGAAAGGGCAGTGGAACGAGCTATGTCGGGAATTTCCCTTCTGGATAGTATCCCAAATGAAATGATTAGAGAACGCAGAGGTGTGAAAGATATTGTTATGGAAAGCAGATATAATAAGATACGATGGGCCGGCCACAGAGCACAGTTCACGGACAATAGGTGGACTGCAATCATTACTGAGTGGTACCCTCAAGAACAGAAAAGACCACCAGGTCGGCCTCCAAGAAGATGGGAAGATAACATTGTAAAACGTTTCGGACTAACATGGAGAAGAAAGGCAAGAATGTGAGAAGAATGGCGGATGTGTTGTGATCGGCGCAGTCTTAATGACAGCTGAAGACTGATCGATCCAGGTGATCCAGGTTGCTTTCAGGGATGGAGGGAGGAAGGGAGGAGGCAAGTGCATCACAGGAGGCTGACGATGTGTACCCAAAATAACTCATGAAAATGTTTTTGTCCCATCAGGCATTGGGAGCCTAACCCAGAATTCCGGTTGGCAACAGGAACTGTGGGATAGCTGCCCACAGTGCACCACTCCGTGCGTCCATGCTACTCATGATAGTGAGGATGCGCTCCGCTGATGGAATGTGCATAGTGGGGACATCCAGCATCGACTTTCCAAAATCAGAGCCTAAATGTTGACTTAAATAAATTTGACCTAAATTGGTAGTGTAGACACATCCTAAGGGCTTGTCCACATTTACCAGGGGATTGACTTTTCTGTGAAAATATCAAAAAATGGAATATCCCCCCCAATAAACAAAGCACTAGGTTCAGGGCTGGCCTTCGCACAAACTTGCAACAAGAGAACCACGCTGGTGTAATTCACACGCTCACCAACCTAAGGCAGATCAAAAGAGAACACTGTTACCTGTAATTAAAGAGAATCCGTCAGAGACTGACATTGAGAGGTGAAAGGTTTAAAATTAGTGATTTGGGTGCAAGCCCATGGCTGAGCATTGGTTTTTCAGTAGGAACTGTGCTGCTTTGTCACTTAGTAACACAGTGCCACACAGGCATTTTGAAAAAGCTGGCCTCAAGTCCTTGCTCGGCCTTAGGGCCTCTGGCAAGTCGAAATGACATTATTAAGTTATCTTGGTGATGTGGAAGCCAGGAGAACCTAGATAGATGGTGACGATGTTTGATAAAACTCTCCTCCTTTTACTTCTGAGTGAAGAAATAATTTGTGATATCCCGCTGTATATCGCTTTCTCTGCAATTGTGTATCTATTATTTCCGCTTTTTTCTTTTGTTCAACTTGTTTATTCAACCTCATGCTTGTTCTGTTTTATTGAAGATTTATTTTTGCTTATTTTCTTGATTTAGGAAGAAAAAGCCGTCTCCTCCTGCATTCTGAGTCTCCCACTATAAACTTGTAATGATCACTTACATTTCTGACACAAACCCATTTCATTCAATTTTACTGTACTTATCTCTAGCTGCACTTTTCAAGATTATTTACCGTAGAGCCAGATTCCCAGCTCATTCCAATTCATGTAGCTCTATTGACAGTGGGCCAAAATCCCAAGTGAAGTAAATTGTTCATCACTTCATTGGAATCAATGGAACCAGAATCCCAGCTGTTGTAAATCAACATCTCTCCATGCGAGTCAATAGGACAGGTTCCCAGCTGGCATAAACCAGTATAGTTCCATTAAAGCCAATGGTGTTTTGCTTATATATACCAGCTGAGAATCTGTACCTTGAGGTGAACGTCTCTGTAAATGGCTCTGGCATGTCAATGTGGGGACACATTCGTTACATATATTAACATTACTATTATAGCATTTCGAGGCCACAGTCAGAGATCAGGCCTTCATGGTGCTAGGTGTCACATGCATCCCTAAGGAAATGCTGGCTAATGCCCCAGAGAGAAGACTATGTGAGGATGAGATTTTCAGAGCAGTTTAGGGTTAGGTATGCTCACTACCCATCAGAAATCTACAGAAATGGGATATCCAAATTCCCTGGGAGACTCGGGGTATCCCCCAACAGGTGGATACCAGGAACAGAAGTGTGCAGAATGTAGCAGTGAAATCAGGATGGTGCTTGTTGGTGTAATAAGCAGATGGTGCCACACACCAGGAGTAAATCCACTTCTCCTTTTTGAATGGCTCTGAATGAGGTTTCTCTCACCATGTCTCTGGCACAGTAATAAACAGCCGTGTCATCAGCTTTGAGGCTGCTCACTTGCAGAAAGGCTGTGCTGATGGATGTGTCCAGAGTCATGGTGACTTTCCCCTTAAGACTATCCGCATAAGTAGGCACCCCTGTATTTGTGTTAGTCCATCCTATGGAAACCAGCCCTTTTCCAGGAGCCTGTCGAACCCAGTTGATAGCATAGTTAGTGAATGTGTAACCAGATCCTTTACAGGACACCTTCACAGACTCCCCCGGCTTCTTCACCTCTGCACCAGGCAGGATCAGCTGGATCTGAGCCTTTACCCCTGTGAGGAAAGAAGAAGCAGGGTGAGAATTCTTGTGGCTAGTTCTGTTTTTCCCCTTCCTTGTGCCAGTGAAATTCACCTACCTGGGAAAGCTGCCAACAAGAGGAGAAAACTGACCCAACATCTCATGGTTACTCTTCTCAGCACCCCTGCTGTAGCAGAACACGATGACTCCTTTTGCTGCAAAGAGCATCTCCGGAGGACCAGTCACTGTTTTTTAAAAAGGAAAGAAATTTCCTCTTTATTTGCATATACAGATCACATCACCTTCAAAAAGTACACAGCCGGTGAGCCAGAAGGATTAAGGCTGGTAATTTGCAAGATAGACTCAAAGAGTCCAAGTAATGTGGAATGTCCCAGATTTATAGCTATTTATACGGCTGCATTGCTGTGGTATGTGAGCACCTCACAGTCTGCAGTGTATTTATTCACACTTCATACCAGTAAGATAGGAAGTTTCGTCCCAGTTATACACATGAGGCATTGAGAGACTAAGAGCCAGTTTTCAAAAGATATTTGGGTGCCTAGGGAAGCAGATAGGTGCCTAGTGGGATTTTCAAAAGGGCAGATATCTAACTCTAATAGAAATCACTTCTGAAAACTCGACTACGTGTCTGTCTGCATCTTTAGGTGCCTTAATACTTTTAAACATCTGGCCTTACTGAACTTTCTTGCAGTCATGTGGCAAACCTCCTGTCCCTTAACTCCTGGGCTAGCATGTGCTTATCAGGAGCAGTCTTCTGTCTGGCTGCAAAGACTAAAGTGTGTGTTAACTTTGCGTACATGAGTAACCCTATTGACTTCAATGGGAATCCTTATGTGAGTAAATTTCTGTATGTGCCAAAGTCATTGAGTGATTGGGGCCTACGGATGAATTTTCAAATTTGAATTTAAACCTAAAATTTATTTTTCACAACCATGGACATGAAGTCTCCCTTTCTTCTTCAAACAGCTGAAGAGCTCATCAAAATAATTCCAAACTGCACAATGTCAATGAACTTTTGAATTCCAGCATTATAAAATCTAGAAAAGGAAACCTAAAATATTCTAACATTCCTTCCCAGCTGTTTCTTGACAAACTTTGCTACTAACACACTTTGAACAGAAAGTTAATCCACTCTGCTCAGTAAATACCTCCCTCTTGGGAAAGCCAAGGTGACATAAGAAATGAACACCAACTGCATATTTCTTACTGGGAGTAGAACCAAGGAATGGGAAGTGTGCATTTAAATTTTTTAGGAATGCCTCTCATAAAACCAATAGCTTAGTATTAAGCAAAAACTGCCAGACTCTGATGGGCATTAAAGTTTCCCTTTCCATTAAAAAGAGATATAATAGGTCCTGAAACAAGAATCTTTTTCTATAATGCGAACTCTGAATAGGAAAGAACTCCCTTGCATATCAGAGATAATTACCACTATGGATATAATTCCAATTAATTACACTAGGATGTGCAAAAGAGCCGAAGGCAATTAGTTGCCTAACTTGTATTAAATTCTCATGGAATTTTATCAGCTAACTCCCTAGCCAGTTTGAAATCACCAGACATAACACTAATTCCTGTAGGAACTGATCCATAAGGAATTGAAGTAAGTGGAAAGACTCCCATTGACTTCATTTTGTTTTGGATCAGTCCCATATCGCAGTTTCATCTGTTCTTCTCAAAAGAAAGTAAATGTCAGTGTCTGCATGGTATAGGTGGGGAAACTGAGGCACAGAAACACTGCAGTGAGTTGCCCAGGGTCACATGGCAAGTCACTGTCAGGGACAAGAATTTTATTATTACCACTAATCATTAACTCTTTGTATTAAGGTGTTGTGTAGGAGCCCCAGTCAGGGATCAGGGACCCATTCCCCAGTCACTGCACAAAGACAAAGCAGGAATAAATACAGGATTTTTGAAGTCCCAGTCCAGTGCTCTAGCCACTGAATCAAGAGACCTGGCTTTGGTTGAATGGTACTGCTTAGCTCACAGATAATATTGTTTCTTCTGGAGAGTATAAAATGCTTTACAAAGGAAGGGAAGCCAAAGGGGGCACCGGAATTAACATCCTTTGTTAAGTGTTTAGCAATTCAAATTTCCAAGCACACAAAAAAGGGCTAGATGGGCTTGTGGTTAAAGCCCCGGAGTCCGGGCTGGCCGGCTCACAAACTTACAGCGAAATAACAACATCCTCTGTTGAATTCACGCCTCCCAAAAGTGCAGTAAGATTGAAGCTGGACACACTCTGTATTGGGAATGCGGGACACACACCCAGACAGGCACTGAAATCATAAAGCTTTAAAATCAGGGTAGGGGTTGAGGTGAAGGTTCCTGGTGAGATTTAATTTGGAATGAGACCTGTGTGTTCCTAAATCACTCAGGATCATGGGACCAATCATGTGAAAATCCCAGTAAGGGCCAATCTGCCTCCTTTGGGGCCTGACTCATAACAGGGAGTTAGGCTGAGGCCTGGCTTTGCAAGTGTTCTCTGACTGGTTTTTGAACATTGTGATTCCTGATGTCAGATTCAAAAACCAGTCAGAGAACACTTCAGTCTCCCTAATCACTTAATAACAGACCTAAAACTGGCAATTCTTCAACAAAAAAACTTCAAAAACAGTCTCCAACTGGAATTAATTTGCAAACTGGACACCATCAGATTAGGCCTGAATAAAGATTGGGAGTGGATGGGTCATTATAAAACCTAAACCTAACTTCCTCAATACTAATTTACCCCTACGATTACTCATACCTTCTCGTCAACTGTCTGAAATGGGCAGGGGCGGCTCTTGGCATTTTGCCACCCCAAGCATGGCAGGCAGGCTGCCTTCTGTGGCTTGCCTGCGGAGGCTCCACTGGTCCACCGAAGCCGCGGGACCAGCGGACCCTCCGCTGAAGGTAGCCTGCCTGCCGCCCTCGCGGTGACCGGCAGAGCGCCCCCCGCGGCTTGCCGCCCCAAGCACACGTTTGGCATGCTGGGGCCTGGAGCCGCCCCTGGAAATGGGCCACTCTCATTAACACTTCACCAGTTATTTTTCCTCCCTTGGTAACCTAGTGTCAACTGGATTGTCTCGTTAGACTGACCTCACATTTGGTAAGGCAATTTATATCTTTTCATGTATTTATACCTGCTCCTGTATCTTCCTCTCCATGCATCTAGTGAAGTGGGTTCTAGCCCACGAAAGCTTATGCCCAAATAAATGTGTTAGTCTCTAAGGTGCCACAAGGACTCCTGGTTGTTTTGGTTCATTTTTTGTTTGTTTGTTTTTCTGTTTGTTTTTTATTGTGGGGCTTGCCATTGTGGCTGTCACTCTGGTCCTGGGGTGAAAGCTTTATTGAAGAAGATGTTGTGACATGAAGTAACAGTCACCGCAGTGGGGTAGTCAGATCCCGTCTGGAAGTCTGCTTCCTCGCCTGATCCCCCTTCACCAGGGTTGGTGCAAGGAAGTTTCGCACCCTAGGCAAAACTTGTACCTTGTGCCCACACCCCCAGCCCTGCAGCAGCTCCCCTCCGCCCTGAGGTGCCCCCCCCCATGACAGCTCCCCGCCCCCCGTGGCAGCTCCCCACCCCCAGGCCCGGGGAGCCCTGCAGAACCTCCCCACCCCAGCTCACCTCTGCTCCGCGTCCTCTCCGAGCATGACGTCCTGCTCTAATTCTCCTCCCAGGCTTGCAGTGCCAAACAGCTGAGTGGGAGGTGGCAGAAGCGAAGCAGCGACTGCGCGGTGGAACCCCCAGGTTGCCAGCAGTGGCGCACTGACCAAGGGAACCCCTGGGCTGTCGGCTGCGGCGGTGGCCCGCTGACTCATGGGAACCCCTGGGCTGTCAGCTGTCGGCTGCGGGGCGCTGACTCAAGGGAATCCCTCGGCTGCCGGTGGTGGTACGCTGACTCAGGGGAACTCCTGGGCTGCCGGCTGTCGGCGGTGGCCTGCTGACTCAGGGGAACCTCTGGGCTGCCGGCTGTCGGCTGCGGGGCGCTGACTCAAGGGAATCCCTCGGCTGCCGGTGGTGGTACGCTGACTCAGGGGAACTCCTGGGCTGCCGGCTGTCGGCGGTGGCCTGCTGACTCAGGGGAACCCCTGGGCTGTCACCTGTCGGTTGCAGGGTGCTGACTCAAGGGAATCCCTCGGCTGCCGGTGGTGGCGCGCTGACTCAGCGGAATCCCTGGGCTGCCGGCTGTTGGCGGTGGCGCGCTGACTCAGGGGAACCTCTGGGCTGCCGGCTGTTGGGGCGCTGATCCTGGAGAATCCCTGGGCTGCAGGTGGCAGCTCAGACTCCCTTCCCCTCCCAAGGCAGCCGCCGCTCAAACACTTAAAAAAAATTGGAGGGCACCACTTCTTGGCGCCCCCAAATCCTGGCGCCCTAGACAACCACCTAGTCCGCCTAAATGGTAGCACCAGCCCTGCGCTTCACCAAGAATTTTGCCTTGACTGTAATAAGAGGAACAAACTGCACATGAATGTCTCACTTTCTGCGGTTTAGATTAAAAGCAGCTGCTCTTTCATTATCTTTTTAACCTCCTTCCTTTGGAGCATCTAAGGATACAACTCCCCCTTCAGAAACTACAGTGGCTGGTTTATGTACAGTAACTCAGTTATCTTCAACCACTGTGGTACGTAGTATACACAGTGATAAACAGTGTTACAAAAACCTCTCAGACTTCACTCTACCACCACATGATGCAATAGCACATTCTCAAACACCAGGCTTTCCAACCCTAGCTAATCTGTAATTGCCCTGCCAAAATACTGTGCTTATAAACTGAAAATAGAGGTTCCATAGTTACTTTTTTGAAAGATTAAGAGCCCAACCCCACCAGCAGATGTAAATCAATGTTGCTCCATTCGGGTCAGTGGATCCCTGCCAATTTACATTGGCTGGGGATCTGACCTTAAGTTTACTTATTTATTTTTAAGGGACATTTATAGATAACTAGGCTAGTATTTTCAAAGGAGGCAAAGGGAAGCATTTATAGATAACTAGGCTGGTATTTTCAAAAGAGGCTACGGGAGTTTCAATGAAAGGTTTGTCCACGACTTCCTTTAGCTCCTTTGGAAATCTAACCCTTAATATACTGTGAATTTTCTTTAAAATATATCTTCTCTCTCTCCAAACATAGGCATCTTTTGAAAGGTATGGACCCAGACTTTATTGAAATCCTTTGGGATTTATGAAAATCTTAATTTGGGGCTCAAATGTTCAAAGTTGCCATAGACATTTGGGAGCCATAAAACAAACTTTTCCCAGCACAAAGAATGAGTCTGAGACTCAAGAACTCTTCTGAGAGTTTAAAAGTTTAGAATGTGTTTATTTGTGTCTTATAACAATAATAATAATAATAATAATAATAATAATAATAATAATAAAACAATTAATAGTAAAACCTACCTCTTATATAATGCTTTTTCTTGTGTAGATCTCAAAATTATTTAACAAGGAGGTCAGTATGTCATACCCATTTTACAGATGAGGAAACTGAGAAACAGATAAGGATGTGACTCTTGCTGGGTTGGTGGTTATTTGTTTGATTCATCATTTGCTTGGTGTTGAAGTGTTTGGCTGATTGATCAGTTGGGTTTTTATTTGGCTGCTTTTATTTGATTAGTTACATGGTAGGGGGTGTCTTGCTGTCTGCGGTGGCTCACAACCATGAGTACCCACCTCAGTACACACTGTCAAAAGCAGCAGGGTGGGCAGCCCGACTGGTGATATATTCTATAATTAAATTTCACCAACCCAGTAATAAATGTGAACTCCTGAAGTACAACAATAATGGAGTCACAGACTCCAGTCTCTCTTTCACTCAGTCAATCTGGACTATGTGATCAATGGTCACTTACACCAAAAATCATAAAACATCAGGTTAGACCCAGGCCCAGAGAGCAGTCACTCAGCCAGGTTGATTAGCTCCTAGATCTCACACCAAAGATAATGCTGGACGCCAATTCTATAGGAAACTAACTGAAGGCTTATTAGCTAGGACAAAGGAGTGAGAGTTACTGAGAGGTTAAAGCAGATAAAAATATATATGTACCGGTGAGTCATGATCTATGATTCCAAATGGTAGCAGAGATGTAGTAATCTGCCAGTTTCCAAACAAATCTCTCAGGGCTGCCCAGAATAACTCTGGCGTTCTCCATCTTCTCATTAGAATCCAAACAGCCCAGAGGTGAAGAATTTTTCCTTGTGTCCATACTTACAGCTTCTTCTCACAGAATACAAGCTGACGGGGGTCACCACACAGGTGGGCTCTTTCTTGGAGAGCAGTCTCTGCATTTAGAGTCTTTGAATTCCTATCACCACATACAAAAGACCCTTTGTTTGAAATTAGCATTTTCCTATTAAAGTTCTTAATTTTCATTCCACAAGGCTTCTTTCTCATTTGGTGGCTTATTTAATCGCTGGGGTATATGCAGTGTAAATGTTTGCTATTACATTACAGCAGGATACAGATACATTAGAACAATGCATGCAGCATCTCTTTAGTTTTCATGATGTTTAAACACCAAATACATTATAAAATACATAACAATCACTTTGATCTGTACTAGTACACAGGTGAACTGGCTGGGCTTCCAGCTGTGAGTTGGTAAGTGTGCGGTAAGGCCTGGGGCTTTGGCCTGGTCTGCCAACCTCCCAGGGGTTCTTTCTTTGTGTTTCCTTGCTTCATTATTCATTTGATCATCTGGTTCTTTGCTTGATTTGCTGCTTGGTTTCTTATTTGTTTAGTTGATTTGGGTTGGGTAATATATTTGGTTGGTTTAATTTGTTATTTATTCATTTTGATTACTTTTTTGCTCACTTGGGTTATTTATTTGTCTGGTTATTTATTTGGTTTCTTGATGGAGAATTTGGTTGGCTTGGTGGTGTTAGGTAATAAAGCAAGTCCTTACTTACCTTTCCCAGCACCCGAGTTTGTGCGGAGTTGGTATGGGGCACACAATTTTGTCAGAGACCAGACACCAATGCGTTGATCAACGGGCTTACACTATTCTTAGCTCTCAAAGCTTTAGATTAAGTGTGGCCCCTTTATTAGGGGTGAGCATCAATATTTATACACAGAAGTAAACAAAGTGATTAACAAAAGATAATGGTCATGCATAATCAATTAATATTTTACAGGAAAAGCAAGTTTAACAAGTAAATGCATAGAGATAAAGGCTAATGGCTACTTAATAAAGGGGGTGTCATGAGTAGTTTGCAGGTCAGTGCTTTGTTCGATAAAGGGTTCAGAAAGGATTATGCAGAGACGGCCAGTCTGGGTGTGTTTTGGCTCCCCAAAGTTCACCAAAAGTTTAGACCCAACATTCCTCCATTTGTAGCTTTGAGATAACTATTAATCAAAAAGCTACACCCTATTTTAAGATTTTAAGGGCCGCTTGGCAATTTTAGCCTGGGCCAATTTGAAGAGAGTAAGGCTTTTAGCTGAAGTGGGAAAAGAATAAACTGACTTACATGAGTTTATGAGGGAGGGGACACACTGAATACAGCAACACAGTATTATAAGGACTACTATGGCCCCAACAACACCCACCAAGAGGTTTTTAACCCACCCAAGTCCGGGCAGCCAATTTTATAAGGCTCCCCACCAATTATAAGGTGGCTGGCCAGAGGAGTAGTTTTTAGCCATTTCCCTTAGGTGTTTGGTACGTTGAAAAGTGTCAGAGTAGGTGTTATTTACAAAAACACAGCATTTTTTATTTATGAGGGCGCAAGTTCCTCCCTGGGCTGCTAACATTATATTTAAAGCCATTTTGTTTTGCAAAGCTAACTGGCACAGCTGGGACATTTCCCCGGCCTGATTTTCAAATAGGGTTGCAGTTTTATTTGTTAAAGATTCTAATAGTCCCTGTAGGCGGATGATAGCACCCTTTAAGCTAGTGTGACCAGCCCACCGCTGCCAGGACAAACCATTACGGAGATTAATATTTCTGTCAGTTTCACGGATGTTACGAACGTGGGGAAAATGAGGGGGAGTGAGGGAGATGCGAGAAGGCGGTGCTAGCCATGCCAAATAACATGACCCTGCCCAATCAGGGGAGAGAAAATAATAAGCCTTGGGCCCGCACACCCAGTATGTTCCATATAATGCGTTTTGGGTATTCCATTTCTCAAAGTAGGAGGTAACCCACCACCCGTTGTACCACTGTTCCCCTGGTAACGCAGAGGGGTCGTTGTGTGAACTGCAGAGGCACAATTTGGTAGTGTTGTCCTCAAAGGGCAGTGTAGTACTGCTTGAGCAGTTGTAGAAGGCAATTGTGTATCCTTTAACAATTAGTTGGACACCCTCGAGATCTGAGCAGGGCTTTTTAAAAACTGACTTTGAAAACCTGCCCCTTCATGAAAAAGTTGAAAAGGTTGGATCGGGGTGAGGGATCCACATATGGGATAAGTGGGATGCGCAAGGCTTGAAGCCAAGATTTTTACTAAAGGCGGTGCCATTAAAATATATGTTGCATTTACTTGTTCCCACAAAAGTTGACCCTTTTTTTTTAACAAAACACAGTGATCCTGTTTGATTGGTTACCCTGAGATATTTGTTAATTGGCACTCCTGTTTTGTCCCATGTAAGATTGGGTTGGACTGGATCTTTTATTCTAGTCGGTGGCATCCAAGTTATATTAGCAGTGGTTAGGGGAATGGGTGTGAAGGGGAGTCCCTGTGCTGCATTTACTGGAAATTGAGTACATACCCAGCAATTACTTCTATTTCCTAAAATACGAGTTTTAACCTCGTGGGAATATTTAATAAAAGCATTATCTTTATAAGCAGAAAATAAACTAAAAAAGCATAAAAAAAACATACAGTTGTCAGAATAAAGGGTTCTCTCATTTTTTTCGAGTCAATTTAAGTCTAATGTCTGAGAGGGGTAAGCTGGTCCACTGGTCGAAGGCAGTGTCCTCAGTGGTGACAAGAGCTGCTGGTTTGTCACTGTGGTCCACTACGGCTGGCTTGACGTGGGAGTGGTGGATCCAAGATTTGCGTCCTTCCAGGAACACTGCAGTCTGGGTTGTTAAAAGAACCTGGTGGGGTTCAGTAAACCTTGGAACGGGTGGATTTGTTCCTCCAGCGGCACGGTCTGGTAAAACTGCGAGGCTTTCCAAACGGTACAAAGGTGAGCCTGTAGGGAGAGAAACTGACACGCGGTTATATGATCCCCTCCCAATAGTGAAACATCAGCACGTGGTAGCGCCCCGCCTTTGAAAGGGGGGTGTTCATAGAGCAGTTTAAAGGGGGATAATTCCAATGCGCGGGTTGGGCGAGTACGAAGGTGAAACAGGACCAAGGGAAGTACCTGAGGCCACTTTAATTCTGTTTTCTGACAGTATTTAGCCAATGTAAACTTAAGTTTCCTATTTATACGCTTAACTTTCCCGCTAGACTGGGGGTGGTAGGGTGTATGAAAGGAGTGTGAAATGCCCAGTCCTTGTTTTAAACGGCCAAGGACATGACCAGTAAAGTGAGGTCCGCGATCTGAGTCGAGCACAAGAGGGATGCCAAAACGGGGTACAATATTTTTAAGGAGAATTTTCGCCACTGTGGCAGCAGTACAATTAGCAGTAGGAAAAGCTTCGACCCAGGAAGTCAGAGGGCAAACCAAAACAAGGAGGTGCTTTTTTCCAAAAGCCTTTGGCATATTTGCAAAGTCAATTTGAAGATGTTGAAATGGAGCAGCAGGCGGAGGTTTTCCACCCTTAATTTTGTTAAGAGGCGGAGCAGGTCCATTACGCTGACATGTGCTGCATGCTTTCACTATTGATAGGCAATAGGGTTGAATGCCTGGAGCATACCAAAAGCGAGCGATAGTGTTCACGAGGGCGTGCGTGCCGTAGTGACCCCCTTTATCATGGTGCCAGCGAACTGCCACGGGGTATGTGGAGCGAGGGAGGCAGGCTCGGCCATCTGGCATAAGCCAGGTCCCTTTGACCAGAGTGGCCCCGAGGCTTTTTCACGATTGTAGTTCAGCAGCGGGTACTGGTACGGGGTGCGGTGGAGTAAAGGAGGAGGTTGCAATAGCCAATGTGGGCATGGCTAAAGGTAAGGTGGCAGCCTTCTTGGCGGAGGCGTCAGCCAGGGCATTTTCACGGGTAACGGGGCTACTATTTTTAGTATGGGCCCGGCAGTGAACTACAGCCAGGACAGAGGGTTTTTGGAGGGCGTCCAAAAGCTTGTGGATGAGGGGGAGGTGCTGAATGGGTTTACCGGCAGCTGTCTGGAAACCTTGAAACTTTCAGAGGTGGATATGACAATGCACAACTCCAAAAGCATATTTGCTATCAGTAAAAATGGTAACGGTCTTACCAGCGGCCAACTGGCAAGCTCGGGCCAGGGCATAGAGTTTAGCGGCTTGGGCTTCCCAGTTGCCTGGCAGTGAGGCGGCCTCTTGAATGTCCCATTCAGAGGTGACAGCATAACCAGTGAAACGCTTGCCATTAACATAGAAGGAGCTTCCGTCCGAGAAGAGGATGCAATCGGGGTTGTCCAGTGGCACGTCAAACAGGTTGTCTCTTATTTGTAAGATGCTGTAAACTACTTTCACACAGTCGTGCTGATCCTGGAGGACTGGCAGGTCAGGAAGCAAGGTAGCTGGATTAAGGGGTTCACACCTTTTAAAAATTAGGTTAGTGTTTTCTAAGAGTTCGGCCTCTAGCTGTTGCTGACGATGGGCCGAAAAGACTTGGGTTGTGCCCCTACGCAGAAGGGCTGACAAGGCATGAGAGGTCCAAACCGTGGTAAAATGACCCAGGGTTAGGCTCTTTGCCTTTGTGATCAGCAGGGCAGCTGCTGCCAGAGTCCGGGTGCAGGATGGGGTTCCCTGAGCGACAGGGTCGATTTGCTGAGAGTAAAAAGCAAGCGGGAAATGGTGGGGCCCGCTCAGCTGGGTAAGGACACCACTAGCAATTTCGCCCCTCTCGTGGACAAAAAGGTGAAAGGGTTTGCTGTAATTGGGGGGGCGGAGAGACATGGAGGAGGCCACACTGTCCTTCAGTAACTGAAAGGCTTGAATAGTGTCCGGGGACCACTGCAAAGGGTCAGGAGCAAGGTTAGCAGTGAGTCGGTGGAGCGGTTTGCTTAACTCCCCGCAGGACGGCAACCAGGGGCGACAGAAGCCAATTAATCCTAAGAAACCTCGAAGTTGTTTCTTGGTGTTCGGTAGAGGGCAGTTTTGAATAGTTTTTATGCGGGCTGGGTCCATCTGTTTTCCCTCTGGGGTTAACATGAAGCCCAGATATCGGACCTTCTGTGAGACCCACTGAATCTTTTTAGGGTCTACCTTGTGGCCTCTGGTGTGTAGGTATAATAAAAGTGCCTTACCATCGATGCGGAGGGCAGCTTCTTTGCGATTACCTAATAGGATGTCATCTACGTATAGGACCAGTGTGGATCCCTGCGGACTGGTGAAACCTTCCAAGTCGTGGCGGAGGCACTGGCTGAAAATCGTGGGGCTGTCTCTGTAGCCTTGAGGAAGTTGTTGCCAGACATAACTTTGTCCCTCCCAGGTGAAACCAAAGAGATACTGAGAGTCTGGGTGCACAGGAATGCTGAAAAAAGCTGATTTTAAGTCAATAACAGTGAACCACTCAGCATCCCAGGGGATTTGGCTGATGATAGTAGCTGGGTCAGGAACTACTGCATGAAGAGGGACCACATACTGATTAACAACTCGTAGATCCTGTACAAAGCGCCAACGAACAGGGTCTCCGTCCTTTTTAGGAGGCTTTTTGACAGGCAGTATAGGGGTGTTACAGGGAGTGCGCTGAGGGCGGACTAGCTTTTGTGCAATGAATTCCTTGATAATGGGGCGGATGCCCTCCCGGGCTTCCAGCGACAGGGGGTATTGAGGGACTGACGGGGGGGTTAAGGAAGGCTTCACCTGAATCCTTACGGGCTCTGCCGAAAGGAGCAGGCCAACATCAGTGTTAGAAATTTCCCAGAGGGTTGAAGGCAAGTCAGTGAGGTCAGGGGAGAGAGAGGGGGGTGTTTCCCAATTACCCTGAGTAGGGGCCGAATCTCCTAACACTGTCATCAATAATCCTACCCCTTCAGGAGTGCAGGTTAAAGTAGCCTTAAGCTTACAGAGTAAATCCCGGCCCATCAAAGGGATCGGACAAGCTGGGGAAAAAAGAAAACGGTGAGGAAAACATTTATCAGCATAAACAACATTCAAAGGCAAAGTGAGTTCCAGAGACTGTGGGTTGCCCTCCACCCCAGTCGCAGTTTTAACCTCAGAGGATAGCCAGGGAGAGGGGGCATGATTTAAAAGAGAGAAAGTAGCCCCAGTATCAATGAGGAAAGAGACAGGCAGTCCCTGGACTGAAAGGGTTAAACGAGGCTCTTTGCTGGGAGGGGAGAAAGTGAGAAAGGAGCCGGCTAAAGACATTAAGGAAATAAGACCATCACATTGTTTGCCTTCGCCCCCGGGGTACCGTCATTGAGGAGGCTGAGTGTGCTGCGGCTGCTGCTGTTTCCCGTAGTTGATCCAGGCCTGGGGAATGGGCTGAGCTGGTGGTGCAGGGGTGTATTCCTCACTTGTGTAAACATCTGCGGATGCAACCAGACCCTCTGGGCGTCCCCAGGGGCATTCACGTTTAAAGTGACCGGGCTGTCCGCACTGAAAACAATTTCCTGATGGCTGGGGTCGCCAGGACCCTCTTCCCCGAGCACCCTGGAATCCCCTGCCACGGCCACGGCCTTTGCCTCGAACACCGCCGTGAAAAGCTAAAGCCATCAGCTTATATTCTTCCTTTTTCTCTTTCTTTTTACTACTTTCCCTTTCTTTCTCCCAGGCAAAATCAGCTACGTCCAACACTGAAGTGACTGACTCACCTCCCCAACCAGGGCGAAACTTTAAGAAGTAATCCCTTACAGGGGGCACCGACTGATTCACAAAAAATGAAATAAGAGTAGGGTGGTCTGCTTCTCTCTCAGGATCCATCTGAGTGAACATTCGGGCCCCCTCCAATAGCCTTGACCAGAACTTTCTGGGCGGCTCATCAGATTCCTGCCGAATCTGCATGAACTTAGCCTGATTAGGCGAGCGGCGAGCCATTTCCTTGAGTCTCTCTAACAATCGCTCTCGATCTGTTTGCAGCTGAGTCAGCCTTGGCTGAGTCCAGTCTAGGGGATTCCAGCCAGCGGCCAGATCCCGCCTATTCATCCAAGTATGATTAGCTGCATTGCTATCTCCCCATGTCCTTTCTGCCATCCACAATCTACTACGTTCCTCTTCGGTCAAAACTTTACTTAACAACTGATTCACATCCGTATAAGTAGGATTATAACTTAAAAACAATCTTTCTAGAAGTTCTATGATTTTTTGGGGATTTTCCCCAAAAGACCCTGACAACTGTCCCCACTCTTTCAAGTCCCATTCTAGCCATCCTTTATATTTCACAATATTAGCATGTTGTAACCGTTCATCATTGCCCATATAAGGTTGATCGTGCACCTGTAAAGGCATCTCTCTAACTATACTTTTATTACTCACAAGAGATTTGACGGGGACATCCTCTGGGCTATCCTCAGGGGGGGGGCATGCACCCTGCCGTACCTGCTTGGACATTAGCCTAGTAACCACTCCTCCCGAGGTTTGCCCCTCCATTTTCTCCTCATCCTTCTGCAGAAATTCCAATCTGGTATCCTGCAGATTTCCCTCTGCTACAAGGAGAGAGTTCCCCTGCGGAGGAATAGGGGCAGGTGCAGAGGGGACCAGCTGACGAGTCAAAACACGCCGTGGTCTACACCCTTTATCGAAATAACCTGGAGGGGGTTCACTTTTGGGAGAGTACCTGACTGCCATAATTTTTAAAGATTTCCACAGCTCTGCTGCTGTGTCCCAACAAAACCAGTAACATAACTGTCCCGGATGGTCTTTTTCGATCTGGCTCTTTACTCCTCTTAAGGCAGCCTGTTCGAAAGAGCCATACGAAGGCCACCTCATCTCCGGGTCGGCCAATACCGCGGTATACCCAGTCCAATTCCTTACACATAGTGTGTACAACTTCTTCCTAGACATTCCTGTCTGTACTGGGAGTTTCCCTTCGTTCCATAACTTATTTACAATCCCCAACGGACTCTTAAGAGGCACGCTAGTCCCTTGACCCATGGTGTCTGACAGGAGCCCTCCAACTGGCGTTTACCCTGCTGTCCAGTACACGACCCCTCAATATTGAATTGGCTGGGAGAAATCTCCTGTGGCGCCTTGCCAATTCATATATGAGTGGTCTGACCACTGGACAGAGGTACCGCACCAGAAGGAATCCCGGACGAGCCCCCAAATTGTTAGGTAATAAAGCAAGTCCTCACTCACCTCTCCCAGCACCCGAGTTCGTGCGGAGTTGGTATGGGGCACACAATTTTGTCAGAGACCAGACACCAATGCGTTGATCAACGGGCTCACACTATCCTTAGCTCTCAAAGCTTTAGATTAAGTGTGGCCCCTTTATTAGGGGTGAGCATCAATATTTATACACAGAAGTAAACAAAGTGATTAACAAAAGATAATGGTCATGCATAATCAATCAATATTTTACAGGAAAAGCAAGTTTAACAAGTAAATGCATAGAGATAAAGGCTAATGGCTACTTAATAAAGGGGGTGTCATGAGTAGTTTGCAGGTCAGTGCTTTGTTCGATAAAGGGTTCAGAAAGGATTATGCAGAGACGGCCAGTCTGGGTGTGTTTTGGCTCCCCAAAGTTCACCAAAAGTTTAGACCCAACATTGGCTGATGCTTAGGTTGCTGGTTTGCCAGGTTCTTTCACATTATGAACTAATATTGTTGCTATTGTTAAAGACATTGTATTGCTCTGGGTGTTGCCAATTATATTGTTATGGCTGTTGTCATTGGTACTGTTATTTGTATTCCCATTGCTATAGTTATTGTAACGCAGTGCTGTTGCTATTGTATTGTTTATACAATGTCGGAGAAAAACTCAGTTCTCGCTTTTTGTTTGGGTGCAGCAAAATCAAATACTTTATATTAACTCCAGCAATTGCAATAGAGGGAGGGAGTGCCCTAGGACACTGGGTCACCCCAGTCCCAGACAGGTCTCTCAACAGGTAAACAATTACAGCAAGCATTTATACCTTTGTTACAGACAATAACAAGCAATAATACAGACAATAATGAGCAACAGCTGCATTTTGTTTATACATAGGCTATCCTGCTATCTTATTTGCCCCATGTTGGGCGCCAGTCTACATATTTAATTATCAGTGCAAGGTCGTGATAACTTCTCACACAGTTCTTTCCTACTCCCCTCACACAATCCTCGCTTCTACAAATCTCACGTCATTAGGGTTACAATTAGCCTAACTCTTGCTAACAGACTGACATGCATTAAGATCCCCTACAAATCCTTGTCAATTCTTTCCCTTCTTCCACACTCCCCCCTTTTGTACTTCTAGTACAACACATATTCTCAGATCTCTATTTGCATTGAGCCATGGATTTCTGATTCTACATCAGATGTTTCAACCTTAGGGGTTTTCACTGGATGTAATGACAATTAATGATTAGTATGGACATGAAAGGTATTACTATTATTATGTCTTTTACAACAGCAATGACATAATTTTAAACTAACTAACAACAATGCAAGCAATAATATCCCCACAGCAATAATATGATGAGGTTGTTGTACAGTTTTGGTTACAAATCATAATACATCATACTTAGTACACAAAGTAGACACTCTATAAGCTGTATGAAAGGCATTCTTTTTAGCTTGATATACATTCTGAAGCATGTGAATTTGCCCTTGCAATTCAGAGATTCTTTGAACCTCTGGTAACAATGAAAGCAAATTTTGAAATCGATCAGGTACTAAGCTGGTCCAATTAAACTAAGGGCTACTTGCAAAATTCTATCTGCAGGCCAATAAACAATATGATTGTCTGCAGTGGTGATGAGATTAAAATGTATATCTTGCAATGTGGTGGTTTTAACATACATACAGCTATCATTAGCTTGAAAAGTAATTGTCTTGTCAGGATAGTTCCTTGTCCTCTACCCTCCCAGCAAATGTTATCATAAACAGTGACAACTTCCCTTGGCTTCAGTTTATGGATACTCTGAAGCTGCAGGGGTCTAACAGCCAAATGTCCATTGACTCCCTATTCCTATACAAAATATAAGGTGTTTTTTTAGAGGTACTGACTATAAATCAGTTAGGTATACCAGATGGTCTAATTTCCCAGATGTCTCGGTGGATAATCCAGTCCCATATGCATCCTTCTCATGGACCCGTCAGGATTTGGTATGTGGGAGCCAAACCTCCCCATCCGGTTCAAATGCTTGGAAGGAGTACTGTGAATGTCCACACTTCCACTCAGAAAGTGTCCAGATATGTCTCCATGACCACAGATCAGAGGGTACTCCTGATGTGTCTGTAAGGGCAGTGGGCCAAGTCTGGTGCTCAAGATCACTCCGAATGGCCATCAGCTGGTCATTCAGGAAATCCTGAATTTCCAAACGTGTTAGATCCCACTGCAATGCCTTCCCAGCCTCAGTGATATACAATACCATCTCTGTCAGTAACTTCTGGGTCATAGAACTAAGGGTGGAAATAACATGTAACTCACCAACTCCAGCCTGTACTTGGGGTAGCTGAGCTCCAGAAATAAGGCTAGTGGCCTTTTCTAGTTGGCCTGATTTCTCATCATGTTCTGGGCTTTTAAAAATATTCCAAATGGCTGCTGCGCTATTGGCCCCATCCCACAGGGATCCAGTCAAGTCCCTCTTCTTCCAGAGGAAATAACCCAGGCCCTCTGTTGTGCTAATCTAATGGCAGCCCCTAGTGTTGTATTAATCACAATCCATTGATATCCTAACACATATCTGTTTGGTGTAGTACTATATCACATCTGTTGGTTATATACCTTTAACTAATCTCAGGTACTTTCAAGAGGCATTGACATTAACAGCATAGGATAGGGTGTATTGCAATAAGGTACAGGTTACATTATTCGTCACTGGAATGGTTTCAATATAAGTAAAATTTCCAGTGGCAGAACAAACTCTTTGGGTATTCATTTGATTATTTACTAATTGGGTAACCAAATAACAATAAGAGCTTCTTTCATGTAACACAGTACAAATTCCAGGTATAGACATCATATCTACTTCACTATGGAACCCATCAATTCCAATTATAAATTTTTGGAGTTCATTTGCAGTAATATTATGGATCTTTATTTCCACTGATCCATTTGTTCTTCACTCAATAGTTCACTTATATGGGATATTCTGAACTTTAAAAACTATTTTTCCTTTTTTTTTCTTTTTCTTTTTTTTTTCCCCAAACAATCTTTAAATAAATCACTAAAGTGTGAAGGCCTTGGTCATTGGTTTTATCAAATATATGGCATTGTCTGTATTTGGATGTATTACAGGGGTAATAGTGTAATGGAGTAGGTGGCAGAGACAGTGACAACAAAGTGCCTTTAGTACTTATCATTTAAAAATCCAATTAGAGAGAGCAATACATACTGAAGTATTTATCCAAAACACAGGGCACAGCCTGTACAATAAACCCCAAAATCCAATCAATACCACATTCCCAAGCAGGGTCCCACAAATTTCTTCGTGCCAGTGTATAATTCTTTGTTTCTTCACCAGGATCAGTTCTTAATGTCCTTTCTAGTCAGGAATTCCTGGACTTTGGCAATTTCAGTGGAGTGAGTGTTCCTTCTTCTTTCCCAAAACAGTCGTGGTTCAGCATCCTACAGGGAAGAGGTTATCAGCACATCACCCTGTAATGGTTTTGATTCTTCTAGAAAAATTCAAAGGCACAGTAGATCTGTCAGTGGACAAGGGAGAGGTTACTAGCACTTCACCTTGTACTTTTTACCTACTGTCCAGAAGGCACCGTGGAGCTAGAAGGAGAAATGGCTAATCATCAGTAGGAGAATTCTCCTGAGGTGGAGGGGTCTTTTTGCAGTGAGAATCATGGGTCCAGGCAGTCAGTCTTTGGCACTTCACAGTGGTGTTGGTAGTCAGCAGGACTTTCCAGCGTGGAGCCAGAGCAGTCTTTCGTTGGTGGACCTTTACATTGATCCAGTCTCCTGGTTCCAAGGAGTGGCAGGGCTGCTAGGGTCTTTGGGTAGCGCTTCTTTACCTGTGAGAAAAGAAACCTAACACATTTCATTAGTGCCTGGCAGTGTTTTGCAGATCTCATAGCTGCTTGGGCACATTCAAGCGCCCCCCCCCTCCCGCTTCTTGGTTGTCAGCTAAGTCTTAGCTGTGAGCAGTGTCCTTGAATGGAGTCAGTGTCTTATCTTTAGCTTGAGCATATTAGCTATATTTTCCCAGCTAACTCATTCTGCTCTTTTTCCTTCTCCCCTTCTTGGCTTCTTTTAACCTACAAAGGAAACTTCTACTCTTCACTCATACACCTTTTTCCCAACCATGAACACATAAACATTACCGTTATACAGTACTTTAGTCTTAATATTCAACGTATGCCACATATACTCTTCCACTACAATAACTTTATTACAGAGCTCTGGAGCAACAAGCCAGGACAAGCACACCCACTTTGAGGAGTTCATTCAATACAACCTCTAGTCCAATAGCTTCCCACCATCCCCAGCCCTCTGGCTAGAAATCTGAGGTAGCCAGCAGGATCCCATGTACAATATGGGGAGTGGGTTAACTTTTCATGTCCTTGCTTCCAAAGACTGTTTGTAGGCAAATTTTAGCAACAATTTTTTAATTAACAATCTGGCCAATGAAATTTCTTTTTTTTACTTAAGGAAATGTATTAGACTTTAGTTTATCACATTCTCCTGATTTATCCAAACACTTTAGATTCCAAAATTGAATAAAACAAGTATCTGCATTTAACCCTTCTATTTGATTTTAACTAGACTATCCTATAAAACTATTAAACACAACAATTTTGGCCACGAGACAAACACCACAAGACAGGACATAGAGCACAAAACATAATTCCTGTTGTGCCACTAAATGCATGATACGTTGAATGCTGTTCAGCTGGCATCAGTTTTCTCTGATTATCTGAAAGACCAAAAAAACAGAGGTCTACCCCTTCTGGGCAGTCAATCATCACTTAAAATATACAAATACCCTTGTTGATTTCAGGCAAAACAGAGGAATTACCCCATATTTCCTTGTATTTGTTTCATAGGCAGCCCAGGTTTCAGTGGCTTCTACCTTATCAGTTAGATAATTTGCATTAATACAGATGCTTTCTGGCTTGCTTTTGGATCCAAAGCTATCCACAGCTTAAAGATTCTTACCTTAAAAGGGACATAATTAACTTTACCAGAATTTTGATTGCTTTTTACTTTTAACTCCTGCTTTCAAACACTGAAAGAAAACATCAATACTTGTAGTGCCCCTTAGAGCCTAATAAAATTTCAATTACAAAGCACTGTATATATTTCTTTAGCTAATTCAGCTAAATTGTTCATAGCCAAATGATTGCAATCTAATAATTTCTTAGCCTGAATTTATTTACAAATATTTCACAGACACCAAGAACTTTCCTCTAGCATTTTACAAAGTTCAACTGCTGTTCCCTCCAGCAACTACAGAGTTAACTTCTCACTCTCCCTTAAATCACTTGCTTGTCTCCCAACAGCCACTTTTATCAACTCAAATCACCATTTCAAGTATTGTCCTGGGTATTTGAAATCCCTATGTTTACACTTACTTACTCCTTTCTTCCACTATACCCTCAAAATTCTCCAACCTGTTTTGCAATCTCTCTGTCTGTTGCCTGCCCGCTTGGGCCCAATCCTGCTTTCCTTGCTGAACCGTCCCTTCCATGGGCACCAACTTGTTCCACTACCAGTTTAGCTAGGAGGGTGGGCTTCTCAACTAGCCCCCACCCCTCCTGGTCTCTTCCCTTAAACATTCTTACCCATAAGACTACCTGAGTCCTCCCTCGTGAGGCTTGCCACCTGGGCAGAAACGCATGGCCCATTGGCGTTTAACTATTCAATTTCCTCTTGTAGCAAACACACTGCTGTTATGGCGTATGCTGAGCACAAATGGTTACATTTTGATAAGTCCCTGAAGGACCGGTACTTGCTTAGCCAGGGCTTCCTTTTCTACCTGGAAGTCCTATCTCAAGGCCTGCAACTTGCCCTGGGCGTAGGTTTGAGTTGCTGCCTGGTTCATGATCTATGCTCTTAATTGCTCAATTCTAGTTATTAAGTACACATCTCTTCCCTTTTCTCCAACTTCTCTATTGCCCAGTCCTGCTACAACTGGGGTAGATCCACCTGCCACCCTTCCTGGTCAACCAGAGTGGACAGAGGAATGCTAAACCCCTCTCCAGTTCTCAGACTTACTGCGGCTGAGAGTGGAAACTCCTTTAATCATGCACTCCTTAACATATAACATCAACAATACCAAGCAAAGCAAACATAAAAATAACAAGGGTAAAACAAATAGATGGTGTAACTTCTGCAGGGCTCCCCCCCCTCTCAATTGCTCACCAAACTGTGACAAATTTCTGTTACCAATCTATCCCTTGTGTCAGGTGATGAGGCTGACACTGCAGGACGTTGGGAGAAGATAAAGAAAACACACCATATAACTGAATTTTAAAGCTTCATTAATAAAATAATAAAACAACAATGGAGAGTGTTGGGAACGCTCCCACATCACTCAGGAAAAACATTAATGCCCCAAGCCCTACGCCATTTTCATACTCACACATGTCCAGACTGGCCACGTCTGTGTATAACGTTCAGAGAAGGGAGAGAGGTGGACGGGAGATTATCCTGTATACAGCTTGTCCAGAATTTCCAACATGCTTTCGCTCTTGGGAGGGCTGTTCTCTTACACCCTGGAATCTCCTGCGGCATTTCTTTCAGAGATTCCAGTCCAGGTCGGCTGCCTGTGGCTTCTTCGGTGTCAACAAGCCACACCGGCTCCGGGGTCACAAAGGCACACTGTTGGATCTCACTGGACAGTTAAGCTTTGCAAATGTAATCTCAGTTCTGTAACTTGTATTGCCTTTAGTTTGCCTCTCTATATATTTTTTCACAGCTAGCTGGGGCCAAAAGCAGTTTTTCTTTGTACTTAGCATAATCTGCGTTGATTCTTGACCTTGAACGCAGAGCAACTTTCTCTTTATCTCTGGGCCAAGCTGAATTTCTAATTAACCCGTTCCTTTCCTCAATAGACAAGTTGCTCACACTGTCAGAGGCTTTTTGGTGATTAAAAGCTCCTCTTAGATGTATGATCTTATTTAGATTGAAGGTACCTTCTAGTGGGCATTGTTTAGATGGATTTTCACGCGTGTAAAGATTCCAGTACTCTAAATACCTGCAGGTTGTTGAACCATAATGTACGTACATGAAATAAGATGAGGTACCCTTAGGGGGTGAGCTGGAATATTTAGACTGTCCCCCACCCATTTTCCACTTACACACACAGGGAGGGTGCCCTGTCCGCCCTAGCAGCACATAAACTAAGAATTTCTCCCTACAGGGTACTCACACAGGAGAGGCTAACGAGGATGGCCATGACCCTCCTACACCTCCTTTCAGCAAAGAGCGTCGGCTAGTCTCTGGGAGACGGCGCCGCTTACTCTGATTGCATCCAGTGAGATGATCAGACTGTCAGTAGCCCACACGGAAAAGGAAAGGGGAAGGGAAGAAGGGTACACACGCTCCTAGACCCAGGTAGCTTCCTCATCGCACGATGCCAGGCCAAGTCAGCCCACCGTGGGTCGGATCTTCTAAAGATCCACTAGTTACCGGGCTTGCGTTAGAGTAGTCCTGGTCATGAGCTTTCGCTTCACAGGGTACTCTGGGCATCTTCCGGTAATAGTCACTCACACTAGTGTACACACACACACACACACACACCAAGGCCTTATTTCCAAATACCACGATGCATCTGTACCTTATGTCCGGACCCAATACCATGAGGTGGTATAACAACCCCTCTTGAGGCGGTAAAAACCCCTCAGCACCGGTGCATCTCTAATGCATCTCACTATGCATTACCTAATGCATTACCTTATGCATTACCATGTTGGCCAACCCAGCAGTTTCCCAGTACTGCTATAAACTAACCTGATTGGGGCTTTCCCTCAATACCACTCTGCATCTGATCTTGCTGCACAGTCAATAAGTTCAGATGGCGTGAGCCCAACGGACACAGACTTCCCCACAGACAGTCCTCCTCCGACACCCCAATAGAGATTTCAAAATGTCTCTTACCTCTATTGTGGCACCATGGGGTTCGAAGGGGAACGATCCGTAGCAGCTGCCCGTGGGTCCGTGGGCATTGCCATCCCGGATGAGCCCCCAAATTGTCGGAGAAAAACTCAGTTCTCGCTTTTTGTTTGAGTGCAGCAAAATCAAATACTTTATATTAACTCCAGCAATTGCAATAGAGGAAGGGAGTGCCCTAGGACACTCGGTCACCCCAGTCCCAGACAGGTCTCTCAACAGGTAAACAATTACAGCAAGCATTTATACCTTTGTTACAGACAATAACAAGCAATAATACAGACAATAATGAGCAACAGCTGCATTTTGTTTATACATAGGCTATCCTGCTATCTTATTTGCCCCATGTTGGGCGCCAGTCTACATATTTAATTATCAGTGCAAGGTCGTGATAACTTCTCACACAGTTCTTTCCTACTCCCCTCACACAATCCTCGCTTCTACAAATCTCATGTCATTAGGGTTACAATTAGCCTAACTCTTGCTAACAGACTGACATGCATTAAGATCCCCTACAAATCCTTGTCAATTCTTTCCCTTCTTCCACAACAACATTATTAAATTATTCTTTTCTTTTTATTTAATGGATTTGTTTCTGTTTTGTCCTTTTCATAAATTAAGGGGATAAAATTACCCAGCCACAACAATCTCTCTCCAGACAGTCTTTGAATCCCTTTCAGTGAAAAGAGGAAGTTCTGTGGATTTTCTCGCCTCTAACTACACACAACCCTCTTCCCGTGACTCCCAACCCCCACAGGACAGTCAATGTTTGTCTGGGCTGGCTGCACACCTGAGACTTGCCTAGCGAGCACTTTCCCACGCTGTGTGTTGCGGTTTGGTTTGGCGAACTCAGGGACTAGTCTCTCTGGGCCACTCTTCCCACAAAACCGCAGCAGCCTTTTGATTTCTCTGAATCTGCAGGAAAAGCTGCTGTCAATTAACAGTTGCAGTGTTTACACCACTGCAGTGCTGACTGGTCTTTGCAAGATCTGCTCTTTTCAATTTGTCTCAGAACAAAAACTTGGCAGGAGGCGCTCACGTACCATGATGATCAGTGTGGTAGGAGAGAAAGGGAGAGTGTGAGGGTTTCTGCATGTGGGAGTTCAAAGGGAAGAAAAGAGACAGAGGCAGAAATCCAGTTTAAGAGTTTATGTAGCATTTGGAAGGGAATCACAGGGTTAGATTTATCTGAACCCTGCCCCTCTAAAGATCAAGGGCCTGCTAAGGAAATCAAAGGGGCTCAGAAAGGACTCAGCAGCAATGGGGCTAGTGCAAATTGTGTTTGTTTGTTTTTGGATAATAAGTTTAATAAAACTCCAGTTTTAAAACCCTCTTTGGTCTGACCCTGTAATGTTTAATCCTGCTTCTGCCTTTGTGACCCTCTGGCATGAAGCCCACTCTCAGATACTCTGCAGCTCCTCCTGCCCCTCAGAGACCTTTCATATTTTTGTCTCACTCCTGCTTTGCTCCCAATCACTGTGGCTCCTATCGTCTGGCGCAGTGATAGGTGGCACTGTCTGCACTTGTCAGGGATCTCAGCTGGAAATAAAACTGGTTCTTGGAAGTGTCCCTGGAGATTATTATTCGGCTCTGAAATGATGGGGTGTATGCAGTATCCCCCTTGGAATCAATCAGCCCCATCCATTCCAGCCCCTTCCCGGGACTCTGCTTGAACCAATACCAGAGGGTCCCTCCACCCGTGATGTAGGAACCGTAGACAGCACAGTTCAGTTGCAGAGTCTCTGGGGGCCGCACCATTGCTGGGCCAAACTCCACCAGTCTAAACAGGGGAAGGTCACCTAGAAAAATGGAGACAGGGTGCAAAATTAATAAACCCACCCTGCCAGTTTGGCTCACCCCACACACACCCTGCAAGTGCATCCTCTGTAAACAACTCACACAACACTGGGCCGGCCAGAAAACTCAGAAGGAACAAAGATATTCCCATTTCTACCACCGGAGAGCAGCACAAGGTAGCCACCTGAGCTTCTGGATGGAGAAAATTTCTGCAGATCTGGGAGCTTTTATTCAGGAAATCGGGGGAGGGTGGTTGGTCCTAGAAGGTTCAGCCAATGGGGGGAAAGCTCACAAGAAGTGTCTTGCCTCACAAGAAGTGCCTTGCCTATCTCTGTGTCTATCACACTTTTGTGTGTATCTATCTGCTTCAAGGCACCCATATTCAACCCCAGACAGCTACAGCTCCATAAAAATCACAGGCGCTTGTTTCAACTACGATTTTATGGTGGTAGCTATCTTGCTGTTTTGCATGTGTGTGTACACAGAGAGAGAGAGAGAGAGAGAGAGAGAGAGAGAGAGATATGTGTGAAGTCTCCCTACATAATCTCTTCCCAACAGGGATGTTAAAAAATGGACTCATCGGTGAATATTCTACATTGGCCTCCAATGCATGGTGGAACCCACTGTTACTCTCTGGTTTACTAAGAAGAAAGATTGATGATGATGGTGGGGGTTTCTTTCCGGATGGGAAACTGAGACACCAAGAACACCAGTCTCATCCCAGAACAGCATAACACAACTAACACACATTCCTGCAATGTGGCTTTGTCCCTGCCTAGTGGCTAGAGCATGCAATGAGGTTTGTGAGTGAGTTTTTGAACCAAAGGATTTTAAACTGTTTGCAAATAGACTTGGAGGAATTCTTTTTTTTGTATAATTTCCATGGATAATATCAATGTTTATTTTAAGTATATTTTAATATTTATCAGTTTAAATTTTCACAGTTGTGCAAAATTATGGGGTTTAAGTTGTTTTATCTATTTAAATGTTCACAGTTTGGAGGAAGTGTGGGGGTCAGACAATTATTTAATGGCAGTAAATGTTGCAATTCAAAAAATTAACATGTTATAACCATTAAAACTCAAATGGTCAACACCACATGTCAAAATATACAGAATAAAGAGCCTTAAAGAAGATGCCAATAAATTCTCAATTGCTATTTTTCTCACTTTGAAAACCTCAGCGCTCTCCTCACTCTGCCTCTTCCTAGCCAACTAGTCTCCGGTCACTTTTTGTCTGTAACACTGAGATGGGCAGGGGACAGGGAGGGGTGGGGTGGTTGTGAATGCCTGTGGATGGCCGACTCTCTCTCTCTCTCTCTGTCTCTCTCTCTCTGTGTCACACTTGCTCTGTAACTGTCTCACAGGAATAGGTGGTGGTGTCTGTAGTTGTAAGTGGAGCTCAGCTGCAGGAAGACCAGGTTCTTGGGGCGGTCTCTGGAAATTCTTGTTGTGCTTTGGGGAAGCAGAGCGTGTTTCTCCATCACAATTCATCAGTTCAATCCACTTGGGACCTTGGACAGGGAAATCTGGTCTCCAGGGATGCCCCGGAGGGATCGCATGTCAGTGTGAGGGGTGCTGAGACCATCCCCATGCCAGGGCCCAAACCCACCAGCTGCTACAGGTGTGAAAAGACCAGGGCTGCTCTAGGCACCAGCAAACCAAGCACGTGTTAGGGGCGGCATTCTGGACACTTTTTTTTTTTTTTTTTTTTTTTTTGCTTTGGCAGCAAAAGCCTAGAACCAGCCCTGGCAGCAGCATGTCGAGCTGGGGGGAGGGCCCCCTGGGGCCACTGCTTGGGGCTGCACTTTGTGCTCTGAGCGGGGGACCCTCAGGCTGGGGTCCACCCTGTGGGGCACACAGAATCACCTGCAGGCAGGGCCGGCTTTAGGAAGTGCGGGGCCCAATTTGAACATTTTCGGCAGGGCCCCGGCAGGGATGACCTTAAAAAAAAATGTAAAAAAAAAACACTTTTCATTTCTTAGCAACCTGTTCCCTATAAAAAGTTCTGATTTAAGGAATGTGCTACAGTATGTATTTTTTGTACCAATAGGGTTACCACACGTCCGTATTTTCCTGCCAGATGGCGATTTAAGAACCAAAAAGCCTGACATGTCTGGGAAAATACGGATGTATGTTAACCCTACCTAAAGTTCTTTTTTAAAAAGATGGGCCTGAACTAGAAATGAGCTGTTTCACATGTGTAGGTCCCCACCACTCCCTGGGGGTGTGCTAGGGTGACCAGATGTCCCGATTTTATAGGGACAGTCCCAATTTTTGGGTCTTTTTCTTATATAGGATCCTATTATCCCCCACCCTATCCCAATTTTTCACACTTGCTGTCGGATCACCCTAGGGTGTGCACATGTGTGGGTCACAGCTGCTCCCTGCCCCCCTCATTGAAGCAGGTGTGCAGGGTTTCTGACCTGGGAACTGCAGGGCACCAGTGGACATGGGGCTGGCTGGTGGCAGGGTAGGGGCTGACTGAAGGTAGGGTTTGGCTGCAGGCAGGGCAAGGGGTGCAGGGCTGGCTGGACACAGGGGTGTGTGTGGCTGGCTGGCTTCAGGCAGGGCCACAGAGGGATGCAGCAGGGGTTGGCAGGGATGGAAACAAAGGAATGCAGGACTGGCTGGCTTCAGGCAGGGGGGTATGGCAGGGGTTGGCCGGAGACAGGGCAGGGGGTGCGGGGCTGGTGCGAGCAGGGCAGGGGGTGCAGCAGGGACTGGCTGGAGACTGGCTGGCTGCGGGCAGGGGGTGCAGGGCTGGCTGGAGACAGGGGCTGGTGTGGGGCTGGAGGTAGGGCAGGGGCTGGTTGCAGGCAGGGTAGAGGGTGCGGGGCTGGAGGCAGGGCAGGGGGTGCAGGGCTGGCTGGAGATGGGCTGGCTGCAGGCAGAGGGTGTAGGTACAGGGGGTACAGCCCACCCTGTATGGTTAGTGCCCCCTCCTCCTCCCTCCTCCACCGGGGTAGCAGCAGCAGCCCAGGACTCAGAGGCTATTTAAAGGGCCTGGGGCTCCCTTGCTTCTACCACCCAATCCCTTTGGGTGACTCTCTTAATGGCTCTCCATGCGTCTCTGGACCCTCTCAGTTCCGGAGCTCCGACGGTAACATTGCCTGAGGGTAGTGAGAGGATTGGTGATCGGTGCAGAAGAGATGGGCGTGAGCCTAGCCAATAGGGGCAATCTCCACCAAGATCTGAGCCTTTCCTCCACGCCTGTTAGAGCTCGGGGTTATGCTGGTTGGGACCCCTGAATTGAGGAAAGCCTCTGGATTGCAAGTCCAACCGCCACCTCCTCGTGGTGAGAGTCGGTAACTGGCTTGGATAGTCAGGCGGAATGCGGAGGATGGACCCACATCCCGTTTGGGGTGTGGGTGGGGTTGGGCAACCCCTCTAAAAATGCCCCCATGGTAAGGGTAGCCTCCCCCAGGTACGGGTTAGACTTCCCCTGGCAAGGGTAGCCTCCCCCAGGTATGGGTCAGTTTCCCCCTGGCAAGGGTAGCCTCCCCCAGGTACGGGTAAGAATCCCCCTGGTAAGGATTAGTTTCCCCCTGGTAAGGGTTAGTTTCCCCCTGAGAAAGGTATATCTTTTAGCCACGGAGAAAAGAAATTTTGATTTATATACCGGATTGGCGCTGGACCGGGTTAAAAACACCCCCGCTGCCGGCTTTGATGCCCCAGCCGGCAGTGTTAAATATGTTAGGGGAGTGATTAGAGTCGCTGGACCAATGGATAAAACTGGAGGGATAGAAATGAAGTCTCAAGAGATTGAGGTTGAAGACCAGGTCCTTCCAGGCCATAAGAGTGTGGAGGAAGAGGAGAAATTTGGTAAGGACCGAGGTGAGGAGATTTTATCGATTTTAGCGATGGTTTTTACTGGGAGAGCTTTTAATAATTTATTGATGGACAAGATCGATCTAGATTTTAAATATTTGAGTAATTTTGATGATCCATATATTAGGGAGCCTGTGGATTTTAAATGTGATTCACAAAGGGATTGTAATTTGTCCAGGCTGAAAAAGGGTTTTAGTAAAGATATGGAAAATGGGATGGATGATAAAATTAATATATCAGAGAGTAGGTCTGTGAAAAATGGGGTTTTCTATTTAGAATACCCAGTAGATAAATTTAATTGTCCTATTTGCCCACAAATTTTAGCATCATTTGGGAAATGGGCTAAACATATTAATGTGGTGCATCATAGTAAGGCCATACGGGTATTGTGCAGTAAATGTGGGAATTCTTCTCAGTTTCATAATATTGCTTGCCACTACCCCAAGTGTGCGCCCAGGGAGGTGGATACCCCGTTAAAGGGTCATACCTGTTCTGTTTGTGGGCTTGTGTTCCATACTCAGTCAGGTCTCAGCCAGCACTGTAGGCATAGACACCCAATTGTTAGAAATGAACAGAGGAAGGAGGCTATGGTTGCCAAGAGGAAGGTGAAAGAAGGAGCATCGCGTATGCGGATATGGACGAATGAGGAAATGGAGCAACTTATAGATTTAGAGAGGAAGTACGCAGGGAAAAGGAATATTAATAAATGCATAGAACTTGAGCTGAAGACTAAAACTAATGAGCAAATATCTGATAAAAGGAGGGAATTAGCAAAGAAAAGGATAGTGATGGATAAGGATATGGATGGAGGAACTGAGGTTAGAGAAATAATAGATAATATATTAGAAGTTCCTCCTCCAAAGGAAAAGAATTTACCATTAAAAAGTCATTTAGAATTAGATCAAGTAGGTCCAATTTGTAAAAGAGGGAGAAAGAGTAACGATGGAAAGGAGATAATTAATAGTTTGGTAGGAATAGAAAAATTATTGAAGGAAGGATCAACTAAAGCCCTGGGATGGGCCAAGTTAGAAAAAGTATGTGTCTCATTAGTAGAAAGAAAAGAGAGTGATAAGGACAAACAGGTAGAGATTGGGGATAAAGGGAAAGGAAAGAGGGGAAGGAAGACTCAAGCTAGTGCACTTAGGAAGTATGCTGCAAAAAAAGCGAAATATAAGTTTTATCAGATACTATATAATAAAGATAGAAGAAGGTTGGCACGAGTTATCATGGGTGAACCAGATAAAGTAAAGTGTGGGATCCCCATGGAGGAAATAGAAAGATATTATGTAGGGATTTTAGGGGAAACTGGACATGGAAGCATAGCACAGTGGCCTTCATCCACAGAGAAGGCGGATAATGATTTATTACTGAGTCCGATCTCTGTGGATGAAGTTAGGAGTGTTTTAAGGGAAATTAAAAAAGATAGTGCCCCTGGCCCAGATAAAATTAAAGTAAGTGATCTGTGGGATATTTTTAACTTAGACTCCTTAATACTCACGAAAATGTTTAATATGTGGATTTTAGAGGGACAGGTCCCTAATGATTTTAAAGAAAATAGGACAATTTTAATACCAAAAACACAGGATGAGGAGGAGTTAAAAAAGCTGACCTCCTGGAGACCGCTAATGATTGGATCAATATGGATTAGAATTTATACGAAGATTTTAGCTAAAAGATTATCGGAGGCAGTTAAAATATGTAATAGACAGAAAGGTTTTATAGCTGCCTCCAGATGTGAGGAAAATATTTCAATTTTAGATAATTTCATGAAAGGAGCTAAACGCAATGGTGATGAGATAGCCATAATGTTTGTGGATTTGGCTAAAGCATTCGATTCAGTGGGACATGGGCATATAATAGTGGGGTTAAAAAGATTTGGCGTAGACCAACATTTTATTGGAATTATTAGAGACCTCTATGAGAATTGCACAACAAGGGTGTGGGTGGCTAAATTTTATTCTGAGTCTATTTTAATTAAAAAAGGGGTAAAGCAGGATGATTCTCTGTCCCCTATTTTATTTAATATTGCCATGGATCCGCTTTTAACAACATTGGAATCTGAGTGGAGTGGTTTTTATGTTCAAGGTAGTAAAGTCACATCGTTGGCTTTTGCGGACAATGTGGTTATTTTAAGTAATTCTTATGAAGAGATGGAGAGAAATCTGGGCATTTTAGAGAGATTTTGTAATAGTATCTACCTTAGGATGAATGTGAAAAAGACTAAAAGGTTTTCACATTTTTACTAAGTATAAGACCTATATAGTGAACCCTAAGGAAAAGTGGAAAATAGGAAAGGAAGAGATAGAATATGTCCAACCAGGGGAATTTGAGAAATATTTGGGTGCTAGAATAGATCCGTGGATAGGAGTGGGTGGACCTCCGTTAGAGGAGAAGATGAAAGAATGGAGTAAGAGTTTAATGGAAGCTCCTTTAAAACCAGCTCAAAAGTTATTAATCCTGCAGACTTATATTTTACTGAGGTTATTTTATAATTTGCTTTTAATGGAGCCTTCTTTTAACCTTTTAGATGACTTAGATGTTTTAGTTAGAAAAATAGTGAAGGAGATTTTACGTTTACCACAGTGTACTGCCGATGAGTTGTTTTATTCTAGAGGGAGAGATGGAGGGTTAGCCCTTACGAAATTTAATATACAAATCCCTAATATGTTAATTCATAAATGGAGGCGGCATATCGTCTCTAGAGACAATTGAGTAGATTTATCATATCTGTATGCAGGAGAAAATCTTATTGATAAAATATTGGAATATAGTGCAGTAACTCCTCATCCTAGAAAGTGGAGAGAAGAGGAGTTCTTAAGATGGTCCAAATTAAGATGTCAAGGAATAGGGATCAGATATTTTAAAAATGATAGAATTAGCAACTCGATTTTTAGAAATTCAGATAAGATTAAATTTGCAGCATATATAGCGGCATTGCAATTAAGGGCTAATATATATCCTACAAGGGAAACATTGGCAAGAGGTAGGGGTGGAATGAATGCCCTATGTAGATGGTGTGGTAAAGTTAAGGAGACTGTTCCACACATCTTGGGCCAATGTTATAAAACGAAGGAAATAAGAATTAAGCGACATAATAGAGTAGTCTCAGCGGTAATTGACAAGGTAGTTAAACTAGGTTGGAAGGCAATGGTTGAGCCTCATTTAAGAAATAGGAAAGGGGAATTGAGGAAACCAGATATTATTTTTGTAAAGGGAGATACAGCAGTGGTACTCGATGTCATAGTGCGGTGGGAGAATAATGATGGGAGTTTGGAATGGCTCACGAAGAAAAGGTGACCTATTACCTTGAATTGGAGGATGAGATCAAAAAATTGACTGGAGGTAAACATATCCATTTCTTTGGGTTTGTAGTTGGGGCGCGTGGCAAGTGGAGTGAGGGAAACGATGAGTTATTAAAGATTTTAGGTATTGATAGAGGGAAAAATTTTAAAGAAAATATATGTAGACTCGTTTTATACTCAACAGTTGACATGCTGGCTATGTTCAGTGACTGGTAAAGATCCCGGAGTCCCCATTCCGTGTATCTTGCCGAAACTAAATTTTAGTTATGTTTGTTTCCATGACTAAATTTAGTGCTATTTACTATCTGTCCTTTTAGAAGATGGTTTTAATATATATATATAATAAATATTTATGAAATAGATTGATTTTATTTATATGTTTAAATTATTAATTGCTATATAGTTATTTTTAATTTTTACCGGATATGGATGCGGACTGGCCGCAGAGTAACCAGGAAAGGGCAGGTAGTCACGCCTGTACATGAATAGCCGCGGGAGCCCTGGAGAAGCAGTGGGGCTCCGGAGGCTATTTAAAGGACCGGGGTGGTAGAAGCAACGGGAGCCCCAGACTTTTTAAATAGCCCCCAGAGCCCGCAGCCCTATCCCAGGGCTCCAGCAGTGGGGCTCTGGTGGCAGTTTAAAGGACCTGGGGCTCCAGCCCCTGCTGGGAGCCCCAAGCCCTTTAAATTCCCCCTGGGGAAGCCGGGCCACTCCAATACAGCGCACTGGCTCTTGCTGGTACATCGTACTGGGGCTTGGTTGCAGGGCCCGGTTGCGGGGCCCTCTTAGGGACACGGCCCAATTCAGAGGAATTGGTTGAATTGCCCTAAAGCCGGCCCTGCCTGCAGGTGTCTCAAGGTGGCTGCCCCTCAGCGCTGCAGCTGGGGCTGGGCGAAGTACCCGAGCTGCCCAGGGACTGCGGCAGGGTGGCCAGAAGCAGCAGCAGTTGGGCCATAGAAGGCAGGGCACTGCCGTGCGGGGCCTGTGTCCTGCTCTCAGGGGCTCTGCTCCCTCTGGGGCTACCCTGCCCTGGCTCCTCAGCCCCCTGCTGCCCTCCCGGGTCCCAGCGGGTCCTGCAGGCGGGAGCCCTGGCTGGAGGGACTCTGGGCTGAGGTGCAGCCTGGGAGCCCCACTGCTTACCCTGACCCTGCCAGTGCCAGACTGGCTGGAGGTGAGGGGGGAGCGGGCGGAGTCAGCACTGGTAGCAGGGGAAGCCCAGGCCTGGGGCGGCGGGGGGGGCAGATCCTTGGGTGGGGGGCAGCCAAAAATGTTTTTGCTTGGGGCGGCAAAAAACCTTGAGCCGGCCCTAATGCCAATAGGCCGCACACAGTTCGTTCCTAGGCTGAGGCACATAAACAAACCCCAAATACACAGAGTGTCCAAAGTTTTATTACGCTCGAGTGTGGTGCACCCCTGCTAGTCAGGGGCAGACCCTGGCCACAGGGTACAGAGGGTTTATATACCTTTTAATAATGCATGCGACCCTTGTGCATCATGCCAAGATGCAGAAGGTTTATTTTTCCCAGGGCTGCCCATGGGGGGGAGCAAGTGGGGTAATTTGCACTAGGCCCCACAGGGGCCCCCATGAGAATATAGTATTGTATAGTATTACAATTTTTTTTATGGAAGGGCCCCCCCAAAATTGCTTTGCCTGAGGCCCCCTGAATCCTCTGGACGGCCCTGCCCTGCAGACCTCAGGCAGCGGTGTGCACAGCCCAGCTGTGGGGGGGAGAGGGGGCAGCCAGGGCTTCCTTAAGAGGGCGCTCGCCATGCGGCCCTTCCTGCTGGGAGGGCTCCGCGCCGCTCCGCGGGCAGGCGGGGAAGGACGGGTCTGGCGTGCCCGGCTTGCTACAGACCTGGAACCGCTCCCAGCAGCTCCCCTCCTCCGCCCCTGCCCCCCACAGGGCAGCAGGAGCAACAAACCAAAAAAAAAACCCGCAGGGGCGGCGGAAGTGGCGAAGCACAAAAAAAAAGGATTGGGCGGAAGCTGCCCCTTGGAATCTGCTGCCCCAAGACCAGCTTGCTCGGCTGATGCCAGGAGCCGGCCCTGATTGGTGTAATTGGTAACACTGCCCCCCCACTGCCCACCCCCCTCAGAATCCCAGACTCATCCTGCTCCTTGTTCCCTCACCGTCCCCCAGAGACCCCCCCAACCACCACCCCATGAAACCCCCCCTGTTCCCTGTCCCCTGACTGCCCCAACCCCTATCCACCCCCCCTCCGCTGAGTCCTGACAGACCCCCGGGAACGTCCACAATCCAACCCCCCCATTCTCTGTCCCCTGACCGCCCCCCCAACCTCTGCCCCCTCCCTGTGCCCTGACTGTCCCTGGGACTCCCTGCCCCTTAGCCAACACCCCCAGCCCCGGCCCCTTACCCCGGTTCCCCCCTCACCCGGAGCCTCAGCGCGTCCAGGAGCTTCGCTCCACAGCTGCAGCCTGGCTCCGGCGTGGCCCGAGCCCCCGGCTCCCCGCCCCGCTCAGAGCGGCGTGGTCAGGGAGCGGGGCTGCGAGCTCCACGCCGAGCGGAGGGAGCTGAGCTCATCCTGGAGCTCGCAGCCCTGCCCCTGCCCACGCGGCTCTGAGCGGGGCGGACCTCATGGGTCCTGCCGGAGCCAGGCTGCGGCGCTATGCAGGGACGCTGCTGGATGGGCTGAGGCTCCGGGTAACGGAGCCTCAGCCATTCTCGTGGGGGCCCCTGCGGAGCCCGGGGCAAATTGCCCCACTTGCCTCCGCCCTGGACGGCTCTGCTGCAGGGCTGAGAGTCCCCCTGCACCCGCCACCCCGCAGGAATTTTTTCTTTTTCTTTTTTGTTTTTTCTCCCTTTCGCTGTTCCGGCCGGCCGGCAGGTTTCCCGGAATTCCCGCCCCCGCCCTTTGCTGCTCCAGCCGGCAGGCAGGTTTGTTTCGTGCCCCCTCTCCCCTCCTCCGTCACTGCTCCGGCCGGCAGGTTTCCCGGAATTCCCGCCCCTCCCTTTGCTCCTCCAGCCGGGTGGCAGGTTGGTTTCCCACCCCTGTTCCAGCAACTGAGCAGGTTTTGGGTTTTTGGGTTTTTTTGCTTGGGGCGGCAAAAAAGCCAGAGACGGCCCTGGTGTGAAGGAGGGCAGCGCCCTGCAGCCAACGGCATGGCAGCCCTCCGGGCAGGCGGCGCGGCGGTCGGGGCCGCGTGGGGAGCCCCCCGCTGAAGCGCGGGGCACCCCTCTTCTCTCTCCCCCCCGCTCCCTCCCCTTCCCCCCTATTACACCAGGGCCACTCTGCAGCACGGGGAGTCCCCTGGCTCCGGCCGCCCTGTAGGGTTTTTTGTTTTGTTTTCCCCCTGCTTTGCCGCCTGCGCCGTTGTCCTCCCCACCCTCGCCCTTTGCTGCTCCAGTCTTGCAGTTTTGGTGGTATTCCCCCCCGCCAGCTTTGCGGCTCCAGCCGCGCCGTGTTTCCCCCCCGCCTTTGCTGCTCTGACACACCCGACCCCCCCCTTTTTTTTTATTTGCTTGGGGCAGCAAAAAAGCCAGAGCCGGCCCTGTTCCCAACCCAGTTCCTTGGCCCTGCCCGCTCACTGTCACCTAGGCCAAGTCTCTTCGGCCTCTGCACCTCAGCTGCTCGTCTGCCACGCCTCTCATCTCCTCAGTGGAGCCTGCGTCCTCCAAAACCGCTTTTCCAGGAGCTCGGAAGTGTCTCTCCACGTGCAGACTTGGGCTGAGCTGGAACTGCACTGAACCGCCTTTCAGACACCTGCGCCCCCGCGGCAGTTTGTGTCCGGATCGCGGTGCGCTCTGCAGCACGGTGGCTCCCAGAGAGCACAGAAATACACCGCCGAGTCAGCCCGCTGCGCCCCCTCTATGGTTAGCTTGAAAGTCTTCGCTCCCGTGTCCAGCCGCACGGAGAACCGAGGTGCCACAGAATCGGATTTGCGCTCCGAGCCGTAGGAAAACCTCCCGATTAGGAAGCGAGGCTGCTGCCCCAGCTGCTCCTGGTACCAGTCCAGGGCATAGCTGGTGTAGGAGGTGCTGTATTGACACCTGATCTCCACTCGCTGCCCTTCCGTGGCTGGCAGGGAAGGCGGGATCTGGATTAGCGAGTTCCCCGCCACCGAACCTAGAAGGGGGAGAATTGGGAGGCAGTCATGGGGCGAGGAAAGTCCCCTAGACAGACCCCGGCCCCTCCGCCCGGAGCTCACCTGGGAACAGCGGCAGCGCGCAGAGACACAGCCACAGAGATCCCCCCATTTCTGTAACCACTGGGGAAAGACAATGAACCGCCGCCACCGATTCGACTTCTGGGGGGAAATGAAGTGCCGGGGGGTGAGGCCGCTTCTGTTTGAACTGGGGATCCGGAGCTAGGGTGGGAAAGTGTGTGTGTGTTTATTCGTACCTTTGTGTGTGTGTGTGTGTGCGCGCCTGCCTATATCTGTGTGTGTGTGTGTCCTCCTCTGGATCCGAGTGTGTGTGCCCATCTTACTGCGTGTGTCCCCATCTGTGTGTGCACGCGCAGTCTCTCTCTCTAGCCCCTGCAACACACACAACAGTGGCACCCAGCAGCGCCCTGCGCGCGATGCTGCTCCCTAGCGGAGGTTGAGCGGAGGTCTGGACCGGCCAATTGTTCTAACCTCTGTCACTGTCTCTTTAAGAGGCGCAGGGCCGAGGGTCTCTGGAGTGACTGTGCCGGGCGCCCCCTGCCTGTCCCTGCTACTGCCCCTTTCGCATCACTAGGGAGGGGGGAAGGGCAGGTGGGTCCAGGCTGGGGGCGTGGGCGGGTCCACACGCTGGGGGAATAGGTGGGGAGAGAATGGGGGGCCCTGGCATGGAGGAGGAGGGAATGGGGCACCCAGAGCCAGTGAGATCAGGCAAATATGGGGGAACGTGGCATGGGAGGAGGTGGGGATGGAGAACATGGAGATTCCGACAGAGAGGAGCCAGGGGAGTCCCTGAGACAGAGGGGGCGGAAGGGGGCAGAAAAGGAGTTTGGGTAGGGAAGGGAGTGATGCAGGAGACCCCGAGGTGAGCAGTAAATTGGGCCTGGACAAGCTACGAAGCGTGCAAATCCCCCACCCCCGCTTGGAAATAATAACACACTTCTTCGTGCCCCTGAGATGTGGATCCCCTCGCCCTCCCCCCGTGCACACTAGGGGGAAATGACTCATTTCCCCTCAGAATAAATAGCCGGAAAGAAGAAGCTGATCAGTTCTCAATGGCTATTTTTCTTACTTTGCCTATGTGTAAATTTTGATGATTATTCATGGAAACATGTTTTCCTCTGTCTGTGCACAGAGAAATCAGACATTTGCCAACAGCTGGTGACAAAAATCGAACCCTTCCAAGCCTAGACAGAAATAATTTCTCGTAGGTTTTAAGACTAGAGGGGCCATCTGCTCTCACGTCTTATTTCACACAGGCCGGAAAAGTCTAGCCAGTGACTCCAATAACTCGTGGCTGAGAAAGAGGCGCCCTGTCTCTCTTTGAACCACTCCCTTTACGCCCCACTCCAGGGGATGGGATGGAGGTAAACAGGGCACAGCCGGGTAATGCCGGGGAAAGGCTAAGAGTCGGGGAGGCAGATGAGACTCTGCTGGTGTTGATGAGTGTTTCTGAGAGTGAGCATGAGAACATCTGGGTCAGACCAAAAGTCCATCTAGCTCAGCATCCTGTCTTCTGGCAGCGGCCAGTGCCAAGTGCCCCAGAGGGAATGAACAGAACTGGGCCATGAGCGAGTGGGTCTATCCCCTGTTGTCAAGTCCCTGGCAGTCAGAGGCTGAGTGGTACTGGGGAGGGGTGTAGGTGAGATATTTTTGCACGTGGGTGGGTGTGAGTTTGTGGGTGAGGCACTTTGTGGATTTGGGTGTGAATATGTGGAGGGGGTTGACACTGTGTTAGTTGAGTGTGAGTGCAGTGCTTAATTTGTAATGAAAGAGGTGCTGGGGCACAAGCAACATTTGTACTTTCACAGCTGTCACAACGAGCCTAGAGGTGCCAGGCTCCGCCATGACACAGATTCAGCCTGTTGTGAGTAAGTGTGACTGTAGATGAGCTGAGGGTTGTGTCTGCCTGTGACAGGGCTTGGACTCTGTGACAAGGTGGGGGTGCTGAAGTGTCCGTGTTTGTCCTACTCTCTCTGGCTGCCTGTTTTACTCTACAAGCCGGTAACGAGATGAGCTATAAACACCCTGACCTTTGCGGTCCCTTCTCACCCTCTGGTTTTATGAAGGTGGGGTGGGATGGTTGTGGCTGCGTGTGGGTGGGTGGATGGCTGACTGTGAGATGGGGTGGGGGGGAGTTGTGGCTGCGTGTGAGGGGTGGATGGCTGACTATGACATGGTGTGTGTGTGTGTGTGTCTGGGAGGGGGTTGTGGCTGTGTGTGTGTGAGTGGATGGCCGACTGTAAGATGGTGTGTGTGCGCGTGTGTCACACTTGCTCTGTAACAGTCTCACAGTAATTGGTGGCGGTGTCTGAAGCTGTAAGGGGAGCTCAGCTGCAGAGAGACTCGGTTCTTGGAGTGGGGGAGGTCCTCTGGACTACTCGTTGTGTTTTGGGGAAGCGGACCGTGTTTCCCATCACAGTGCGTCAGTCCGATCCACTCGGGACCTCGACCAGGAAAATCCGGTCTCGAGGGATGCCCCATAGACGTCCCATGCCAGTGTGAGGGGCTCTGAGACCTTCCCCACGCCAGGGCCCGAACTCACCAGCTGCAGCTGGGAAAGAGGACCTGTAAAAACGGGCAGGAGATTCCCAAATAATAATATAACGACCGCCCACTCCAGGAAGGGAAGGACCTAGGTCCATGCACAAAGACTCCGTTACCTAAATGCTCTCACGCAAATAGGAATTAACACTGCTCGTCACAAACTCGTGGAAACATACCCACAAATGGTCTCTCTCTCTCTCTCTCTCTCACACACACACACACAGCTAACGCTGCCAGGAAACAGCCAGTCATTTGTCAGAGGGGACCCCAGAACCTCAGCTCCCCAGTTCAGCGGACAGGAGATTCAGTTGCAATTTCAGGCCTATATTGGGGTTTCCAAAACTGCCAGACGCCTGTAACAAAGTCCCTCTCCTGCCCATTCCCAAGCGCAGGTGCTTCCTCTTTCTCTCCTTCTCTCCAGTTTCTTGGTGGCCTCTGACAAAGCGTCTCCTTCAAGTGACAGCGGGAGGGGGCGAACCGCAGAGGCAAAGTCAGGTGCTTTCTCTCCGGCAGGCGAAGCGTGACTGGGCCCCTTTTTGTCCCAGCCCCCCTGTCTCTGTGTCACCGTGTCTCCCCTGGCGCAGTAATAGGTGCCGGTGTCTGCAGCTGTCAGGGAGTGGAGCTGCAGGGAGAACTGGTTCGTGGTGGAGTCTGCAGAGATGGTGATCCGGCCTTGGAGAGACGGGGCGTAGCCGGTACCCCCGTTATATGGATGTACCCATCCCATGGATTCCAGCCCTTCTCCAGGAGGCTGACGGATCCAGTGCCAGTAGTAATACTGAGTATTAATGGAGAACCCGGAGACAGCGCAGGTCAGTGTGAGGGGCTCGGAGATTTTGCCCACCCCAGGGCCGGAGGCCACCAGCTGCAGCTGGGAAAGCGCGCCTAGAAACAAGGGTGGGAGAGTCCAAAATAATCATTGACTATGATGCCCAGAGAGCAAAGGCTCCCTCTGCCCCTCCCCAGCCACACACAGAGAGAAATGCGAACAGTCACACAGAGAGACAGACACAGACTCACACGGCGCCAGGACCAGCGCAAGGAAGACACATTTAATCATTTGCAAGGTCTCAAATATCTCCAGTCCAGCCGCTGACCCAGCGGAGCTCTGACAGCTGTGGCAAGTCCGCTGAAGTGTGAGCCTGGGGCTGCAAACCTCCGCCGACACCTGCAACAAATTCTAGCTCGCAGGACGCAGTCACAGCGAGATTCGCGCTCTGTGATGCGCAGGGTTCGGGTATTAACCCTACACAAACAGTCTGGGAGGGGAGCCCCCTAGCGGTCTCCCTTGTCTGCTGCAGGAGCCACCAGAACCTGCCAGAGAAGCGGGGCAGGTAACTAGCCAGACGCTGTACGTCTTCATCCAGCTGTTCGGATCTCAGCTCCCAGCGTGAGGTTTCCCCCTGTTCTTAGTATTGTACAAAGAGCAACAGACGCAGCACACGGCCAGACTGGGGCAGACCAAGAATCCATCTAGCCCAGCATCCTGTCTGCCGACAGTGGCCAATGCCAGGTGATCATCAAGTGACCCATCCCCTGTCGCCCATTCCCAGCTTCTGGCAAACAGAGGCCAGGGACACCATTGCTGCCCATCCTGGCTAATAGCCATTGATGGACCTAACCTCCATGAACTTATCTAGCTCTTTTTGGAATCCTGTTAAAGTCTTGGCCTTCACCACTTTCTCTATCAAAGAGTTCCACAGCTGGACTGCTTTGTGTGGGGAAAAAATGTTCATTTTATTTGTTTTAAACCTGATGCCTATGAAATTCATTAGGTGACCCCTAGTTCTTGTGTTATGAGAAGGAGTAAATAACACTTCCCTATTTACTTTCTCCATGCTTGTTTGGGTCCTTTTCCTATCACACACATTGACTCTGGCTGGCTGTGTCTCTTTCTCTTTCCCCCGCACTCCCTGCTTGTGATCTTGGTTGGGATTTTCAAAGCTGCCTAAGGGAGTTAGGCACTCAAATCCCAATAAAATCCCAAAGGGACTCAGACTCCTAGCTTCTTTCACTTACTTTGAAATCCCCAGTCCCCTCCTTCTCTGTTCCCCAACAATTCTTCATCTATCTCTGACCTAGACACTGGAGAAGTTGAAAATTTGCTGTTTCCTTGATTCTGTAAAGCAACAGATCTTCTATGGCTTTCAGAGGGTTTTTTTCGTGGTAAAAACTGATTAAGACACGCCTATGTTTGTTGTATGTTTTATATCTGGAGCCTTCTAAATAAATATGTTCCCCTAAAAAGAGTTGCAAGTGAATTTAAATAAACATTCAAGATCACGTGTTAATTCTGTCGCGTTGTTATTGGGTAGTGTTTGTTGCCAAGTGTTTGTTAACTGATTTCTGTGTGTTGGGAATCGATTTGTGTGTTGGCCGTTGCGGTTTTGGTGTGTAGTTATTTTCTATTGTTTATGGATTATCCGCTTTGGTGATTACTTCGGGGTTTATTTGTTGTGTTGTTATTGTTGCTGTTGGGGGTGGATTGGGGTTTGCTTTTTTCTTGATTTGCTTTTGTTGTTTTCTCTCAACTGTCTGCACCGTTCAACAGCAAAACAAGCCCTTCTTCCCTGCCTGCGGCATTTCCCTCCCTGGGGCTCTCTGTCGGCCTGCATGGGCCCAGTTATCATTTTAAGCCGCTCATTTTTTGTCCCAGACCTCCCTGTGCCTGTGTCACTGTGTCTCTCCAGCGCAGTAATAGGTGCCGGTGTCTGCAGCTGTCAGTGAGCGGAGCTGCAGGGAGAACTGGTTCTTGGCGGTGTCTGCAGAGATGCTGGTTCTGCCTTGGAGGGACGGGGCGTAGCGCGTATCCCCATCCCAGTATATCAGACCCAGCCACTCCGGTCCGGTCCCTGGGACCTGCCGATACCAATGCCCTCTAAAGCCACTAGTTGTGATGGATTCACCAGAGACAGCGCAGGTGAGTGAGAGGGACTCCGAGCTCTTCCCCACCCCAGGACCGGAGGCCACCAGCTGCAGCTCGGCAAGTGCCCCTAGAGAAAAGGATGGGAGAATCCAAACAAACATTGAACCAGCTGCTCCCGGGAGCGAAGGATCTCCCTGCCCTATCCCCGCCATGCAAACATCGCCCCAGAGAGACAAACACTCACCTGGTGCCAGGGTCAGGGCAGCGAGGAAATACTTCAGCATTTTTAAGAGGAGATAAATTAGCATCAAATCTCTCCCCTTCAGCCTCAGAGCTCAAAACCCCAGAAATCTCTGATGGGCTCTGAAAATCACAGGACCCCAGTTGTCCACACTCCTGTAATTTGTCAGAGGGGTAGCCCTGTTAGTCTCGATCTGTAAAAAGCGACAGAGTCCTGTGGCACCTTATAGACTAACAGAGGTATTGGAGCATTAGCTTTCCTGGGTCAATATCCACTTCCTCCAACGCATGTGATTAACACTCCCCTCCCGCATACAGGGTGCCACTGACTCTGGATCTCTCTCTCCCTCCCTTTGAGTGCATGCCAGCCTCTTCCCTCACACAGAGTGTGTGTGTGTGTGTGTGTGTGTGTGTGTGTGTGTGTGTGTGTGTGAGCGAGCCTCTCTAGCCTTGTCCTCACTAGTTACAAAAGAGAGTTAGTTAACATGTACTGCTAACCTCCTCCTGTAGAGGAGGCCATTTTTAATTTTCAATTCAGCTGGTTAACCCCAGATTTCTGGCCTCCCACCTCAGTCTTTATGCCCGCCCATTAATAAGAATGAAAAACACACACTTCCTTGTCCACACGAAACACACACACTGTGATGCAGTAGGGACTGTCTGTGTGGGGAGTGGGAGAGCAGGGGAGGACATTAGGGGATGGACGATGCCAGAACCTGTAACCTGAGCTAGGTAAGGGAGGGGAAAGGTCAACACCTTTGCCCGGGAAGGGGAGAAAGAAAGGGAGTGGCAGGAGGGAAGCAGTTTGAGTTTGGGATTGGGACTGGATGGGCGGAATTCAGGGTATCCTAGCTAGGATCCAAGCACCCTGAAAGCCCAGAAGGACTCGATGGAGGGGTCCTGACTGTGCCTGCAAGCTGTGCTGTAACCTGTGTTCCTGTTGTCCAATAAACCTTCTGTTTTACTGGCTGGCTGAGAGTCACTGCGGGTCCCAGGAAGAGGGGTGCAGGGCCAGACTCCCCCACACTCCGTGACAACTGGTGGCAGCGGCGGGAGATACTGCACCCCGTGGACAGCGCTTCCTGCAGTAAGTGACTGGGGAGCAGTAAAACGAAGGGGTGATTAGCCCCTGGGAGTGTGTGCCCAGTGAGAAGGACTTTGCAGTAACAGGGTCCCCCGGGGGATTGCAGCGAGCGGTCCCAGGGGCGAAGGAGTCTGCAGCTTGACCCTGGAAGAGAGGTGGTGACCTCAAGAAGGGCTGGTGCACTAGGGGTCCCCCTGGAAACCATAGGGAGCGGCGAGCACCCCAGCCTGTGAGTGGCTAGCAGGAAGATGTATGCCAAGCGGCGCAAGTGCGACCTGGTGGAGCTATGCAAGCAGAGGGGGTTGCACCCGGGGAGACGCACCAAGGACCAGCTGATTGCCCAGCTGGAGCAGGGAGACCGCATGAATGAACGGAGCCCTGTCTCTGAGGGAAGCAGCCGGGCAGATGCAGCGCAGGCACCAGTGTCTGTCCCCACTGGGAATGGTCAGCCGGCGGACGAGGGCTTCCCGAGACCCCCCCTTCCTAGGCCTAGGGGAAGGGCGGGGAGGAGCCCAGTGTATACCGAGGGCACCGTGACACCCCCGGACAGCAGGGGAGCCTCCCGGCGAAGCTCACCCCCCAGCAGGGGATCCTCCCGGCAAAGCTAGGCATCCATGGAGTGGAGGCGGCTGGAATATGAAAGGGAGCTGAAATGGGGGGAGCTCGAGTTAAAGAGGCAAGAGCTGGAGGAGAAGGCGAAACAGCGTAAACATGAGCTGGACCTGGCCCAGCTGAGGAGCAGTGAGGCCCCGGCTGCGGTGAGTGAGGGGGGACCCAAGCCTACAAAGAGCTTTGATAAGCACTTGCTGCCCCGGCGTAAGGAGGGGGAGGACATAGATACCTTCCTGACGGCCTTTGACAATGCCTGCGAGCTGCACAGGGTTGACCCTGCAGGCAGGATCGCAGTTCTCACCCCCTTACTGGACTCCACAGCCGTGGAGGTGTACAGCCGACTGAAAGGGGCGGAGGCAGGGGACTACGAACTGTTCAAACAGGCCCTGCTCCGCGAGTTTGGGCTGACTCCTGAGATGTACCGGAAAAAGTTCCGGAGCCAGCGTAAAACCCGTGAGATCACATACGTACAACTGGTCAACCGGGCGCAGGGGTATGCCCGCAAGTGGACAGCTGGGGCCCAAACTAAAGAGGACCTGCTTGACCTATTCATACTGGAGCACTTGTACGAGCAGTGCCCGTCCGACCTGAGGCTGTGGTTGATGGACCAGAAGCCGGAGAACCCGCAGCATGCAGGGCAGCTGGCCGACCAATTTGTGGACAGTCGGGCAGGGGATGGCAGGGAGGAGTCTCGAAGGAGCAGGCCTGCCTCAATGCAGAGAGAGAGTCATCATGGGACCTCCCAAAGGGGGCCTATGGAGAACCCCCCCAAAAGGGGAACATCCAGCGGCAGGTCCCTCCGACCCACTCAAGGGGACCCACGAGATATGGGCTGCTATCGCTGTGGCCAACGAGGTCACATACGGGCCCAGTGCCCCAAGCTCAGGGACAGACCAAGCAGACCCAAACCGCAGAGGGTGGACTGGGTAAAAACCCAATCGGAGGAGGGGCTACATTCCCAGGAAAGGGGGGCTGGCAACATACCATCTGTGGATGCTCCAGGTTCCAGGTTTTTGGTTTACCGGGTGGGCGCGGGTCTGCCCCTCCGGAAAGAGTGAATTGTTTCCCTGGAAGTGGATGGGAGGAAGGTCACTGGGTACTGGGACACGGGCGCAGAGGTGACACTGGCCCGGCCCGAGGTGGTGGCCTCAGATCGGATGGTGCCCGACACCTACCTGACCCTGATGGGGGTGGGCAGGACCCCATTCAAGGTACCCGTGGCAAGGGTACACCTGAAATGGGGGGCCAAGGAGGGCCCCAAGGATGTGGGGGTACACCAAAATTTGCCCACTGACGTGTTAATGGGAGGGGACCTTGAGGACTGGCCTAGTAACACCCAGAGTGCCCTGGTCGTGACTCGTAGTCAGAGTCGGCAAAGGGCACTGCTCCCCGACAACGGGGAAGGTACTCGACCCGAGGTGCAGGACCCTAACTCAGGGAGCGGGGAACGCCCAGGGGCACAGTGCAGAGAGGCTGCGGCCTCAGACCCAGCCAGCAAGAGAGAGCCAGTCCCCATCCCTGTCCCAGCTGCTGAGTTCCAGTCCGAGTTGCAGAAAGATCCCTCCTTGCGGAAGCACAGGGACTGGGCTGACCTTAGTGCGGTACAGACCATGAGGAGAGGTTGCAAGGAGAGGTTCCTGTGGGAGAAGGGGTTCCTGTACCGAGAATGGGCTCCCCCAGGGGAAGTAGAGTCATGGGGGATCAGGAGGCAGCTGGTGGTTCCCCAGAAGTTCCGTCACAAGCTGTTGTACCTGGCCCATGACATCCCTCTCGCAGGGCACCAGGGAATCCGGCGCACCAGGCAGAGGCTGCTACAGAACTTTTACTGGCCTGGGGTCTTTACCCATGTCCGACAGTACTGCCAATCCTGTGACCCCTGCCAGAGGGTTGGGAAGGCCCGGGACAAGGGGAAAGTGGCCTTGAGGCCTTTACCCATCATAGAAGAACCTTTCCAGAAGATGGCCATGGACATAGTGGGACCCCTCAGCAAGACGACCCGGTCAGGGAAGAAATACATCCTGGTGGTGGTGGATTTTGCCACTCGCTACCCTGAGGCGGTGGCCTTGTCCTCTATCGAAGCAGACACAGTGGCAGATGCGCTGCTGACAATTTTCAGCCGGGTGGGGTTCCCCAAGGAGGTCTTAACGGACCAGGGGTCCAACTTCATGTCGGCCCTGCTCCGGTCCTTATGGCAGAAATGTGGGGTCCAGCACAATGGGCCTCAGCGTATCACCCCCAGTCCAACGGGCTGGTAGAAAGGTTCAAGGGGACGCTGAAGATGATGCTAAAAACATTTATGAACCAGCACCCGCAAGATTGGGACAAGTACTTACCTCACCTGCTGTTTGCGTACAGGGAGGTACCCCAGGAATCTACCGGGTTTTCACCTTTAGAACTCTTGTATGGAAGGCGGGTGAGGGGGCCCCTAGACCTGATGAGGAACGAATGGGAGGGGAAGGCCGCTCCCGAGGGAGAGTCAGTGGTGGAGTATGTCCTGACCTTCCGGGAAAGACTGGCCGAGCTCATGGGCCTGGCCAGGGAGAATCTGGCCCGAGCCCAGAGGAGGCAGAAGGTCTGGTATGACCGCACAGCACGAGCCCGTGCCTTCGCCACCGGGGATCAGGTGATAATTCTCATCCCTGTGAGGAGAAACAAACTCCAGGCCGCCTGGGAAGGGCCCTTCAAGGTTATCAAGCAACTGAATGAGGTAAACTATGTGGTGGAGCTGTCAAACCGGGCACATCACCGTCGGGTGTACCATGTGAACATGATGAAACCATACTATGACAGGGGGAATGTGGTGTTGGCCGTTTGTGGACATAGGGAGGAGTAGGGAGATGACCCCTTAGTAGATCTATTCCCTGGGACAAAAGCTGGTTCCCCCCTGGAGGCAATTCCCCTCTCTGATCAGCTGACCCCGGGCCAGCAGGCTGAGATCAGGGGGGTGCTGCATCTATACCGACAGCTGTTTTCCAACCAGCCTGGACGCACTCATTTGACTGTCCACCGGGTGGAGACCGGGTCACATCCCCCTATAAGATGCTCCCCTTTTCGGATCACTGCTAAAACTGCCCAGGATCTTGAAAGAGAGGTCAGGGATATGCTGGCTTTGGGGGTGATCCAGCCGTCTTCCAGCCCTTGGGCCTCGCCAGTGGTGCTAGTCCCCAAGAAGGATGGGTCAATCCGGTTCTGTGTGGACTATCGAAAGCTCAGTGCCATCACTGTATCTGATACCTACCCTATGCCCAGGCCTGACGAGCTCCTAGACAAGCTGGGAGGTGCTCGGTACCTCACCACTATGGATCTTAACAAAGGCTACTGGCAAGTGCCGCTGGACGCAGATGCCAGGCTGAAATCGGCCTTTATCACCCCTCTGGGGCTCTATGAGTTTCTGAACCTGCCCTTCGGCCTCAAGGGAGAGCCGGCCACCTTCCAGCGCCTGGTGGATCAGCTACTGAGGGGGATGGAGAGTTTTGCTGTGGCGTATATTGACGACATCTGCGTCTTCAGCCAGACCTGAGAGGACCACATGTCCCAGGTTAAACAAGTCCTGGACCGACTCCGAAAGCTGAGTTAACAGTCAAGGCTGAGAAGTGCAAGGTGGGGATGGCTGAAGTATCTTACCTGGGCCATCGGGTGGGGAGCGGCTGCCTGAAGCCGGAACCAGCCAAGGTGGAGGTGATCAGACACTGGCCTGCTCCCCAAACCAAAAAGCAGGTCCAGGCCTTTATTGGGATGGCGGGCTACTATCGAAGGTTCGTGCCCCACTTTAGTGCCATAGCCGGCCCCATCACTGAACTGTGCAAAAAGGGGAAGCCAGACAAGGTGATCTGGACTGAGCAGTGCCAGGAGGTTTTCCGGGCGCTGAAGGAGGCTCTGGTTAGTGGCCCAGTTCTGGCAAACCCAGATTTTGACAAACCCTTTATGGTGTTCACCGATGCCTCAGACACGGGACTGGGGGCAGTGTTAATGCAGGAGGATGAAAAGGGGGGAGAGACACCCCACCGTGTACCTGAGTAAGAAGCTGCTACCCCGGGAACAAAGCTAGGCGGCTATCGAGAAGGAATGCCTGGCCATGATGTGGGCCCTTAAGAAGCTAGAGCCATATCTCTTTGGGCGACACTTCACCGTGTACACCGACCACTCTCCCCTGACCTGGCTGCACCAGATGAAAGGAGCCAACGCCAAGCTCCTGAGGTGGAGCCTGCTCCTGCAGGACTATGACATGGACGTAGTTCATGTGAAGGGAATTGCCAACCTGACAGCGGACGCGTTGTCCCGGAGAGCGGGGCCTGAACTTCCCCATGTCACTGGGCAGAGTGACCCCGCTCAGTTCAGTCTCGAAGGGGGGAGAGATGTGATGCAGTAGGGACTGTCTGTGTGGGGAATGGGAGACCAGGGGAGGACTTTAGGGGATGGACAATGCCAGGGCCTGTAACCTGAGCTAGGTAAGGGAGGGGAAAGGTCAACACCTTTGCCCGGGAAGGGGACAAAGGAAGGGAGTGGCAGGAAGGAAGCAGTTTTGAGTTTGGGCTTGGGGCTGTGTGGGCGGAATTCAGGGTATCCTAGCTAGGATCCAAGCACCCTGAAAGCCCAGAAGAACTCGGTGGAGGTGTCCTGACTGTGCCTGCAAGCCCTGCTGTAACCTGTGTTCCTGTTGTCCAATAAACCTTCTGTTTTACTGGCTGGCTAAGAGTCACTGCGGGTCCCAGGAAGAGGGGTGCAGGGCTGGACTCCCCCACACTCCGTGACACACACCCCTCCTATCTCTTCACAAATACACAATCCTCCCTTCCCTAAGCTACGGACTGGCAGGGCCGGCGCTACCATTTAGGCAGCCTAGGCAATTGCCTAGGGGGCCAGCAGGGCCGGCTTTAGGCAGATTCGCCCGATTCCCAGGAATCGGCCCCGCCTCTAAGAGAGCCCCGCGCCTTAGACTTTTTTCTTTAAACTTCCCCCAGGTCCCTGGCTGCAATCTGCTCAGGGGTCTTCCGTGGTCTCACTCCCTTGAGCGAAGCACAGGAGGGAGTACGGCAAGCCCCGCTCTCCCGGCTGGAGTCCCGGCTGGAGCACGGCAAGTCCCGCTCTCCTGGCTGGAGCCCCGACTGGAGAGTGGCAAGCCCCGCCGAGGTCCTGGTCTCCCGGCTGGAGCTCCAGGCTTTTAAATAGCCTCCAGAGCCCTGGGGTAGTGAGGGGCTCCTGGGGCTATTTAAAGGGTCAGGGCTCCAGCTGCTTCTAGCACCCCGATCCTTTAAATAGCCACCAGAGCCCCGCCACCCCTATGCATTCCCCAGGGCTCCCGCAGCTATTTAAAAGGTCCAGGGCAGGGTAGAAGCTGGGGAGCCCCGGGCCCTTTAAATAGTCCCCAAAGCCCTGGGATAGCAGGGAGCTTGGGGGCAATTTAAAGGGCTGGGGCTCCAGCTGCCTCTGCTGCACCCTCTGCTTTGCCCACACCAGCCCTGCTCCCCCTGCCTACAGCCAGCTCTGCACCCCCTACCCACAGCCAGTCCCTGTCAAACCCCCTGCCGTGTTTCCAGTCAACCCCAGCCACACACCCCTATGGCCCTGTCCAAAGCCAGCCAGCCCCACACACACTGCTGCCAGCACCAGCCCTGCACACCCTGCCCTGTCTCCAGCCAACCCCTGCTGCACCCTCCTGCCTGAAGCCAGCCAGTCTCTGCCTCTGTCTCCAAACCTGCCAACCCCTGCTGCATCCCCCCACTGCCCTGCCTGAAGCCAGCCTGCCCCACACACCCCCTATCTCCAACCAACCCCACACCCCTTGCCATGCCTCCAGCCAGCCCCATGTCCACTGCTGCCCTGCTTTTCCAGGACAGTAACCCTGCACACCTGTTTCAATGGGGTGGGCAGGGAGCAGCTGGGACCCACACATGTGAAACAGCAGTCATTAATAACCAATCAACAGCATATATGATGCAATGTACATAATTTAAAATTTTATTATTTATATAGTTATGGAAAGTAAATAATACATGAAAGAAATTAAAGGCTTTTTTTTCCACTTTTTTTTTAAGTCATCCCTGCCAGGGCCCCGCTGAAAATGTTTGAATTGGGCCCCGCACTTCCTAAAGCCGGCCCTGGGTGCAGGGATTATGTGGGGGGCGGCATTTTGCCGGGGGGGCCGCAGGTGGCTCCGGTGGAGATGCCTGTCACGGAGTGTGGGGGAGTCCGGCCCTGCACCCCTCTTCCTGGGACCCACAGTGACCCTCAGCCAGCCAGTAAAACAGAAGGTTTATTGGACAACGGGAACACAGGTTACAGCAGAGCTTGCAGGCACAGTCAGGACCCCTCCATCGAGTCCTTCTGGGCTTTCAGGGTGCTTGGATCCTAGCTAGGATACCCTGAATTCTGCCCATCCAGCCCCAAGCCCAAACTCAAACTGCTTCCCTCCTGCCACTCCCTTCCTTTGTCCCCTTCCCGGGCAAAGGTGTTGACCTTTCCCCTCCCTTACCTAGCTCAGGTTACAGGCCCTGGCATCGTCCATCCCCTAAAGTCCTACCCTGCTCTCCCACTCCCCACACAGACAGTCCCTACTGCATCACATCTCTCCCACCTTCGAGACTGAACTGAGCGGGGTCACTCTGCCCAGTGACATGGGGAAGTTCAGGGCCCTCTCTCCGGGACAACGCGTCCGCTGTCAGGTTGGCACTTCCCTTCACATGGACCACGTCCATGTCATAGACCTGTAGGAGCAGACTCCACCTCAGGAGCTTGGCGTTGGCTCCTTTCATCTGGTGCAGCCAGGTCAGGGGAGAGTGGTCGGTGTACACGGTGAAGTGTCGCCCAAAGAAATATGGCTCTAGCTTCTTAAGGGCCCACACCATGGCCAGGCATTCCTTCTCGATGGCCACGTAGCTTTGTTCCCGGGGTAGCAGCTTCTTACTCAGGTACACGGTGGGGTGTCTCTCCCCCTTTTCATCCTCCTGCATTAACACTGCCCCCAGTCCCGTGTCTGAGGCATCGGTGAACACCATAAAGGGTTTGTCAAAATCTGGGTTTGCCAGAACTGGGCCACTAACCAGAGCTTCCTTTAGTGCCCGGAAAGCCTCCTGGCACTGCTCAGTCCAGATCACCTTGTCTGGCTTCCCCTTTTTGCACAGTTCAGTGATGGGGCCGGCTATGGCACTTAAGTGGGGCACGAACCTTCGATAGTACCCCGCCATCCCAATAAAGGCCTGGATCTGCTTTTTGGTTTGGGGAGCAGGCCAGTCTCTGATCACCTCCACCTTGGCTGGTTCCGGCTTCAGGCAGCCGCTCCCCACCCGATGGCCCAGATAAGATACTTCAGCCATCCCCACCTTGCACTTCTCAGCCTTTACTGTTAACCCAGCCTTTCGGAGTCTGTCTAGGACTTGTTTAACCTGGGACATGTGGTCCTCCCAGGTCTGGCTGAAGACGCAGATGTCATCAATATACGCCATGGCAAAACTCTCCATCCCCCGCAGTAGCTGATCCACCAGGCGCTGGAAGGTGGCAGGTGCTCCCTTGAGGCCGAAGGGCAGGGTCAGAAACTCATAGAGCCCCAGAGCGGTGATAAAGGCCGATTTCAGCCTGGCATCTGCGTCCAGCGGCACTTGCCAGTAGCCCTTGATAAGATCCATAGTGGAGAGGTACCGAGCACCTCCCAGCTTGTCTAGGAGCTCGTCAGGCCTGGGCACAGGGTAGGTATCAGATACGGTAATGGCATTGAGCTTTCGATAGTCCACACAGAACCGGATTGACCCATCCTTCTTGGGGACCAGCACCACTGGCGAGGCCCAAGGGCTGGAAGACGGCTGGATCACCCCCAAAGCCAGCATATCCCTGACCTCTCTTTCAAGATCCTGGGCAGTTTTACCAGTGACCCGAAAAGGGGAGCATCTTATAGGGGGATGTGACCCGGTCTCCACCCGGTGGACAGTCAAATTAGTGCGTCCAGGCTGGTTGGAAAACAGCTGTCAGTACAGATGCAGCACCTCCCTGATCTCAGCGTGCTGGCCTGGGGTCAGTTGATCAGAGAGGGGAATCGCCTCCAGGGGGGAACCAGCTTTTGTCCCAGGGAATAGATCTACTAAGGGGTCATCTCCCTGCCCCTCCCAATGTCCACACATGGCCAACACCACATTCCCCCTGTCATAGTATGGTTTCATCATGTTCACATGGTACACCCGATGGTGATGTGCCCGGTTTGACAGCTCCACCACATAGTTTACCTCATTCAGTTGCTTGATAACCTTGAAGGGCCCTTCCCAGGCGGCCTGGAGTTTGTTTCTCCTCATGGGAATGAGAACCATCACCTGATCCCCGGTGGCGAAGGCACGGGCCCGTGCCGTGTGGTCATACCAGACCTTCTACCTCCTCTGGGCTCGGGCCAGATTTTCCCTGGCCAGGCCCATGAGCTCGGCCAGTCTTTCCCGGAAGGTCAGGACATACTCCACCACTGACTCTCCCTCGGGAGCGGCCTTCCCTTCCCATTCGTCCCTCATCAGGTCTAGGGGCCCCCTTACCCGCATTCCATACAACAGTTCGAAAGATGAAAACCTGGTAGATTCCTGGGGTAACTCCCAGTATGCGAACAGCAGGTGAGGTAAGTACTTGTCCCAATCCTGCTGGTGCTGATTCATAAATGTTTTTAGCATCATCTTCAGTGTCCCGTTGAACCTTTCCACCAGCCCGTTGGACTGGGGGTGATACGCTGAGGTCCAGTTGTGCTGGACCCCGACCAGAGCAGGGCCGACATGAAGTTGGACCCCTGGTCCGTTAAGACCTCCTTGGGGAACCCCACCCGGCTGAAAATTGTCAGCAGCGCATCTGCCACTGTGTCTGCTTCGATAGAGGACAAGGCCACCGCCTCGGGGTAGCGAGGGGCAAAATCCACCACCACCAGGATGTATTTCTTCCCCGACCGGGTCGTCTTGCTGAGGGGTCCCACTATGTCCATGGCCACCTTCTGGACAGTTTCTTCTATGATGGGTAAAGGCCTCAAAGCCTCTTTCCCCTTGTCCTGGGCCTTCCCCACCCTCTGGCAGGGGTCACAGGATTGGCAGTACTGTCGGACATGGGTAAAGACCCCAGGCCAGTCAAAGTTCTGTAGCAGCCTCTGCCTGGTGCGCCGGATTCCCTGGTGCCTTGCGAGAGGAATGTCATGGGCCAGGTACAGCAGCTTGTGACGAAACTTCTGGGGAACCACCAGCTGTCTCCTGATCCCCCATGACTCTACTTCCCCTGGGGGAGCCCATTCTTGGTACAGGAACCCCTTCTCCCACAGGAACCTCTCCTTGCAACCTCTCCTCATGGTCTGTACTGCACTAAGGTCAGCCCGGTCCCTGGGCTTCCGCAAGGAGGGATCTTTCTGCAACTCGGCCTGGAACTCGGCAGCTGGGACAGGGATGGGGACCGGCTCTCTCTTGCTGGCTGGGTCTGAGGCCGCAGCCTCTCTGAACCGTGCCCCTGGGCATTCCCCGCTCCCTGGGTTAGGGTCCTGCACCTCGAGTCAAGTACCTTCCCCTTTGTCGGGGTGCAGTATATCCCAGCCCTGCCACCAGTTGTCACGGAGTGTGGGGGAGTCCGGCCCTGCACCCCTCTTCCTGGGATCCACAGTGACTCTCAGCCAGCCAGTAAAACAGAAGGTTTATTGGACAACAGGAAGACAGGTTACAGCAGGGCTTGCAGGCACAGTCAGGACCCCTCCATCGAGTCCTTCTGGGCTTTCAGGGTGCTTGGATCCTAGCTAGGATACCCTGAATTCTGCCCACACAGCCCCAAGCCCAAACTCAAACTGCTTCCCTCCTGCCACTCCCTTCCTTTGTCCCCCTTCCCGGGCAAAGGTGTTGACCTTTCCCCTCCCTTACCTAGCTCAGGTTACAGGCCCTGGCATTGTCCATCCCCTAAAATCCTCCCCTGCTCTCCCACTCCCCACACAGAGAGTCCCTACTGCATCACACTGCTGCAGGAATGACTGCGGCAGCTTCACCAGAGCCGCGGGATTAGTGCAGAGGGCGGCGAAATAGCCGTGTGCCTAGGGCACGAGAAATCGTGGCCCCGGTCCTGCCGATTGGGCATCTTGATAAATTGCAATTCACTCACTGCTGTCAAATAAATGATCTTCCATTTTCATGTTTAAAAGTGTGTGGAAGGGCATTGTTTGTTATAAGTTCTCTCTCTCTCTCTCTCGCAAGCTGTGCCCCTGAAAACTTACAAGTGAGTTAAAGTGAATTAAAAACACGGGGGACTCCTATCAGTACAGTGTGTTGCTGCTGGTTAGAAAGTGCCGGGGTGGGGTTGTGTTCATTGGCGTTTGGCTGTTTTAGGATCTGTTGTTGTTGGTTTTATTCCTGTTTTATTAGCTTTGCTCTGATTATTCTCACTTGACTCCCCTTCATTTCTAAAAGCAGCCCAGGACTCGACCAGCTGCATCTGGGACTGGGAACCTGATGGAAAACCACAATGATCATTGTTCATACCTATGGACTCTCACTAGGGTGAAAAGGGTCATATAAGCAACAGAGGAAGAAAGACAAGTTGCCGGCTAATACCGTGGAGGGAAGTAGAGATGGGGAGAGAATACAATAGAAGGGAACTTGCAGATGGACAGAGAGATGATATAGTGAAAAAACAATGGAGATTAGTGGAGGATTAGAAACATAGAAATAGATAAGCTAATAGTCACGGAACATTGTATGGATTCGACTGTGGAAAGAAAAGAAGAAAGAAAGTGGATTAGATGGATAGATACTAAGAAGGTTTATACAGACAAACAGAAGTAGATACACTACCATCAAAAATATATAATTTCTAGGTTCCCAAATATTTCCTCACTTTTCCAAGCTGATAAAGTGAACACAAATTTTACCGACACTGGCATTGCTCGGTGAGCTAGAGGATAAATTCTCATTGTGAGGATAAAGGAGCGAGGGGGGTCAGGAGGCGCTAGCCCTTAACTGCACAAACACAAGGCTCGGCCTCTTCTGCCTATTGCAGCCTCCGACACGCGGCTGCCGGGTTTCGAAGGGAAACGAAGTCACCTCCCTTCCCACACCGCACCTTGCCCTGGAGAGCGGCCGAGACTCCGGTCTGATGGTCTCAGGGCACTCCGGGAGCAGGGCGGGTTATTCTGAAGTTCTTACACTGACCCGAAGTGTGTCAGGTGCTACAGGGGACAAGCGCAAACCCAGGTCTCTGCTCCTAGCACCTCACAGCCTAGACCCCAGTGAGAAATGCCCCAGCGCAGCCGGGGGCCGGCCTGGTGCAACCCTCCCCCGGGGAAGCAAACCAGACTCCTGAGCAATGGTCTCCGGATGTTGGAAGGGGCTTTGGGATTCCCCCGGTAACTGTCTCCCCTAGGACACAAAGGGCCGCGCATCACAGGGGAATAAAGTCTCACATCTGGGCTGGGAGTCAGGCTGCCCCACGCCACCCATTGTTTTCAATCCGCTCCTTCATACGCAGTAAACCTTGCTCAGGTTTGGTGACCATTGGAATAGCAGTAGAGGCTGGCTGGGCTGGGGTTCCAACCCACCAGGTTTGAGTTTCAGTCCCTTCTCTAACTTGGAGGGATGCGCCTGTCTCAGCTGGTCTGTTCCTCGGCCTCCAACTGCCCCGAATGTGCCTGTGAAATTCACCCCCCCCTTTTTGTCCCAGCTCCCCCGTGTCCGTGTCGCTGTGCCTCTCGCCTGGCGCAGTGGTAGGTGGCGGTATCCGCAGCTCTCAGGGACAGCAGCTGCAGGGATACCTGGTTCTTGGCGGTGTCTCTGGAGATGGTGAGGCAGTTCCAGAGGGACTGGGCCGGGAACGGAGTCACCGACCGGGTGATAACGTCCAGGTATTCTAGTCCTGCCTCTGCAGACGCCGGGATCCGGTACCACAGGTAATTGCTGCCCGCTATCAATTCCCCGGAGACAGCGCAGGTCAACCTGAGGGGCTCGGAGACGTTCCCCACCCCAGGTCCGGACTCCACCAGCCGCACCTGGGAAAGGGCACCTGAAACAGAGGGGGGTGAGTCTAAACTTCCCATGGAGCCCCCAGCTCTGTCGGGGACCGCCCCCCGCAGTGCTCAGTCACCTGGAAAGCCAGAGAGCGTGCAAAGCACCAGTCACCAAGCCCCTGGCATGTCTAGGGGTGGGGGTGGGAGCCAGTGAGCCCCACAGCCACCGATGCAGCTTCTTGGGGAGACAAATGCCTGGGAAAGGAGAGCAGCAGCCTCCTTGTGTGTGGGTCGGGGAGGAGGGTGTGTGGGGAAGAGTGACTCTCTCACAGTGTGGCTGTGGTCATGCGAGGGTGTGAAATACTGTGTGGGTGGTTCTCCCTCTCGCTTCCTTTCTCCCCCCATCTGTGTGAGTGTGTGCATCTTTCTACCACTTATCTATCCATCTCATTCTTCCCTCTCTCTACCCAGTACACGTAATCTATCTATTTATCCCGGTACACCCCATCCATCTACCTATCTATCCCCATACACCCTCTGTATCTATCTATCTATCCATCCAGCCTATACACACCAAAGACGGGCTCATGCATCCCGCGTACAAGCCTGTCTCTCCTCCTGCATTGGCTGCAGCTCAGCACAGCAGGGCAGGCCCTGCTGTGTGCCCTGCAGTTCGGTCAGGGGAAGTGTCCCAGAATATCAAGGGAGTGAGATAATAGCTTTTATTGGACTAACAGCTGTTGTTTGGGGGGCGCTCTGAAGCCCCACCGAGCTCTTCCTGGGGTTTCTTCCCTGCTGTGTTTCTCAGGCTGGAGTCGGCACTGCCCTGTGACTATGCAGAGTTGCTGTGTCCCTGTCGGTCCTGGGATATTGCAAAGCCAAAGTCGGTGAGGGGATTTCTTGTATTCGATGTCTCGCTAACCAACAGAAGTCGGTCGGGTAAAAGAGATGGGCTCCCTCACCTTGTCCCTCGCAGAGGGGGCTGAGAGAAAGGGACAAGCCAGGCGAGTTCAGCCCCCACCCCTCCGCGGGTTCCTCGCTTTCTATCCCAGACCTCCCTGTCTCTGTGTCACTGTGTCTCCCCTGGCGCAGTAATAGGCGACGGTGTCCGCAGCTGTCAGCGAGCGGAGCAACAGGGAGAACTGGTTCTTGGAGGAATCGGCGAGAGGATGACTCGGCCGTGGATAGACGGGGCATAGCGTACCCGCCACTGCGAGTTGTACCAGTCAATCTCCCCCAGCCAGTCCAGCTCTCCCCGGGGAAGCTGCCGGTACCATTCCCAGTAATTAGCAGTGACGGAGCCACCCGAGACCGCGCAGGTGAGTGTGAGGGGCTCGGGGACCCGCCCCACCTCAGGGCCGAACGCTGCCGGCTGCACCTGGGAAATGGCACCTGGAAACATGAATAAATGAAAAAACCAATTGATTCAGAGAGCAAAGAGTCTCCCGGACTCGCCCTATATCCCCCCCCCACCCTCAGCAGTGCTCACAGGGGGCCAGGGCCAGCAGAGCAGCTCAGAGCCAGGTCATCGTGTCTCGGACCGAAGCAAAACAGCCGGAGATGCGGAAACCGGCTTCTCCCTCTGCGGAGAGTCGCTGAAACCCTCCGCAGCTTCTGCTGGAACCTGAGACCCAGAGCTGGGGGGCGGGGCGGGATGGTGCAAATACGGAGCAGTGTCTGGTGTCACGGAGCCTGGAGAGCCGTGCACACACCTCCCGTCCGGCTCGCTCACTCTCTCGCTGTCACTGACACACACGCAGCCCGCTCGCTCCCGGCTTGTGGCTCAGAGACCAGTTCGCTCTTTAACAGCCCCGTGTTCGAACACTCCTGCGCCTGCCACTGCCCCTTTAAGGGCCCAGCGACGGGAAGAATTAACCCTTAACTGCCGACACCGCGGATGCAGCTTCGCTCTCCTGCAGGCTGAGGGACAAGGCGGGTGTGACACAGGAAATGCAGCTGCCTCCCTGTTAGTATCCTGTAAATTAACAGGGGATTGTCAGTTCTGACCGGCGTCCGGGTGCCCAGCATTAGACAGGGCAACTATTAGGGGAATTACGGGGGTGATTTCCATACACTTCCCCGGCCTGAATTAACTGGGTTTAGCGCCATTGAGGAGTCGTCCCGTAATTCATGTTGTAGGCGCTCCCCCCAAGATTAGACCACGCCCCTTTACCCATAGAAAAAATGAAAGAATGAGTAAATAACATTATTTTGCTCCCTCCTTCGCCAGCAGAGATAACTAAGCTCCAGGTCTGAGTGACCAACACTTCAGAAAGGAAGTGACATCATCTTTTTAATAGTCACCTTCACAACATGATCGTACAGTATAGTCCCAATTGCCAGAAAAATATAGTTTTTGCTCCTTTTCCATAAGTAGCAAATAATTCTCAAGCCTGATCCAACCAGGCCGTCATAGTTCCTGGCTACTTGGAAGGATAATGAGAATTTGGAGCAGGGAGTTAGATGGTAATTGCAGACATACCGAAGGCTGCAGTGTTTCTCTCTGGGAACTCCAAGGTCAGGAACATGTGATGCTTGGTTTGGAACAGGAAACGCAGCTAAGCAGCCTGCATCTCCTGTAGCCTGATAGGCGAGTGTCAATTCCATCTGACAAGAGGGAAGGAGGGTATTCCAACACCCCCTTTGCAATAGCAGCATGTCCCCAAATGTGTCTCTTTCTTGTTCTGCCCGTGCTGAGTGTGCAGCCAGAGACATATCGCTGAGGGACGAGGACTTGTCTAGAAACCCCGGACATTCTGGGCTACCACTGAGTGGGTCGGTTTCAATGCTTTGTAATACAGAATGACAAGGCCACTTCTCCTGCCTTTGCCTTTACAAAGTGCTCTTGTGAGCTAATGACCAGGCATTCAGTGCTGTTAACCTTGAGATCTCCTAGCAGGGGAAAAAATTCTAAAGCCTAAATCCCTAATAATGTATCTCCTGGCCAGGGCTGAATCTCCTGTTCCACCATCAAGGGCTAATGAAGGGGGCAGTGTCGGATATTCCAGCAGCCAATGTAGGTCTCACGCTGATTGGGGGGCACCAAAGCGAACCCGTGCTGCCCTCTAGGGGTAGGTACTAGGCTAGAAGACACAGAGTAATAACTGAGGGGTGGGGATGTGTACTACAGACGACGAGTGCTGGCCCCTACCGGCAGGGAGCGGGACAGCACGTGCACGCTGGTCACCCAGACGGAGGCGTGTGCTGAGAGAAGTGCGCAAATCTGAAAATTCCAACTCTGCTGAAGACTTATGTGGTGGTGTCAATGTGGTTCTATAAGATAATAGCTTTGGATTTTTTTTTACACAGGTAGGAAATTACACAAAAAAAACTACTCTAATAGAACATTAAGGTGGCAAAGTCAAGCCCTCAAAAGATAGGAGATCCCAGAGCTAAGGTTGTGCATGGAATCTTAATTCTGCCCCCTTGTCGGTAATGACACAAGACTTCACGCACCATTTTTTCCAGCGGACCCCTGCCTCAGACAGTGCACAGAAGGGACCCGCTGGGGAATGAGGTGGGACCGTGCAATGAGGGGTACTGTTGTCTGTAGGATCCTCATTTGCTGTGGAAGCTGGAAGGGATAGGAGCAGGAGCTGCAGCTTTCCTAATGTGCCTCAGCCTTAGCGTGTCTTTGCAGCCTTCACCGGGCTCCAAAAATTATAGTTTCCTGCGTGATGACTACAGGGCTGGGGATTTTTTCTCCTTGGTTCAGTTCTGTATCTGTCTGACCCTTCCCCTGGGCAATGCCGGCAAAGGGGATGTTTTTTGTACATGGTTAGATGTCCTGCCAGTCACTGTGTCTCTCTGACAGTAATACACCGCTGCGTCCTCGAGTCTCAGGCCGGTCATTTGCAGATACAGCAGGTTATTGGGAGCAAAGAATCCTGTGGCACCTTATAGACTAACAGACGTTTTGGAGCATGAGCTTTCGTGGGTGAATACCCACTTCCTCAGATGCATGTCAGGTTATTGGGGTTGTCTCTGGAGATGGTGAATCGCCCTTTCACCGGCACAGCGTATCTCTTGTCGGTTCCAGCCCAATAGCTAATGCCGGACACCCACTCGGGTGCTTTCCCGGGAACCTGTCGGTACCAGTGCATCCAGTAATCACCGAAGGTGAACCCGGAGGCTTTACACGAGATGTTGATAGAATCTCCTGCCATTTTCCCATCTCCTCCAAACTCCACCAGCTGAACCTGTGAATGGGCCCCTGAGGACATAACAGAGAACAGTCTTAGTCTTGTAACCGTTACACTGAGCTCCCCTCCCTACATCTCTTAGGGCCAGAAATCACCTTGCGGAAGTGCAGCCATGAGAGCGACATGCAGCCAGAGGAGCATCTTCCGCTAAGTTCGGAGTGAATTCCCCAGTGGGAGTTGTGGGTGTTCACTGCAGACACATGGGGCTGCAGCTTCTGTCTCCTTCAGGGTCGGGGACAGGGTGGGGGTGTGACAGGAAATGTTGTCGTTTTATTTGCATTTGCTTCCTTCTTTAAGGACAGAGAAATCAACATTTGCATTTGTGTCGCTGCTCATCTTTACCAGATACATCTGCACTGAGAGTGTGAGCCAGGGAAGCCAGGGATAATTCCCCCACAGCAGAAACAAATCTCCCGGTCAAGGTGTTTGTGTTTTCAATCAGGCTTTTCATTATAGCTCTGGAGTTGCCAATTCTACCCGCAGGGACTAGTGGGCGCTCCCGCTGGATCCTTTGTATTATTCAGCTCGGAACTGGGCATTTTCTTACCAGCCTGGGATGCACGAGAGCCAACGTTTGGCACAGGTCCTCTCCTGGAGTAGGCTCCCCACCCGCTGCCAGTGGGACCATTACCTATGGACTAATTCTGAGAGAACTCTTTGCACCTATAAAGCTCACCGTCTCTGCTATGAACTCGAGCTCACAACTGTACTCATCTTTGTGTGTATTCTGATCTTTTAATCAATACTCTCTTCTTCTTTGTAATACATTTTAGTTTAGTTAGTAAGAATTAGCTATAAGCCTCAGGGCTGGCTCCAGGGGCTTTGTCGCCCCAAGCAGCCAAAAAAAGAAAAAAAAAGCTGCGATGGCAATTGCGATCTGTGGTAATTCAGCAGGAGGTCCTTTGATCCTAGGGGAGTGAGGGACCCTCCCCCGAATTGCCGCCCTGCTCTGGAGTGGCTGCCCCAAGCACCTGCTTGTTTCGCTGGTGCCTGGAGCCAGCCCTGATGAGCGTGTACTTGGGTAAGATCTAGAATATTAATTGACCTGAGAGGTAATGTTCGGATCCTTTGGGACTGGTAGAACTTTTTTATAAAATGAATAAGATTTTTAGTAATCTCATCCTATTTGACTTGGGTGTCTGGGTGGAGGCCTGAGGCTGGATTACTTTAAGGGAACTGTAAAAGCAGCAAAGAGTCCTGTGGCACCTTATAGACTAACAGACGTTTTGGAGCATGAGCTTTCGTGGGTGAATATCCACTTCGTCAGATACATGCATCTGAGGAAGTGGCTATTCACCCAGGAAAGCTCATGCTCCAAAACGTCTGTTAGTCTATAAGGTGCCACAGGACTCTTTGCTGCTTTTACAGATCCAGACTGACACGGCTACCCCTCTGATACTTTAAGGGAACTGTGTTTTGACTTCTCGGTAACCAGTAAGGAATTAAAGAAGCTGTTTTATGCTGTTTTAGATTCACCAAGTATTGGAATATCCAGCAGTTCGGAGGATTGTCTGTCTCATTCCTGGCACTTTACCCTGACAGAGTAACTTCAGCGTGTCTCCCCCGACTCCCGGTCACAGAAGTTTCCCCTGAATTCTCCCGAGTACTTGGAGCAGCTTAGGCGGTTTCCGTTTCAGAGGCCAGCAACATTGCTCGTGAACCCAGCAGAGGTCAGGCCGGTTCCCGGTTCTGAGACCCGGGTGTCTGAGGTGTATCCCTGCCCTATGCTTTGAGAACAACCGCTCCGGGCACAGACACACACCCTGCCCCTCTGGCGTGCACCACACTGCACGAGGACGGAATCCAGCGGCTGCAGGGGCTGGGTGAGCGGCCGGTTATGGGGAGTGGCTCAGGGACACGGGAGTTCAGGGGGTGATGTTAGTCACGGGACGCTGCCGAATCCCCTGGGCTGAACGCAGCGAGTTTTTGTCAGAGCTCAGCCCGGCTTCGCGTCACTGTATCTCTAGCAGCGCAGAAATACCGGGCGGTGTCCTCGGGTCCCAGGCGGCTCATTTGCAGAGACAGCTGGTTCTTGGCGTTGTCTCTGGTGACGGTGAATCGCCCTTTCACTGCGTTAGTGTAATCTGTGCTGCCGCCACTGCTGCTGATCCAGGACACCCATTCCAGCCCTTTCCCGGGGGCCTGCCGGTACCAGAACATGGTGTAGCTGCTGAAAGCGAATCCGGAGCCGGTGCAGGAGAGCCGCCTGGAGCCGCCTGTGTTCGCAGCCCCGCCCCCGGACTCCACCAGCCGCGCCTGGCCCTGGGCCCCTGGGGAACAAACCGGGTTGGGGGCGTGAGAGCGGGTGGGAACAGTCCCCTCGGGCCAGGTCTGGGCAAAGGCGGCAGCTTTAACCACATTCTAGTGTAAGAGGAGAAACTTCCGGTCTCCCTAAAACATTTATGCGAAAAATAAAAACCCTTTGGGGGTTTTCAGCCGCCGCCTCTGAAACGAGACAAATACATGGCATGAAACCGGAAACAAAATCCGATTGTCCCAATTTATTCCCGGGGAATCTCGCCTCCCCCGTTCCAGTCAAGCAGTATCAACCATCAAATTAACAACCGCCCTCAAGCCCCCATTCCAAGCACCTTTGGACGCTGCTGCGATGAAAGCAAAATGCAGCCACCACAGCATCGTCTCTGCGCGTCTGCGGCCCGTCCTCGGGCTGGAGACGGGCACGAGCGGCTCCCTAAGCGGACAGAGCTTCTCTGCGAGCCGCAGGGTCAGGGGGCGGGTGGAAACAACCGGGACAGAGAGTCACTGCACTGGCGTAATTTGCATATCTCCTCCTCATTTAAAATAGTACTGGGAAAACCCCGCCTCTGCCATGCTGAGCTATTGATTAACATCCTTCCCAGGGAGGTGGGGGCTATTCTCACTCACTGGTGGGTGCTGACATTTCACCTGCCCAGTTTTCACTGTTACCTCTAACAGGACCAGAAAACCGATCAGGTACCGCAGTTAAAGATGCACTGAAAGCGGCTGCCTGTGAAACCAGCTCTTTTCTTCAGGAACTCACCAATCAGGATCTGGGAGCCTAACTTGAAATTCCTACACTGGAAAAACCATATCCCTGCCCTATTGGTGCAGTCACTAGGCTATGTTTCAGGACACCTGGGTTTCATCAGTAGCGGGGGCAGCCAAGGGGGCAGGTCAGATCTGCCAGTAGCTAGTCACATATGATCCTGTCCCCTTTGGGCTGCCCGTGCCACTGCTTGGAATCCATCCAGTTCTCCCTGGACCCAGGATGCAACACAGAAATGCTGAATCCTCACACCCCCTACAGGCTAGCTGGGACTCATCTTGGAGGGAGGGATAGCTCAGTGGCTTAAGCATTGGCCTGCTAAACCCAGAGTTATAAACTCAATCCTTGAGGGGACCATATAGGGTTCTACGGCAAAATCAGGAGCAGCGCCAGGGCTTTTGGCACTTTAGGCAGGGGTTCTTCCACACTCCCGGTCAGCAGCGGCAATTCTGTGGCAAGGGGGGTCCTTCCACGCTCCCAGTCTTTGGGGCACTTCAGCGGCGGTCCCCGAGTGAGTGAAGGACCCGCCGCAGAATTGCCGCTGAAGAGCCGAGTGCGGAAGGACCCTCCACTTCCGAATTGCCTCCGAGAACGGCAAAATGCCGCCCCCCCAAATCCTGGTGCCCTAGGCGACCGCCTAGGTCGCCTAAATGGAAGCGCAGGTGCTGGGCAAGATCAGTACTTAGTTCTGCTAGTAAAGCAGGGGGGTGGACTCAGTGACCCGTCAGGGACCCTTTGGGCTCTATGAGTCAGGTATATCTCCATATATGTTATATTATAAGTCAGGGAGCGCAGTGCAGAGCAGGATGCTGCCCCCTAGAGGCTGGGTCAGGGGGAGAGGAAGCTCGCTGCTAGCCCAGAAGGGCAGGTGTGCAGCAAAGAACACCGGGTCTGCTGCCCTCCCATGTTTCCTGCCCCGGCCCTGACCTGTCTCTGCAGCCCCACAAAAGCCGAGTCCTTCACACGCTGGTGGCACCATTTGTCATAAACAGATAGCTACGGGTTAATGTCTCTTTCATCTGGAAAGGAGTAACCTGAAACACCTGACCAGAGGACCAATCAGGAAACAAGACTTTTTCAAATCTGGGTGGAGGGAAGTTTGTGTGTGAGTTCTTTGTCTTCTGCCTGTACTCTCTCGGCTATGAGAGGATTTCTGTCTCCTGCTTTCTAATCTTCTGTTTCCCAGCTGTAAGTACAGAAAGGACGGTGGTTTATATGTTTGGGTTTTTTTTGTATTTACATGTGTGTAGTTGCTGGAGTGTTTTGAATTGTATTCTTTTTGAATAAGGCTGTTTATTCATATTTCTTTTAAGCAATTGACCCTGTATTTGTCACCTTAATACAGAGAGACCATTTTTATGTATTTTTCTTTCTTTTTACATAAAGCTTTCTTTTTAAGACCTGTTGGAGTTTTTCTTTGGTGGGGAACTCCAGGGAATTGAGTCTGTAGCTCACCAGGGAATTGGTGGGAGGAAGAAGTCAGGGGGAAATCTGTGTGTGTTAGATTTACTAGCCTGACTTTGCATTCCCTCTGGGTGAAGGAGAGGGGTGGGGGGGAGCTTGGCTCTCCCTCGGTGCTTGTGATTTCCAGGACTGGAAATAGAAAGGGTGGGATCCCTCTGTTTAGATTCACGGAACTTGCTTCTGTGTATCTCTCCAGGAACCCAGGGAGGGAACACCTGGAAGGGAGAAGGGGGGGGGGAAATGGTTTATTCCCCTTTGTTGTGAGACTCAAGGGGTTTGGGTCTTGGGGTCCCCAGGGAAGGTTTTTGGGGGAACCAGAGTGCCCCAAAACACTCTAATTTTTTGGGTGGTGGCAGCTTTACCAGGTCCAAGCTGGTAACTAAGCTTGGAGGTTTTCATGCTAACCCCCATATTTTGAACGCTAAGGTCCAAATCTGGGAATATGTTATGACATGGTGTGCAGCGTTGTGGGAAAGATAGAATCCAGAAGCCAGTAGGAATATTATATTTTTCTTTTCTCTGCTAGGGGCTTTTAAGCAGAGACAGTTTGGTTTTAAAGGGAACCAGAGAGAATTTTTTTTCTCTGCTCTCTCTTGCAGTTTCTGGCTTGCATATTAAGCAAGGAACCATTAAGGAACTATTACAGGTCTTTTGTCAGACAATAGCACTCCCATTAGGGTGCAATTACCAGCACAATACACATGCAAATAAAGTGGTTTTTCTGGTTTACTTTACATTGAAAAGATTAGCTAAAGGAAGAAAGGGGAAAAGGCACTGTTGCTAGGCAGACCCCAGGAGACAAGAGAGCCAGCAGTTCAGACAAAAAACACCGGAGGGCACCCCAACACAAGAAAACAGGAACCATGCCTTCCAAGAAAAAAATGGAGGCCGAGACACAAATCACAGACGCAGAGCACAAGCGAGATATGGAAAAAAAAAGTACAGGAACTAGAAATAAAACAAAAAGAGATGAAGCTAAGGGAAAGAGAAAAAGAGGCAAACCACAGGAGAGAGCTGGAACTCCTGAGGGAAACCCACCAACAGGCCATGGAATTAGAAAAGGCTAAGCAACATACTCCAGCCAATCCTAACAACCCTTCACCAATTATGGTTCCACATCCCAGGAAATTTCCCACCTACAAGGCAGATGATGACACTGAGGCCTTCTTGGAAAATTTTGAAAGAGCCTGTCTTGGGTACAGAATCCCTGAAGACCAGTACATGGTAGAATTGAGGCCACAGCTCAGTGGACCTTTAGCAGAGGTGGCAGCTGAAATGCCTAAGGAGCAAATGAACGACTGTAAACTTTTTCAAACCAAGGCCAGATACAGAATGGGGATAACCTCAGATCATGCCCGTCGGCGTTTCAGAACCCAAAAGTGGAAACCAGATGTGTCATTTCCCAAACACGCCTACTACGTTGGGAAAAATTATGAGGCCTGGATATCAGGAAACAATGTTAAATCCATAGATGAACTGCACCTCCTCATACAAATGGAGCAATTCTTGGATGGTGTTCCTAAGGACGTAACATGGTACATACAAGATGGAAAACCCAAAAATCTCACCGAGGCGGGGCAGATTGGAGCCAGATGGATGGAAGTGGCAGAAAGCAAAAAAGCTACTGTCAAGGGGAACGAATACCCCAGGGGGCACACCGACCATAAACCCTACAACCGAGGGCAGCCAAAGACCCCACATACAACCCAAGTAAAGCCACAGACGCCCTATTCTTCCACCTCACCAATATCCAGTAACTCACCTCGACCCAGTGACCAGTCAGATGGAAGCTACTTCAAGTGTAATGAACTGGGACATATCAAGGCCAACTGCCCAAAGACTACCAACCGAGTGCAGTTCATTACACCACCATCACACCAAAGATCCCCAGGCCCAGATGCCTCTCAAATACCCTTGGAGCAAAGGGAAAATTTGAGAGTGGGCGGAAAGAAGGTTACTGCGTGGAGAGACACGGGGGCACAAGTGTCAGCTATCCACCAATCCTTCGTAGACCCCAAATTCATCAACCCAAAGGCCAAAGTGACAATATACCCCTTCATGTCACAGCTGTAGACTTGCCTACAGTTGAACTGCCTGTCCAGTACAAAGGCTGGTCAGGAATGTGGACTTTTGCAGTCTATGACAACTATCCTATCCCCATGCTACTGGGGGAAGACTTGGCCAACCAGGTGAAGCGGGCCAAGCGAGTGGGGATGGTTACACGTAGCCAAACCAGGCAAGCTTCCAGACCCATTCCTGTTCCTGAACCGTCCACAGATGCCCCGCCTGTGTTACCAGAGACCCAGACAGAGATAATGGACCCAGATTCCATGCCAACCACTGAAACAGCCACAGCACCTCCAGTCCCAGGCCCGGAACTGGAACAGCAACCAGCACAAGCAATTGCAACCACATCTTCAAACTCAATGCCAATGGGCACCAGCGAGCCAGAACTGGCAGAAGCAATAGACAGCCATACCCAAAAGGCTCAGCCAGAGCCTGAAATACCCTCAGGTGCACCAGCGGAGAGCGGTTCACCAGCAACGGAAACAACCCCATCACCTACATCGCTTCCAGAGGGACCAAGCCCAAGTCCCCAGTCTGAGGAAGAACTGGTGACCCCAGCCTCAAGGGAACAGTTCCAGACTGAGCAGGAAGCAGATGACAGCCTGCAGAAAGCTTGGGCGGTGGCACGGAGCAACCCACCGCCTCTCAGCTCTTCTAATCGATCCCGGTTTGTTATAGACCAAGGACTTTTATACAAGGAGATTCTTTCTGCTGGACACCGGGAAGAATGGCAGCCGCAAAAACAGTTGGTGGTTCCAACTAAGTACCGGGGGAAGCTCTTAAGCTTAGCCCATGATAATCCCAGTGGCCATGCTGGGGTGAATAGAACCAAGGACCGGTTAGGGAAGTCCTTCCACTGGGAGGGGATGGACAAGGATGTTGCCAAGTATGTCCGGTCTTGTGAGGTATGCCAAAGAGTGGGAAAACCCCAAGACCAGGTCAAGGCCCCTCTCCAGCCACTCCCCATAATTGAGGTCCCATTTCAGCGAGTAGCTGTGGATATTCTGCGTCCTTTCCCAAAAAAGATGCCCAGAGGAAAGCAGCACGTACTGACTTTCGTGGACTTTGCTACCCGATGGCCGGAAGCTGTAGCTCTAGGCAACACCAGGGCTCAGACTGTGTGCCTGGCCCTAACAGACATTTTTGCCAGGGTAGGTTGGCCCTCCGACATCCTTACTGATTCAGAATCTAATTTCCTGGCAGGGACCATGCAAAAACTGTGGGAAACGCATGGGGTGAATCACTTGGTTGCCACCCCATACCACCATCAAACCAATGGCCTGGTGGAAAGGTTTAATGGAACTTTGGGGGCCATGATACGTAAATTTGTCAACGAACACTCAAATAATTGGGACCTAGTGTTGCAGCAGTTGCTGTTTGCCTACAGGGCTGTACCACATCCCAGTTTAGGGTTTTCACCATTTGAGCTTGTGTATGGCCACAAGGTTAAGGGGCCATTACAGTTGGTGAAGCAGCAATGGGAGGGGTTTACGCCTTCTCCAGGCACTAACATTCTGGACTTTGTAAGCAACCTACAAAGCACCCTCTGACACTCTTTAGCCCTTGCTAAAGAAAACCTAAAGAATGCTCAGGAAGTGCAAAAGGCCTGGTATGACAAACATACCAGAGAATGTTCCTTCAAGGTAGGAGACCAGGTTATGGTCTTGAAGGCGCAACAGGCCCATAAGATGGAAGCATCATGGGAAGGGCCATTCATGGTCCAAGAGCGCCTGGGAACTGTGAACTACCTCATAGTATTTCCCAATTCCTCACTAAAGCCTAGAGTGTACCATGTTAATTCTCTCAAGCCTTTCTATTCCAAAGACTTACAGGTTTGTCAGTTTACAGTCCAGGGAGATGATGCTGAGTGGCCTGATGGTGTCTACTACGAAGAGAAAAAAGATGGTGGCGTGGAAAAGGTGAACCTCTCAACCACCCTGGAACGTCTGCAATGGCGACAAATCAAGGAGCAGTGCACTAGCTTCTCCCCATTGTTCTCAGCCACCCCAGGATGGACTGAATGGGCACACCACTCCATTGATACAGGTAATGCTCACCCAATCAGAACCCCACCCTACCGGGTGTCTCCTCATGCCCAAGCTGCTATAGAACGGGAGATCCAGAACATGCTACAGATGGGTATAATCCGCTCACCTACCAGTGCATGGGCATCTCCAGTGGTTCTGGTACCCAAACTAGATGGGGAAATACGCTTTTGCGTGGACTACCGTAAGCTAAATGCGGTAACTCGTCCGGACAACTATCCAATGCCACGCACCGATGAGCTATTGGAGAAGTTGGTACGTGCCCAGTTCATCTCTACAATAGACTTAACCAAGGGGTACTGGCAAGTACCGCTAGATGAACCTGCCAAGGAGAGGTCAGCATTCGTCACCCATGCGGGGGTGTATGAATTTAATGTCCTTCCTTTCGGGCTGCGAAATGCAACCACCACCTTCCAGAGGCTGGTAGATGGTCTACCAGCAGGACTGGGAGAATATGCAGTTGCCTACCTCGATGATGTAGCCATTTTTTCGGACTCCTGGCCCGAACACCTGCTACACCTGGAAAAGGTCTTTGAGCGCATCATGCAGGCTGGACTAACTGTTAAGGCCAAAAAGTGTCAAATAGGCCAAAACAAAGTGACTTACCTGGGACACCAGGTAGGTCGAGGAACCATAAACCCCCTACAGACCAAGGTGGATGCTATCCAAAAGTGGCCTGTCCCAAAGTCAAAGAAGCAGGTCCAATCCTTCTTAGGCTTGGCCGGATACTACAGGCGATTTGTACCACACTACAGCCAAATCGCTGCCCCACTGACCGACCTGACCAAAAAGACCCAGCCAAATGCCGTTAAGTGGACTGATGAGTGTCAAAAGGCCTTTACCCAACTTAAGGCAATGCTCATGTCTGACCCTGTGCTCAGGGCCCCGGATTTTGACAAGCCATTCCTAGTAACCACGGATGCATCTGAGCGTGGTATAGGAGCAGTTCTCATGCAGGAAGCAACGGATCACAACTTCCATCCTGTCGTGTTTCTCAGCAAGAAACTGTCTGAGAGGGAAAGTCACTGGCTAGTCAGTGAAAAGGAATGCTATGCCATTGTGTACGCCCTGGAAAAGCTATGCCCATATGTTTGGGGATGGCGGTTCCAGCTACAAACTGACCATGCTGCGCTAAAGTGGCTTCATACTGCCACGGGGAACAACAAGAAACTTCTTCGTTGGAGTTTAGCTCTCCAAGATTTTGATTTTGAAATTCAGCACATCTCAGGAGCTTCTAACAAAGTTGCTGATGCTCTCTCCCGTGAGAGTTTCCCAGAATCCAGTAGTTAGAAAGTGTTCTTAAAATGTAGAAGTCTGTTAGTTATATACTTATTGGTATATGTAACAGTGCATGTGTTGTATTAATCTGTTTATTGTAAAGTTCTAGGAGGAAATCACCGCCAGTGAGCTTCCCCACTGTCTGCAATTTGGGGGGCGTGTCATAAACAGATAGCTACGGGTTAATGTCTCTTTCATCTGGAAAGGAGTAACCTGAAACACCTGACCAGAGGACCAATCAGGAAACAAGACTTTTTCAAATCTGGGTGGAGGGAAGTTTGTGTGCGAGTTCTTTGTCTTCTGCCTGTACTCTCTCGGCTATGAGAGGATTTCTGTCTCCTGCTTTCTAATCTTCTGTTTCCCAGTTGTAAGTACAGAAAGGACAGTGGTTTATATGTTTTTTTTTTTGTATTTACATGTGTGTAGTTGCTGGAGTGTTTTGAATTGTATTCTTTTTGAATAAGGCTGTTTATTCATATTTCTTTTAGGCAATTGACCCTGTATTTGTCACCTTAATACAGAGAGACCATTTTTATGTATTTTTCTTTCTTTTTACATAAAGCTTTCTTTTTAAGACCTGTTGGAGTTTTTCTTTGCTGGGGAACTCCAGGGAATTGAGTCTGTAGCTCACCAGGGAATTGGTGGGAGGAAGAAGTCAGGGGGAAATCTGTGTGTGTTAGATTTACTAGCCTGACTTTGCATTCCCTCTGGGTGAAGGAGAGGGGTGGGGGGGAGCTTGGCTCTCTCTCGGTGCTTGTGTTTTCCAGGACTGGAAATAGAAAGGGTGGGATCCCTCTGTTTAGATTCACGGAACTTGCTTCTGTGTATCTCTCCAGGAACCCAGGGAGGGAACACCTGGAAGGGAGAAGGGAAGGGAAATGGATTATTCCCCTTTGTTGTGAGACTCAAGGAATTTGTGTCTTGGGGTCCTCAGGGAAGGTTTTTGGGGGGACCAGAGTGCCCCAAAACACTCTAATTTTTTGGGTGGTGGCAGCTTTACCAGGTCCAAGCTGGTAACTAAGCTTGGAGGTTTTCATGCTAACCCCCATATTTTGGACGCTAAGGTCCAAATCTGGGACTAGGTTATGACACCGTTGCAGACATTATCTCCTTGGTTCAGTTCTGTGTGTGACTGACCCGTCCCCTGGGCTGTGCCCTGCAGCAGCCTGTGACTGCACAGGGGATGTTTTTGTACGTGATTAGATTCCCTGCCATTCACTGTGTCTCTCGCTCAGTGATACACCGCCGTGTCTTCGGGTCTCAGCCCGGTCATTTGCAGATACAGCAGGTTGTTGAGGTTGTCTCTGGAGATGGTGACTCGCCCTTTCACTGAGTGGGCATAGTCCACGTTAGTGCTGTCGGGGTTAATGTAGGAAATCCACTCTGGCGCTTTCCCGGGAGCTTGGCGGTACCAATACATCCAATAGTTTCCAAAGGTAAATTCGGAGGCTTTACAGGAGATGTTGGTAGACTCTCCTGTGGTTTTAACACCTCCCCCAGACTCCACCAGCTGAATCTGTGAATGGGCACCTGCAAACTTAAAATATAGTATTATTAATCTCAGCCATATCCAGTGTAATACTGAGCTTCCCTCTGTATCCAGGCAAGGAATCACCTCTGGGAATTGCTGCCATAAAAGCCACGGGTAGCCACAGGATCATCTTTTTTTTCTGACTATTTTGGAGACAATTCTGCAGGAGAGCGTGCAGAGAAGCGGGGATGGGTGTGAGCTGCAGAGACACTTGTCTGTGCTGTCTCCTCTGCAGACTCAGGGACACTGGAGTGTCTAACAGGAAATGTGGTCACTCAATTTGCATACACTCTCATCTTAAAATGAGAGAGAAACCGACTGTAGTAGCTGTGTGATAGCTGCAGGCCCAGCAGCAGTAACTTTACCCTCCTCCCTTTGTGACTTAGTTCCCATGTGTACAACCAGGCCACTGTTAGCAATCCGTTCTCTGTCTGCTCGAATTTCTTTGTAAATCCGTATCTCCACTGAGCTCTAATCGCACATGGGGCGCGACACACACTAAAAACTGTGGGTGGGATTCCCAGTTCCCATTACAGTAAAACTGGCGAGATTTGCAAGACCAAATCTCTGCGCTGGTGGTGAAATTTCAGCTGCAGGGCCCTGGAAACTGGCCCCGACCTCATCTCACTGCCCTTGAGATCCTAGCTAAGGTCTGTGTTGTGGGTTCTGGCTGCTACTGTCCTATAGCTCAGTTCTAAACAAGTCCCATGGAGAAGCGAAGCGGGGAAAGTAACTGAAATAATTTAAGCCTTCTACCTAGAGGTAGAGACACTCCCTCCTTAACCTGTGTATTAGATCATTTTAACTTTAGCTTAATTATAAATAATGATAAACTTATTTATGTCCCTAGGTTAAGGTAAGATTAAATGACTCATCTGCCTCATTGGAGGAGCTCCAGGACTATTGCAGAGATTGTAATAAAACCAAGACACGTCTTCCCAACCCAGTTCCTTAGCCCTGCCCTCCCCCTGTGTCACCTAGGCCAAGTCACTTCGTGCATCTGCACCTCAGCTGCCCGTCTCTAAAATTGAGGTCGTGTTGCTTCTTCCGTGTGTCGTAGCTACATCGATTGCAAAGTGTCTCATCTCCTTCGTGGAGCCTACGTCCTCCAAAACTGCTTTTCCAGGAGGTCGGAAGTGTGTCTCCCAATGTACCTACTTGGGCTGAGAGCTGGAATGACACTGAACCTCCTTTCAGACACCTGCGCCCCCGCGGCAGTTTGTGTCCGGAGCCCGGTGCGCTCTGTAGCACGGTGGATCCCAGAGAGCACAGAAATACACCGCCGAGTCAGCCCGCTGCGCCCCCTCTATGGTTAGCTTGAAAGTCTTTGCTCCCGTGTCCAGCCGTGAGGAGAACCGAGGTGCCACCAAACTGGATTTGCGCTCCGAGCCACCAGAGTATCTGCTGTGCAGGAACAGGGGCCGCTTCCCCAGCTGCTCCTGGTACCAGTCCAGGGCATAGCTGGTGTAGGAGGTGCTGTATTGACACCTGATCTCCACCCGCTGCCCTTCCGCGGCTGGCAGGGAAGGCGGGATCTGGATTAGCAAGTTCCCCGCCACCGAACCTAGAAGGGGGAGAATTGGGAGGCAGTCACAGGGTGAGGAAAGTCCCCTAGACAGACCCCAGCCCCTCCGCCCAGAGCTCACCTGAGAACAGCTGCAGCTCGCAGACACACAGCCACAGAGATGCCCCCATTTCTGTAACCACTGGGGGAAAGACAGTGAACCGCCATCACCGATTCGACTTCTGGGGGGAAATGAAGTGCCGGGGGGTGACGGCAGCTTCTGTGTGAAGTGAGGATCCTGAGCTGGGGTGGGAAACTCTGTGTATGTGTGTATGCACTTGTGTGTGTGTGTGTGTGTGTGTGTGTGTCTGCCTCTGTATCCGAGTGTGTGTGCCCGTCTTACTGCGTCTGTTGCTGCGTGTGTCCGCATCTGTGTGTGCATGCGCAGTCTGTCTCTCTCTGATATCTGCAACACACACAACAGTGGCACCCAGTAGCGCCCTGTGTGCGATGCTGCTCCCTAGCGGAGGTTGAGTGGAGGTCTCGACTGGCCAATAGTTCTAACCTCTGTCACTGTCTCTTTAAGAGGCACGGGGCTGAGGGGCGCTGATGTGACTGTGCCGGGTGCCCCCTGTCTGTCCCTGTTGCAGCCTCTTTGGCATCACTAGGGAGGGGGGAAGGGCAGGTGGGTCCAGGCTGGGGGGATGAGTGGGGAGAGAACAGGGGACCCTGTCATGGGGGAAGAGGGAATGGGGCACCCAGATCCAGTGGGATCTGGCAAATATGGGGGAACCTGGGATGGGAGGAGGTGGGGATGGAGAACATGGAGATTCCAAAAGGGGGGAGCCAGGGGTGTCCCTGAGACAGAGGGGGCGGAAGGGGACAGACGGGGAGATTGTGTAGGGAAGGGAGTGATGCAGGAGACCCCGAGGTGAGCAGTAAATTGGGCCTGCAGAAGTTTGGAAGAGTGCAAATCCCCCACCCCCACTTTTAAATAATAACACACTTCTTCGTGCCCCTGAGATGCTGCTCCCCTGGCCCTCCCCGCATGCACAACTAGGGGGAAATGACTCATTTCCCCTCAGAATAAATAGCCTGAAAGAAGATGCTGATCAGTTCTCAATGGCTATTTTTCTTATGTTGCCTATGTGTAAATTTTGATGATTATTCATGGAAAAGTGTTTTCCCCTGTTTGTGTTGTCACACAGTGTGGGGGGACACAAGGCCCTGCACCCCCATCTTCCTGTGATTCCCCGTGACTCTCAGTCAGCCGGTAAAGCAGGTTTATTTAGATGACAGGAACACAGTCCAAAACAGGTCTTGCAGGCACAAACAATAGGATCCTCCCCAGTTAGGTCCATATTGGAGTCCCAGGGGTATCACAGCCCCACCGGGGAATCAGAGCCCCATCTGCGCTTCCCTCCATTCCCCAGCCACCTCCTGAAACTCCCTCCCCACAGCTTCTCCTCTCCCAGCCTTTGTTCAGCTTCCGGGGCAGACATGTCACCTGGGATCTAACCCCTTCCTGGGTTCTCATGTTACATACTCAAGTATCTTCCCTCAAGGCCAGTTTCCCATTCCCCAGTGCAGATCAGATCATCCTTCCAGGCCAACACTCCCCACTCAGCATTCAAAGACAACAGTAAGAACAGTTCCGGTTCGTCACATGTGTGTGTACAGAGAAATTAGACATTTGCCAACAACTACTGACAAAAATTGAACCCTTCCATGCCTAGATAGAAATAATTTCTCATAGATTTTAATGCTAGAGGAGCCATCTGTTCCCTCATATTTATCACAGGCAGGAGAAGTCTAACCAGTGACTGGCGTCAACTCCAATAACTTGTGGCTGATCTTTGACAAAGAGTTGCCCCGTCTCTCTTTGAACCACTCCCTTTGTGCCCCACTCCTGGAGATGGGTGTGGGTGTGAGAATGTGGGTGGGGCACATTCTGGTTTGGGTGTGAATATGTGAGTGAGGGAGTTGACATGGTGTTAGTTGGGTGTGAGTGCAGTGCTTAATTTGTAATTAAAGAGGTGCTGGTGCACAAGCAACATTTCTACTTTCATAGCTGACAGGGCCAGCCCAGGCTCAGCCCTGGGGCAGATTCAGCCTGTGTGAGTGAGTGTGACTGTAGGCGAGGTAGGGGTTGTGTCTGCCTGTGAGAGGGCTTGGACTCTGTGGCAAGGTGGGGTGCTGAAGTGTCCGTGTTTGTCCTACTCTCTCCAGCTGCCTGTTTCACTCTACAAGCCGGTAAGGAGATGAGCTAAACACCCTGACCTTTGTGGTCCCTTTTCACCCTCTGGTTCTATGATCCTATGAAGTGTCTGCACTAGCCAACAGTGAAGCCTGGCCAGCACAGCCTGTATCTCTGCCCCTCCCCTTGCATTTCTCTCCCCTTATCTCTCAATGGGCCCCGCTGACTTTTCGAGACACCTCCTTTTCTGCCAGCCCCCCCGACCACTTCTCTGTGTCACTGTGTCCCCTGGCACAGTAATAGGTGGCGGGGTCCGCAGCAGTCAGGGAGCCGAGCTGCAGGGAGACCTGGTTCTTGGGGGGTATCTACAGAGATGGAAACAGCGCTCTACAGGGAAGGGGGGTAGGATGTCTGCCCCGTAGAGGGGTGTATCCACCCCAGTGACGCCAGCCCTTTCCCAGGATGCTGCAGGACCCAGTGCCAGTAGGAGAAATGACCAGTGATGGGAACCCCAGAGACCGCGCAGGTGAGTGTGTGGGGCTCGGAGACTGGCTCACCAAGTCACAGTTAATCGTGCAGATGGAGGAGGAGGACCGCTCTGAGGAGCAGATTCCTGACCCAGATGGGGCTACAAGAGGATCTGGGAGCAGCTGGAGCATCAGCCAGGCATCTCCGGGAGTCTGGTCCCCAATCAGATGAGGGTCTTCACGATTGGGTTCCCCATCAGGGGATCGGAGATGGATGGGATGGGAGCAGAGCCCGAGAGAGTGAGAGGACCATAAGAGAGAGCAAGAGCCCGAGGAAAAGCTGCAGAAGAAGCAGCAGCAGCGTGGACTGGTGATAGTGGAGCAGAGAGACATAGGGGGCTGCCCAGGGGTCAGTGGGGAAACACGCCTGCAGGGGCGAGACCCTGGGACAGAGAGAACTGTGGTGGTGCAGCCGCAGATGCTGAGGAGTTGTGGGACCTGAGTGAAGTTCCCTGGGGTGAAGCCCCTCGCCCTGCCTATGGCCCAGATCCCTGTGCAGACCCAGGAGAGGTTGGGCTGGCTGGTAGTTGGGGTTCTCCAGGATATCGGCTCGGAGGCCCTGTTGGTGGGTGACTGTCTCCCCTTGGGACAGAATCCAGGCCCTGCTCCTGTAACGGCATAGGGTTTGAATTCAAATCCAGGGAACCAATTGGCTAGGATGGAAATGGTCAGTGAAAATGCAAATAACCTGGCTGGCATGGGGGAGGAGCTGCATGTGCCAGCCAACCCTAACAACCTGGCGCCAATTATTGCTCCACAGCACAGGAAATTTCCCACCTACAAGGCAGGTGATGACACCGAGGCCTTCTTGGAAAATTTTGAAAGAGCCTGTCTTGGGTACAGCATTCCCGAAGACCAGTACATGGTAGAATTGAGGTCACAGCTCAGTGGACCTTTAGCAGAGGTGGCAGCTGAAATGCCTAAGCACCAAATGAATGACTATAAACTTTTTCTAACCAAGGCCAGATACAGGATGGGGATAACCCCAGATCATGCCCGTCGGCGCTTCAGAACCCAAAAGTGGAAACCAGAGGTGTCATTTCCCAAACACGCCTACTACATTGCAAAAAACTATGAGGCCTGGCTAACAGGAAACAACATTCAAACCTTGGAAGAACTGAACCTCCTCATACAAATGGAGCAGTTCTTGGATGGTGTTCCTGAAGACATCACGCGGTACATACAAGATGTATGTACATCCACTGGTACATCCACAGTGACTCTCAGCCAGCCAGTAAAACAGAAGGTTTATTGGACAACAGGATTGCAGGTTACAGCAGAGCTTGCAGGCACAGTCAGGACCCCTCCATTGAGTTCTTCTGGGCTTTCAGGGTGCTTGGATCCTAGCTAGAATACCCTGAATTCCGCCCACACAGCCCCAAGCCCAAACTCCAACTGCTTCCCTCCTGCCACTCCCTTCCTTTGTCCCCCTTCCCGGGCAAAGGTGTTGACCTTTCCCCTCCCTTACCTAGCTCAGGTTACAGGCCCTGGCATCGTCCATCCCCTAAAGTCCTCCTCTGCTCTCCCACTCCCCACACAGACAGTCCCTGCTGCATCACACTGTCACTGCAAAGTCCTTCTCACTGGGCACACACTCCCAGGGGTTAATCACCCCTTCCTTTTACTGCTCCCCAGTAACTTACTGCAGGAAGCGCCGTCCATGGGGTGCAGTATCTCCTGCCGCTGCCACCTGTTGTCACGGAGTGTGGGGAGTCCAGTCCTGCACCCCTCTTCCTGGGACCCACAGTGACTCTTAGCCAGTCAGTAAAACAGAAGGTTTATTGGACAACAGGAACACAGGTTACAGCAGGGCTTGCAGGCACAGTCAGGACCCCTCCACCGAATCCTTCTGGGCTTTCAGGGTGCTTGGATCCTAGCTAGGATCCCCTGAATTCCGCCCATCCAGCCCCAAGCCCAAACTCCAACTGCTTCCCTCCTGCCACTCCCTTCCTTTGTCCCCTTCCCGGGCAAAGGTGTTGACCTTTCCCCTCCCTTACCTAGCTCAGGTTACAGGCTCTGGTATCGTCCATTCCCTAAAGTCGTCCCCTGCTCTCCCATTCCCCCACACAGACAGCCCCTACTCCATCACATATCTTCCTTCTCTTCTTTATGCAACTGAGTGAGAAATAAAGCCATGGAGACTGAGAACCAAACCAGAATGAAGGAATTCATCATAGTAGATGTCAAGGTTGATTCCCCACTATGGCACTTCGAGTGCAGAAGGTGGGGGCCGGCAAGGACTCCAAAAATAATACTTGCCACTCCAGGCTGGTAATGGTGCCACCACCCAAGTGAAAATTGACTTTTGCCAATCCAGAAAAAATCCCTCACTTGCGAAGATTTTTTTCTGAGGCCCTCCGTTTTACCACCTCTCCCTCGGGGTGATCTATGTGCTGACGCTTGTAGACTAAGTGGTGATCACAGCCTTGGTGTGTAGTGATTACCGCCTCTACAGTCCAATGTACTGATTTCTTTGCAACTTGTCGTTCTCAGGGATATGGTTCACCATGGTCACTCTTTTCCAGAACAATGAAAGAAATAGCTTGATGTGCTGACATAAGATTCATCTGTGAGTGTTTCACTCAAACTTATTTCTATTTCTTCCTTGGGATCTCAGAATATATCCTGGTAGCCGTGATGCCCTTTGATAGATCCACAGCTATTTGCAAGCCTTTGCATTACCCCACCATCATGAATGGTCAATTGCCTCTTCAGTTGATTATTGGTACCTGGTTAGGAGCCTTTAAATCAGTTCTCTGCCCAATCATCCTGGTGTCCCATTTCCCATTCTGTGGCCCCAATGCCATTAACCATTTCTTCTGTGATATAAGATCCCTTTTTAAACTGGTTTGTACAGACACACACTTCATTGAATGGGTGAGCTTCCTATACACTTCCACTGTGGTGCTTAGGTCTTTGCTCCTAACAACAGTGACCTACGTGCAGGGCGGGCTTTAGCCATTTCGCCATCCCAAGCATGGCGGCACGCCTCTGGGGACGCTCTGCTGCTCACCGGTCCCGCAGCTCTGGGACCTCCTGCAGGCGTCCCTGTGGAGGGTCTGCTGGTCCCGCGGCTTCGGTGGACCTCCAGCCGGAGCCGCCTGCAGCCCTCCCAGCAACCGGCAGAGCGCCCCCCACGGCATGCCTCCCCAAGCATGCACTTGGTGCTCTGGGGCCTGGAGCCGGCCCTGCCTACGTGTATGTCATCCCCACCATCTTACACATCCCATCTACCACCGGTCAGCAAAAGGCATCTTCCAACGGCGCAGCCCACATCGGTGGGGTCCATCTTCTACAGCTGTTCTATTTTCATGTACATATTACCCCCCAAAAAGCCACTTGTCGGGGTTGTACAAAGCAGCAGCCAGTCTTCATACAGAGATTACCCCTTTGCTAAACCTATTCATATACCACCTCGGGAATGAGAAAGTAAGAGAAACAAAGGGTAGGAATAAACCGTCAGTTTTCAGAATGGAGAGAGGTAAATAGTGGTGTCCCCCAGGGGTCTGTACTGGGACCAGTCCTATTTAACATATTCATAAAGGACCTGGAAAAGGGGGTAAACAGCGAGGTGGCAACATTTGCAGATGGTCCAAAACCACTCAAGATAATTAAACCCCAGGCAGACTGCAAAGAACTACAAAAAGATCTCACAAAACTTGGTTGTTTGGCAACAAAATGGCAGATGAAATTTAATGTTGACAAATGCAAAGTAATGCACATTGGAAAACATAGTCCCAACTATACATATAAAATAATGGGGGTCTCAAATAGCTATTACCACTCAAGAGAGAGATCTTGGAGTCATTGCGAATAGATCTCTGAAAACATCCACTCAATGTGCAGTGGCATTCAAAAAAATCAACAGAATGTTGGGTATCATCAAGAAAGGGATAGATAATAAGACAGAAAATATCATGTTGCCTCTTTATAAATCAGTGTTACCCACAGCTTGAATACTGCCTGCAGAGGTAAATGAGATGAGGCCAGTTCCAGGGGAGATACTGTAGGAGAGGAAGCCAGGCAGCGATCACTGTGCATTTGTCGCACAGTAGTAAGTAGCTGTGTCTGCAGCTGTGAGCCCGTCTATCTTTAGCTTGCCAGTGGAGCCGCTGGTGGAGGGAGTGATCCGTCCTTTGAACTCATCGGCGATGTAGATGGGGTAACTTGGTCTGAAGGATGCTATCAGGAACAGATTTTTCCCCTGGGGAAGGCACAACCATTGCATATGACGGTCATTAACATTATACCCAGAAACAGTGCAGTCCAGCATAATGGAGTTTCCTGGCTCTGCCTCGGCAGAACTCGGCTGGGTTAAAGTGATAGCGGCCACCCAGCCTGTAAAAGATAGAGAACAGAGAAATTATTCTATCAGACCAGAGCAGGGGTCCCTCTAATATCCAAAATGCATGACAGAGAAAGGGGCAAGACACCCTGCTGTGGGCAGTCACAAATTGACCTGCCCAGACAAAACTAAGTTTTCCCTTCAGCCCAAGGTCACAGATTGGGTTAAATACCAGAGCCTTGATCCAATGCTGTCATCAGTTCCTTAGACATACAACAAAAACCCAACACCCTACAAGAGTCTGCATTTCCCTGCTCACCTGACAGGCTGCACCATGAGATAATGCAAAGACAAAATAACAGCAGCATGACTGCCGCTGACCTTTGCTTTAGCACAGCTGCCTTGTGTCTGATATTCCCTTTGAAGCTACCACCCTAAATTCTTATATCCTTCAAGGAAGGCAAACGGTTCTGCATTTCAGAACATTTGCATCTGCTTTCTGCCTTTCCCCGCCTACTCTCCACCCACCCTCTGACTAATAATGTAGGACGCAGGAGATCTGCATTCAGGCTGGGATTTTTCAAAATTGCCTGAAGTTAGGCAACTCGCTACCTAACTCTCTTAGGCCCCCTTGAATAGCTCAGCTTCTGATACCTGTGCGGCCACATACTCACCGTGTGATGGGCACAGAGGAACTGCTGCAGCGGATCACTCCTGTCCATCTAGCTCAGTTATTCAACAGGAGCCAATACCAAATGCTTGAACAAAAGATGCAAGATTGACTCTAGCAGCGACCTATGGGATGCCTTAGCCACAGGGGAATTTTCTTCCCATCCACATTCAGTGAAAGGTTGACGTGCTTGCTCAAAACAGCATAGAGATCTCAACCAATTAACTGAGTCTTGTTTTTGCTTCGTTCCCCATCAAACAATGGTTTCCTGCCATTCATGGCTCTTGTGGGGATAAATACATTGTTTGTGATGGGCTCAGATATTACCTAGGTAGAAGCCACGGAAGATCCTAAACCGAAAGTTATCTTTGATGTTGGTCAAGCCACCTTTGCAAGCGTTGGCTATAAAATACAAATGTTTCATTGTCAGACGTCTAAATGGTGAGGACTTCTGAACATGTACAGAGTAGGAACTTATTCTCCGAATACCAACAGTGGAGTTAGTGGGGGGTAGAGATTTTCCCTCCCTCACGCGTCAGTGTAAAGCAGAAGTCATTTCACTGCAGTTAATGGGCCCAAATTTTCTTTTTAATCAGTCTTGTGTAAAGCAGAAATAAGGTCATTGTACTCAGTGAGGCTGGATCATGTCTCATTCACCATGGTGTTAGGCAGGACTAACTCTGCTGGGGTCATGGGACTACTCTCCTTTGGCTACTCCTGTGTAAATTACGAGAGACTCCAGTGTGCACCCACTATTACGAGGGAAGAATCCGGAGCAATTGAGTAAAATACTACTGGACATGAGGAACAGGAACAGAATCTCACTCCCTGCTAGCATTGCCCTGCTTTGAAACAAAAAAACAAACAATGTAGAGATTTATGGAGAGATCACGAGGTCATGTGTCTGTGTGTAGTGCTAATGAAGTCAGCATGGCTATACTGAATTACACCACCTGAGAATCTGCCTCTTTCCAATTCCTTCTTTCCAGCAAAGGAAACAGGCTAGATTGCAAAAAGTCTTTAGAACGTGATGATGCAAAGTAGGCACCTACTGTGGTTTTCAAAATAGGGTAAGGTCTGGCACCTAATTCTCATTGAAAATAATGGGACTTGGGCACCTAACCCACATTTTTTATATCTACTTACTTTTAAAAATAGGACCAGTGTTTTCGTGGAAGTCAGGCATATGTAGGGTGAAGACTCCTCAAACACACAAGACAATTCAAAGCTATTAATTGCAAGATAATTTTATTTTGGTAGGGTCTTCCATTCAAATTCTCGTTCCCTAAAATTGTACAGAGTATAACAATAGGATAGTAGCTCTTAAAATCATTTCCCTGTCTCCTAATATTTGTTAAGAAAGCAGCAGGCAATCGGGAAACCACAGACTTTCAGCTGGAATTTAAAATGAAAGTGAAAGACCATGTGGTTTCCTCAGATGACCAGAGCTGCAGGTGCAACTAAGAGCTGCTGGATCTCTGTCCTTCAGAGCTCTGCTGCCATCATTTGCTCAATGGCGGGTATAGCGACTGCTGTCTCATTCCCCTACCTGTGTTAACAACTCCCGTCATTTCTCTGCATGCTCTCACTTCCCGACCCTTTCCTGCTTCCGCGTGGTCACTACGAATAGACTTCTCTATCTCATTCCTCGAGTTCTGCTGCCCTCTGGAAACCACTGCACCAAGGAATTCATGTTCACTCTCCACCATTGCAGACTGGTGGCAGATTAGAACTGGAGTCAAGATCACCTCTCTCCCTGTCCAGAATTGTCACCAACATCAGATACATATACAGCAGCTCAAAAGACACGCTGTGGCTCAGACAAAGGTTTGTTACAGAAATGCCTGCGATGTGTGTCACGCAGAGAGACAAAATGTTCTCAAAATGGTTTTTCTGGCTTCAGAAGTCTGTGACTCTGTCCTCCAAGCTCCTTAAAGCATGAGTTTTCCAGCTAAACATTTCTTCTGGATGCACAACCCACTGGGTGGATTGATCTCACGTAAGGGTTCTTTCTGCCATTCAGATCCATGGGTCACTATTCTTAGCATTTTTGTAACACCTGAAGGGTCCCAACAAAGATCAGGCTTCCTGTGTGCCATATGCTGCCCCTGCACGCCACAGGAGACAGGCCTTGCACCCAAGAGGTTTCACTCTAAACAGACAAGCCAGACAAAGAGAGTCACTTGCTTCACTTCACATTGGTTCTGTTCTAGGCTGTGACACTGATCTACAAATTCTCCCGATTCCCGCTCTGGTGGCCTAACCTGCAACGATGCTGCTTCCTGGTCACAAGTTGATTTGAAAGATGCACGTTGAAATTGCAGAGACCAAAGCCACAAATCTCTGGGTAAAATTCTACATTTGGAGAGGCAGCAGAACAAGGCCTGTTCCCCAAGGAACCCCTACTCTGAGCACTGGTGTGAGAGCCCAGTGGTGCTTGGCCCCTCCACTGGCCTTAAGCCAGGGGTGAAGTTCATGCAAAGAGAAAAATGTGTTAAGTGAGAGGAGGCCAGTTCCAAAAGGGATATTGTAGGAGAGGAAGCCAGGCAGCGACTACTGTGCATGGCTGGCATAGTATGAAGTAGCTGTGTCTGCCGCAGAGAGTCTGTCTCTCTTTAGCTTGTCAGTGGCACCGCTGGTGAATGAGGTAACCTGTCCTTTGAACTCATCCACGAAGTAGGTGGTGTAACCTGTTCTGAAGGCTGCTAGCCAGACCTGACCTTTCCCAGGGCCTTGTCAATCTAGCTCAAATGGTGGTCATTGAAGTTATACCCAGATGACACAGTCCAGGGTAAGGGAACTGCCTGGCTCTGCCTGGGCAGAACACCGCTTGGTTAAAGTGATCGTGGCCCCTCAACCTGTAAAAGAAACAAAACAGGGATATTGTTATATCACATACAACCAGGAGGTTAGTCTAATCTGCAACAGACATTTCAGAGGCAGATGCATGGGCAATTAGAAAATAACCAGCCGATATGACACGCTTTAGCTTAGGATTGGCCCATTAATGTCATCAGTTCCTGGTATATATGAGGGGATAAAACTCAACACCTTGCAAGAGGCTGTATCTTGCTGCTTACCTGAGAGGATGCACCACGCGATAACACAAAAACAATGTACCAACTGCATAACTGCTGACAACTTTTCCTCTTGTGCAATGGGTTGGTGCCAGCAATTTCCTCTGAAGCTACAAGCCAGTTATCACCCTAAGTTCCTATATCCTCCTAGGCAGGCAAATGTTTTTGCATTTCAGAAATTTCCCTTTTCCCTCCTGGCTTTCCTTTCTCCCCTCCAGCCACCCATTTGTTTGTGGTTAAAAAAAGTCTTTAGGCTGGGAGTTTCCAAAGCTGCCTAAAGAAGTGAGGTCCCTAACACCCTTTGAAATCCATTGGGTACTCCCTTAGGCACCTTTGAAAACCTCTATTACCAGCACTGCTATGTACTCAAGGTGTCACTGGAACAGAGGGAGTGCTCTAATGAATCAGACCTGTCCATCCAACAAACACAGGCCAATAGAAAATGCTCAGAAAGAAGGTGCAAGACAGACCATAGTAGTTAAGGAATAACCTATCCACAGGGGAATTTTCTTCTAAACTCTGATGAATAAGAGGGTGTCACGGAGTCACCGGGCGATGCTCTGGAACTGCTCCCCACCAAGCCAGGCAGGACTTTGGGGAGCCTTCTCTCCCTTGGAGCAGACTTGTTCAGGGCAAGAAGCTCACACAGCTTCACCTCCTGGGTCTCTCCTTGGAGCATTCAGCATCCTCTGTCCCTCCGTGTGCTTCCCACAGTGAGCCCGCCTCAGTGGGGTCCTGGGGAAGCCCCCGGGTCCTGCACCCCCACTTTACAGTTAGACGAGACTCTTAGCCAGCTAGCATCACAGAGGTTTATTTGATGACAGGAACAGGGTCTAAAACAGAGCTTGTAGATACAGCGAACCAGACCCCTCGGCCGGGTCCATTCTGGGGGTTAGTGAGCCAGACCCCCACGTCTGCCCTCAGCCAGCTTCAGACTAACAACCCCTTCCAGCCCCTCCTCTCTGCTTAGCCCCTTTCCCGGGCCAGGAGGTTACCTGATCTTTTTGTCTCCAACACCTTCAGCTGGCACCTTTGCAGAGGAGGGGCCCAGGCCATCAATTGCTAGGAGATAGAGTGCCAGGCATTTAGGTGCACTGGCCCTTGCTTTGCCAGATACTTAAGAACTGCCATGGGGACACTGAGGCACCAACACAGTATTCAGAGAAAACATTAAGAACATTCCCAGTTCGTCACAGAGGGTGGCTTGTTCACAAGGACAATCTACTCATTCTTAACTCCCTATTTCAGGCACAAACTACAGACAGTGATGGCTTCCTACCACTCATGGTTTCTGGGTCTATACATTGATTAATGCTGGTGGGGCGTTCAGATACGAGTGTGACAGAGCCCATCGGAGATTCTAAAGATAAAATTCTCTTTGGACTTAGTTGAACCATATAAGTTCCAAATTAAAAGTCTGATAATTAACAAAAAAGTTTAACTGTAAAAGTTTTCTAAACTATGAGGACTTCTTGTTACACTGAAAGTGACTTACACTTTGAGTAGTCTCAATGGAGTTAACTGGCCCGACCCTCCTCATTCACTCATAAGACCCCAGCCACACTGGGTCAGACCACTAGTCCATCTAGCCCAGTGTCCTGTCTTCTGATAGTGGCCAATGCCAGGTGCCCCAGAGGGAATGAACGTAACAAGCAATCACCAAAAAATCCATCTCCTGTAGCCCATTTCCAGCTTCTGGCAAACCGAGGCCAGGAGTAAGTCCCCTGATTTAACTTGGGCTGGTTGTCCTCTAGTCCTGTTGCAAATCAGGAGTAAGATCCACATTTTTCAGAAGGTATATAGATGCCTAGTGGGATTTTCAGAAGCATCTGAGCTGCTTAATCAAACTTAATCATTTCAACAGGCATTAGGTAGCCTGGCATTTCCAAATGCATTCAAAGTTACCTGAATCCCTTTAAAAATAAATCCTCAAATACTCTGGAATCAAGGTGAGTCATTCTTTCCTTATGCACCTGTGATAAATGGGGCACGGGGTAGCACCCTTGTGTAACTCCCCAACCATTCAGTTAGCTACAGAATCCTCCTTAGCAGCTGTTTTCTGATTGCCTTTCCTGTAAAGGATTAAGAGAGAAGCTTAAAATAAGCTGGCACCTGACCAGGGGAACCAATAGGGAAGCTGTACCCCTTCAAATGGGGAAAAACTGCGGGGTGTAGGGGTTTTTTGTCTGTCAGCAAAAGCAGAGCGGGCAGCAACGTGGTGTAAGGTTTGGGCCAGGTATAAAAATCATCATCATTATACCTAGAAACTACTCATTTGAAACCACAGATAAGTAAGTAGAGGAGCAATGACTAGTTAGAATCAGTTAGACTGGATTCTTCATTTTGGGCTTGTGGATTCCTCTGTGCTAACCCCAGATGCTTTTGTTTTGTTTTTTGTACCCTTCTTACCTTTAAGCTGGACCCCAAGAAAGTCATTTTTGGTGTTTGATCCCTAACAGCCTGAGTTTTCAGATGTGTTGTATTTTTTTTCCAATAAAATTTACCCTTTTAAGAACATGATTTGATTTCTGTGTCTGAGGAGGTAAAGAGGCTGTGACTATGTGGATACAACAGCTGAGCTTTCCTTTTCTTTTGTTTTCTTTCTTGGCTGCCTGAGGGAGGGGTGGAAAAGCTGATGGGCCTCAGGAAAAATCTTCCCAAGTGAGGTTTTTTCCTGGATTGGCAAAAGGCAGTTTTCACTTGGGTGGTGGCAGCATTATCAGCTTGGATTCCCCAGTATTATTTTTGGAGTCTTGCAGCCCTCACCTTCTGCACTCGAAGTGCCATAGTGGGAATCAGCCTTGGTTGCACCTCTGTGTAAAGCAGGAGTAATTCCACTGGGGTCAATGTGACTGACTCTCAGTGGAAACTCCATTGTTTCGTCAGGGCTAATTCTCCAGTCACTCAGTCTAGAGTAGCAAGCAGTTCTCAAACTGTGGGTCGGGACCATATTTTAATGAGGGCCTCAGGCATGGTGTTAGACTTGCTGGGGCCAAAGCCCGAGCTCCACAGCCCAGGAGCAAAGTCAAATCTCGACGACTTCAGCCCTGGGTGGAGAGTCCAAGGGTTACAGGGCTACCGCCTAGGGCTGAAGCCTTTGCACTCCTCCACAGAGCAGTGGGGCTCGGGCTTTGACCCCTGTCCCCCCACCACACGCACAAGAGGCTGCTGAGTTTGGGTGGGCTCAGGCTTCCATTCCCTACCCTGGGGTCATGTAGTAATTTTTGTTGTCAGAAGAGGGTTGAGGTTCAAAGACGTGTGAGAACGCCGAGTTAGGCTGGTTCTCCTCTCACTCATCCAGGAGTGTAAATCAGGAGATATTCCAGAGTAAGGCACTATAGGTGTGAACGGCTCCAATGGACTTACTCGTGGAGTAAAACACAAACACACCCACAAATGCTCTACCCTACCAGGAAAAACTAACACACACACACCCTTCCCATGGGCCAAGGCTAGGGCAAGCCAGGAAATACCAGTCATTTATCGGAGTCCCCCCGCCCCATCCCTCAGCTCTCCCGCACAGCTGCGGAGCGGAAAGGAGAGTCTGTTACAATCTCAGGTCCGGATTGGTGGTTTCCAAAACCGCAAAACTCCTTTAACAAAGTCTCTCTCCTGCCCATTCACAAGCGCAGGTGCTTCCTCCTTCTCTGCCTCTCGCCAGCTTCATGGGTGCCTCTGACCAACCCTCTCTTTCCAGGGACAGCAGAAGGGGGCGGACCGCAGGGGCAAAGTCAGGTGCCTTCTCTGTGGGAGGCGAAGCATGTGGCTCACCTCCTTTTTGTCCCATGCCCCCTGTCTCCGTGTCACCGTGTCTCTCCTTGCACAGTAATAGGCGGCGGTGTCTGCAGCTGTCAGGGAGTGGAGCTGCAGGGAGACCTGGTTGCTGATGGTGTCTGCGGAGATGGTGATCCGGCCTTGGAGAGACGGGGCGTAGCGCGTGTCTCCGTTATATGGATATATCCCTCCCATAGATTCCAGCCCTTCTCCAGGAAACTGCCGAACCCAGTACCAGACGTAATCCTGAGAAGTGATGGATACTCCAGAGACAGCACAGGTCAGTGTGAGGGGCTCGGAGACCTTCCCCAACCCCGGGCCAGAGGCCACCAGCTGCAGCTGGGAAAGGACATCTAGAAACAAGGGTTGGAGAATCCAAAATAATCATTGAATGCGATGCCCAAAGAGCGAAGGCTTTTTCTGCCTCCCTCCTGGTCACAGCCACACACACAGAGAAATGCAAACAGACAGACACGGAGACTCACGCGGAGCCAGGGCCAGTGCAAGGAAGACACATTTAATCATTTGGACGGTCTCAAATATCTCCAGTCCAGCCGCTGACGCAGCGAAGCTAGGGTGAGTCGGCTGAAGTGTGAGCCTCCGGCTGCAAACCTCTGCCAACACCTGTAACAAATTATAGCTCGTACGCAGACACAGAGCTTTGCTCAGGTGTTATCCCTATAAACAGTCTGGGAGCCCCTAGCGGTTTCCTTGTCTTCTGCTGCAGAAGCCGCCAGAGCCTGCCAGAGAAGCAGTGTAGGTAAGTAACCAGACGCTGCACGTCTTCATCCAGCTGTTCGGAACTCAGCTCCCACCTTGACGTTTCCTTAATGTTGAATAAAGAGCAGCACTGTCAGCACAGGGCTATAGTGAGTCAGACCAAAGGTCCATCTAGCCCAGTACCCAGCCTTCTGACAGTGGCCGGTGCCAGGTGCTCCAGAGGGAATGAACAGAACAGGGAATCACCGACTGATCCACCCTTGTCGCCCAATCTCCTCTCTCGCTTTCTCTCTTGCCCACGCCCGCTCTCTCTCTCTCTTTCTGGATGTGGTCCGGCCTCTGCTTATACACACAGCAGAGAGTTTGTCTGTTTCTTTCTCTCTCTCTCTCTCTCTCTCTCTCTCTCTCTCTCCCTGTTCCTCTGCTTACACATACAGTGTGTTTGTTTCTGTTCTCTCGCTCTCCCTCGCTCATTGGCTCTGTCTGTTTAGAAGCTGCCTTTTCACTCTGACCGAATTCTCCAAAGAGCCTAAGGGAGTTAGGTGCCCAACTCCAAATTAAATTAAAAGGGAAAATTCAAGCAGTAAAGGGAGACCCAGTTCTTGGAGGTGTCTCTGGAAATGCTCATTCTGTTTTGAGGAGACTGTGGAAAGTGTTTCCCCATCACAATACATCAGCCCAATAAACTCAGGACCCTGGCCAGAAAATCCGGTCTCCAGGAGGCGTTGCATGTCAGTGTGAGGGGCTCTGAGACCTTCCCCACCCCGTGGCCCGAACCCACCAGCTGCAGGTGGGAAAGGGGCCTGCAAAAAGGGGCAGGAGATTCCCCAATAATAATATAATGCTCCCCACTCCAGGGGGGGCTAAGGATCTGGCTCCAAGCGCAGACTCCTTCTTCTAAATGCTCTCATGCAAATATGAATCAGCACAGCTTCTCACACAGACAGGTGCAAATATAACACTGACAGATCCAGTGGTTGAAACCTGGGACCCCTGGTGCTTAGTGTATGAGCCTCTACCCCATGAGCCAAAAATCATGTGTCTCTTAGCGAGGGCTGTAGAGCAGACTCATTAATCAAGTGGTCTTGGTGCCTCTAGACGGGAGGAAACACCACATCCAGAAGGTGTGTGGGTTACAGAAACCCAGAAATACTCTATCTCACCCGGAAAAACTCACACATACACACACACTCCCTCACATGGGCCAGAGTTAGGGCAGCCAGGAAATACCAGTCCTTTGTCAGAGAGCCTCCCCACCCCAGAACCTCAACTCCCCAGTTCAGCTGTGGAGCGGACAGGAGAGTCTGTTGCAACCTCAGGTCCAGATTGGTGGTTTCCAAATCTGCAAAACTCCTGGAACAAAGTCTCTCTCCTGCACATTCACAAGTGCAGGTGTTTCTTCTTTTCTGCTTCTCTCCACCATCGTGAGTGCCTCTGGAAAAGCGTCTCCTTCAACTAAAAGTGACTGCAGAAGGGAGCAGACCACAAGGGCAAAGTCAGGTGCTTTCTCTCCGGGAGGCGAAGTGTTTGGCTCACCCCCTTTTTATCCCAGGCCCCCTGTCTCTGTGTCACCGTGTCTCCTCTGGTGCAGTAGTAGGTGCCTGTGTCTGCAGCTTTCAGGGAGCGGAGCTGCAGGGAAAACTGGTTCCTGGCCTTGTCTGCAGAGATGGTGATTAGGCCTTGGAGAGACGGGGCGTAGCTTGTGCTCCCGCTATACGAGTACACATACCCCATCCACTCCAGGCCTTTCCCGGGGGGCTGCCGGATCCAGTACCAGTAGTTATACTGAGTATTGATGGAGAACCCGGAGACAGCGCAGCTCAGGGTGAGGGGGTCGGAGACTTTGCCCACTCCAGGGCCGGAGGCCACCAGCTGCAGCTGGGAAAGCGCGCCTAGAAACAAGGGTGGGAGAGTCCAAAATAATCATTGACTGTGATGCCCAGTGAGCAAAGGCTCCCTCTGCCCCTCCCCAGCCACACACAGAGAGAAATGCGAACAGTCACACAGAGAGACACACACAGACACACACGGCGCCAGGGCAAGCGCAAGGAAGACACATTTAATCATTTGCAAGGTCTCAAATATCTCCAGTCCAGCCACTGACCCAGCGGAGCTCAGACAGCTGTGGCGAGACCGCTGAAGCATGAGCCTTGGGCTGCAAACCTCTGCCGACACCTGTAACAAATTCTAGCTCATATGCAGACGCAGAGATTTGCCCGGGTTTTATAAACAGTCTGAGAGGGGAGCCCTCTTGTGGTTTTCCTTGTCTTCTGCTGCAGAAGCCACCAGAGCCTGCCAGAGAAGCGGTGTAGGTAACTAGCCAGATGCTGTACGTCTTCATCCAGCTGTTTGGAACTCAGCTCCCACCGTGTGGTTTCCTTAATGTTGAATAAAGATCAACATGGGCAGCACAGAGCTACACTGGGTCCACCAAAGGTCCTTCTAGCCCAATGTTGTGTGTCCTGACATTGGCCAATGGCAGGCACCCCAGAGAGAATGAACAGAACAGGGAATCATCAAGTGATCTGTCCCCTGTCACCCATGCCCAGCTTCTGGCAAACAGAGGCGAGGGATAGCATCCCTGCCCATCCTGGCTAATAGCCACTGATGGACCTATACTCCATGAATTCATCTATTTTTTTTAACCTTACTATAGTCTTTACCTTCAGGAAATCCCCTGGAAAAGAGTCGTTTAGGTTGATTGTGCGTTGCGTGAAGAAATATTTCCTTGTGTTTGTTTTAAACCTGCTGCCTATTCATTGCATTGTGTGACCCCTAGTTCTTGTGTTATTAGGAGTAAATAACACTTCCCCATTTACTTTCTCCCTGTCTATGTGGATCCTTTCAGTCTCTCATACACTGACTCTGTCTGTCTGTGTCTCTTTCTCTTTTCCCCGCACCCCCTGCTTGTGATGTTGGTTGGGATTTCCAAAGCTGCCTAAGGGAGTTAGGCACTGAATCCCAATAAAAACCCTAAAGAAGTCAGACTCCCCAACATTTCACTGCCTCTGAAATCTCCAGCCCCTCTCTGTCTCTGTTCCCCACCAATTCTTCATCTCTCAGCTCCTTCTCACAGACTTTTACTGATCTAAACCCTGGAGAGCTTGAAAAATTGCAGTTTAACTTTCCTTGATTCTTTAAAGCAACAGATCTTCCGTGGCTCTGAGAAGGGTTTTCTCATGGTGAAAACTGATTTGCACTTGGCTGTGTTTGTTGCACGTTTTGTATCGATGCTTTCAAATAAATTGTGTACCCGTAAAAGAGTCACAAGTGAATTTAAATAAACATTCAGGATCACATGTTGATTCTGTTGTGTTGTTATTGGTTAGTGTTTGTTGCGAAGTGATTGTTAACTGATTTCTGTGTGTTGGGAATTGATTTGTGTGTAGACCTTTGGGGGTTGTTTGTCGTAATTTCCTATCGCCTATTGATTAGCTGCTTTGGTGATTACTTTGGGGTTTATTTGTTGCGTTGTTATTGTTGTTCTTGGGGTGGGTTTCCTTTTTTGTTTATTTGCTTTTTCTTTTGTTGTTTTTTTCTCAAATGTCTGCACCATTCAACAGCAAAACAAGCCCTTCTTCCCTGCCTGCTGCATTTCCCTCCCTGGGGCTCTCTATCGGCCTGCATGGGCCCAGTTATCATTTTATGTGTCTGTGTCACTGTGTAACTCCAGGCGCAGTAACAGGTGCCGGTGTCTGCAGCTGTCAGCGAGCAGAGCTGCAGGGAGAATTGGTTCCTGGCGGTGTCTGCAGAGATGGTGATCCGGCCTTGGAGAGACGGGGCGTAGCGCGTGTCCCCGTTATATGGATGTACCCATCCCATGGATTCCAGCCCTTCTCCAGGAGGCTGACGGAGCCAGTGCCAGTGGTAATACTGAGTATTGATGGAGAATCTGGAGAAAGCGCAGGTTAGTGTGAGGGGCTCGGAGACTTTGCCCATCCCAGGGCCGGAGGCCACCAGCTACAGCTGAGGAAGCGCACCTAGGAAGAAGGATGGTTGAGTTCAAATAATCATGTAGCCAGCTGCTCCTGAGAGCAAGGATCTCACTGAGCTATCCCCGCCATTCCCCAGAGATACCAGCTCTTACCTGGTGCCAGCGTGAGGGCAGGGAGGAAATAGGTTACCAGTTTGAAGAGGAGGGTGGGAGGAAATATCATCTCATCTCCAGTTCATCCCCTGAGCTGACAAAGCCCCGAAATCTCTGGAAATGACAGGGCCAGATCTGTCCACATCCCTGTGTCATGGAGTCACCGGGCAATGCTCTAGAACTGCTCCCCACAAAACCAGTCAGGACTTTGGGGAGCCTCCTCTTCCTTGGAGCAGACTTGTTTAGGGCAAGAAGCTCACATGTCCTCACTTCCTGGGTCTCTCCTTGGAGCATTCAGCATCCTCTGCCTCTCTGTGTGCTTCCCATAGTGAGCCCGCCCCAGTGGGGTCCTGGGGAAGCCACCGGATCCTGCACCCCCACTTTGCAGTCAGACGTGTCTCTCAGCCAGCCAGTAAAACAGAGGTTTATTCGATGACAGGAACAGGGTCTAAAACAGAGCTTGTAGGTACTGCGAACCAGTCCCCTAGGGTCCATTCTGGGGGGCAGTAAGCCAGACCCCCACATCTGCCCTCACTCCTTATCCCCAGCCAGCTTCAGACTGAAAACCCCTCCAGCCCCTCCTCCTCTGCTAAGTTCCTTTCCCGGGCCAGGAGGTCACCTGACCTCTTTGTTCTCCCACATCTTTAGCATCCCCTTGCAGGGGGGAAGGGCCTGGCCATTAGTTGCCAGGTGACAGAGGGTCTGCCAGGAACTGACCCCGCCCACAGTATTCGGAGGGAACATTAAGAACAACCCCAGTTCATCACACCCTGTAACTTACACTCCACCTCCCACCCACAGGGCCCGACTGAGTCCGGATCTCTCTCTCCCTCCTTCCCTGTGCATGCCCATGTCTCCTTTCTGTCTCTCTCTGGGTATGGCTTCCTGCCAGCCTCTCTAGCCTTTTCCTCACTAGTTACAAAACCAAGGCTATTTGTAAACCACCCGTTAGCTAACATATGGTAACCTCTGATAGAGGAGGCCATTTGTCGTTTCTACTCTACCTGGCTGTTAACCCCAGATTCCCCCCAGCGTTTTTGTTCACCCATTAATAAGATTGAAAACTATACACTTCCTTGACCACACTAAAAACATCCTCTCCCTCACAGTTTTTATGTCATAGAATTGGAAGGGATCTCCTAAGGTCACCTAGTCCAACATACTCAAGGCAGGACCAATCCCCAGATAGATTTTTGCCCCAGATCTGTAAATGGCTCCCTCAAAGATTGAGCTCACAACCCTGGGTTTAGCAGGCCAATGCTCAAAGCACAGAGCTAACGCCATCACTTCGCTGATACGCTATCCTCCCTTCACAACACTATCGATTGGGCAATAGACGAGAAAATGCAGTTTGATTGCTCCTGTCAAATAAATGATCTTCCATTTTCATGTCAAAAAGTGAGGTGGAGGGTGGAAATTGTTTGATGAGAGTTCTCTCTCTCTCTCTCTCTCTCTCTCTCTCTCTCTCTCAAACTGTGTCCTTAAAAAGCTAAAAGTGAATTAAAGGAAACACGGGTGACCCCTGTCAGTACCGTGTGTTGCTGCTGGTCAGAAAGTGCCGGGGTGTATTTGAGCGGTTCTGTGCATTGGCGTTTGGTTGTTTTAGGGACTGTTGTTCTTCCTATTTTATTGTCTTTGTTTTTGCTTATTCTCACTTGATTATTTTCCGATTTTATTCATTGGTTTTGGAGGGTTTATTTATTGCTTCCGGCTTTTTATGTTCCCCTTTAGAAAAGTTTTTTCATTTAAAAAAATAACAAAAAACACAACCACCACCATTTTTGCACAGGGGAGCGTGAAGGCCTCTGACACCCTCCCCTAAAGGCCAGACACCGCCAGCCGCAGCTGCGAAACGGCCCCATTTTGCTAGGGCGCACAAGGAGCGAGAATCTCCCTGTCAGAGACACATGGTCGCACAGGGGCACAAATACTTCTAGACACAGAGACTCACGCAGGGCCAGGGCTAGTGCAGACAGGAAATATTGAATTGTTCTTCCGCGTAAAGAATAATCGCTCTTCCGGCTCCGGCTCCACCTCTGTCCCTGCAGAGCTGTGAACACTCAGGGCTGCAGCGCAAACCCCGGGCTCGGGTTAGAGCTTTGCGGCCGCGGGGCTTTCAGAGCGGCGGAGCGCCCGGGGAGCGGAGCTGGGATGAGGCGCTGAGTAGATCTTCCCCTTTGCACACCCCGAGCAATGTGCTGGGAAGGAAGACGGGAGGGTGCTGTGTCTGTGCGTCTGTCTTTCCTCCTCTCGCTGTGTCTCACACGTCTGCAGAACAGCAGGTTCGAGTGTGGCACATCCCCTCTGGGCCAGCTCTGTTAGTCTGATGTAAGCAGTAGGGTTGGGGATTCCTGTGTCCCCAGGGATTCACACCTCCCTGGTCCCCTACAGTGACTCAGTTTCCCCGACCTTCCAGCACTGAGCGCACCAGGTCTCTGACCCAACCCACCTCTGGTTCCCCAGACATCTGACTTGAACCTGAGGCCCGGGGAAGGGAAGTTTTTGTCTCAGCTCACACCGACTTCCCCGCACTGCGCGTCTCTAGCAGCTCAGTGATACCGGGCCGTGTCCTCCCGCCTCAGGAGGCTCAGGTGAATCGCCCTTGAACCCAAGACGCGTAATACGGACTAGACCCATCGTCGTAAATACGTGAGACAAACTCCGGGCTTTTCCCGGGACCCTGCAGATACCAGAACATTGTGTAGCTGCTGAAGGTGAAATCGGAGCCTTTACAGGAGAGCCGGATGGACTCCCCTTCATTTCTAATAGCCCCCCCGGACTCCACCAGCTGCATCTGGGACTGGGCACCTAAGGGAGAAAACACAATGATCATTGTTCATACCTATGGGCTGTCACTAGGGTGATAAAGGGCATCTAAGCCACAGAAATAGACTGAGATACAACTTGCCGGCTAATACAGTGGAGGAAACCATAGATGGAGAGAGAATAGAGTAGAAGGGAATGTGCAGATGGAGAAAGAGAGAATACAATACAGGAATAATGGACGGTGAACAGCCACTGGAAGATTAGAAACACACGAACAGACAAGCTAACACTGTGCTACTAACAATGGAATATTTTATATATTAGACTGTGATGCAGTGAAAGCAAGAGAGACTGTACTATGATGCCTCGATGGAGAGAGACAGAGAGAGAGAGAGAGAGATTAAGGAGGGGTATAGAGACAAACAGACAGACTTAGATACACTCTACAATTAAAAACAAATACTCTGAAGGTTCCCTGTATTTTCAAACATTTTCTCACCTTCCCAAGCGGCTAAAACGAACACAAACTGTACCCACACTGGCATTGCTGTGAGCTGCAGGATAAATTCTCACTGTCACAATGAGGAGCGTTTAGCCTTTCACTGCACAAACACAAGGGGCGGCCTTTTCACTCTATTACAGTCTCGCAGCTGCCGGGTTTCGAAGGGAAACGAAGTCACCCCCTTTCCCACTCTACACCACACCCTGCCCCTGGACAGGGGCGGAGACTCCGGTCTGATGGTCTCAGGGCGCTCCGGGAGCAGGGCGGGTTATTGTGAGGTTCTTACACTGACCCGAAGTGTGTCAGGCGCTACAGGGGACAAGCGCAAAGCCAGGTCTCTGCTCCTAGCACTTCACAGCCGAGACGCGGTGAGAAATGCCCCAGCGCAGCCTGGGACCGGCCTGCTGCAACCCTCCCCCGGGAAGCAAACGCTGCTCCAGACTCCTGAGCAATGGTCTCCGGATGTGGAAGGGGCTTTGGGATTCCCCCGGTAACTGTCTCTCCTAGGACACAAAGGGCCGCGCATCGCAGGGGAATAAAGTCTCACATCCGGACTGGGAGTCAGGCTGCCCCCATGCGACCCAGTCTTGTCCATGCACGTCAGGTCTCTGCTCTCCGCCCCCAAGGGCGCTGACTTTACCCCTCTGAGCCTGGGGCCCACGGCCCGGAGGTTTTTGTCTCAGCTCACACCGACTTCCCCGCACTGTGCGTCTCTAGCAGCGCAGTGATACCGGGCGGTGTCTTCCCGTCTCAGGCGGCTCATTTCCAGGTACAGCTCGCTCTTGGCGTTGTCTCTGGAGATGGTGAATCGCCCTTGGACCCAAGACGCGTAATACGGACTAGACCCATCGTCGTAAATACGTGAGACAAACTCCGGGCTTTTCCCGGGACTCTGCCGATACCAGAACATTGTGTAGCTGCTGAAGGTGAAACCGGAGCCTTTACAGGAGAGCCGGATGGACTCCCCTTCATTTCTAACAGCCCCCCCGGACTCCACCAGCTGCATCTGGGACTGGGCACCTAAGGGAGAAAACACAATGATCATTGTTCATACCTATGGGCTGTCACTAGGGTGATAAAGGGCATCTAAGCCACAGAAATAGACTGAGAGACAACTTGCCGGCTAATACAGTGGGGGAAACCATAGATGGAGAGAGAATACAGTAAAAGGGAATGTCCAGATGGAGAGAGAGAAAAAACGGTACAGGAAAAATGGGTGGGTGAACAGCCTGTGGAGGATGAGAAACACGCAAACAGATAAGCTACTAATGATGGAACATTGTATATATTAGATTGTGATGGAGTGAAAGAGACTGTGATAAGAAAGAAAGAAGGAAGGAAGGAAAAACAGGGATATACAGACATCTGCAACTAAATAACACGTACTCTGAAGGTTCACTGTATTTTTAAACATTTTCTCACCTGTCCAAGCTCCTAAAATTAACACAAACTTTACCCACACTGGCATTGCTCACTGAGCTTCAGGGTAAATTCTCACTGTCAGGATGAGGAGGGTTTGTCTTTAACTGCACAAACACAAGACCGCTTCTGTCTACTGCAGCCTGACAGCCGCTGCTGCCGGGTTTGGAAGGGAAACGAAATCACCCCCCTTCCCACACCACACCCTGCCCCTGGAGAGGGGCAGAGACTCCGGACTGACAGTGTCATGGAGCCCCGGGAGAAGGGTGGGTTATTGTGAGGTTCTTACACGGACCAGAAGTGTTTCACGCGCTACAGGGCACAAGGACAAACCCAGAGCTCTGCTGCTAGCACGTCACAGCCTAGACCCATAAGAATATAAGGGCCAGTCTGGGTCAGACCAAAGGTCCATCTAGCCCAGTGTCCTGTCTCCCAGCAGTGGGGAACACCAGATGCCCCATAGGGAATGAACAGGCCAGGGAATCATCAAGCGATCCATCCCCTGACGCTCATTCCCAGCTTCTGGCAATGACTCCAAGATCTTTCTTGAGTAGTATCAGCTAATTTAGCCCCCATTATTTTGTATGTATTCTTGGGATTATGTTTTCCAATGTGCATTACTTTGCATTTATCAACATTGAATTTCACCTGCCATTTTGTTGCCTGGTCACCCACTTTTAAGAAATCCTTTTGTAGCTCTTTGCAGTCTGTCTGGAACTTAACTATCTTTAGTAATTGTGTATCATCTGCAAATGTTGCCACCTCACTGTTTACCCCTTTTTTGAGATCATTTATGAATATGTTTGTGATGCAGTAGGGACTGTCTGTGTGGGGAGTGGGAGAGCAGGGGAGGACTTTAGGGGATGGACGATGCCAGGGCCTGTAACCTGAGCTAGGTAAGGGAGGGGAAAGGTCAACAACTTTCCCCGGGAAGGGGACAAAGGAAGGGGGTGGCAGGAGGGAAGCAGTTGGAGTTTGGGCTTGGGGCTGGATGGGCGGAATTCAGGGTATCCTAGCTAGGATCCAAGCACCCTGAAAGCCCAGAAGGATTCGATGGAGGGGTCCTGACTGTGCCTGCAAGCCCTGCTGTAACCTGTGTTCCTGTTGTCCAATAAACATCCTGTTTTACTGGCTGGCTAAGAGTCACTGTGGGTCCCAGGAAGAGGGGTGCAAGACTGGACTCCCCACACTCCGTGACAACTGGTGGCAGCGGCGGGAGATACTGCACCCCGTGGACGGCGCTTCCTGCAGTAAGTGACTGGGGAGCAGTAAAACGAAGGAGTGATTAACCCTGGGAGTGTGTGCCCAGTGAGAAGGACTTTGCAGTAACAGGGTCCCCCGGGGGATTGCAGCGAGCGGTCCCAGGGGCGGAGGCGTCTGCAGCTCGACCCTGGCAGACAGGTGGTGACCTCAAGAAGGGCTGGTGCACTAGGGATCCCCCTGGAAACCGTGGGGAGCGGTGAGCACCCCAGCCTGTGAGTGGCCAGCAGGAAGATGTATGCCAAGCGGCGCAAGTGTGACCTGCTGGAGCTATGCAAGCAGAGAGGGCTGCGCTCAGGGAGGCTCAGCAAGGACCAGCTGATTGCCCAGCTGGAGGAGGGAGACCGCATGAATGAACGGAGCCCTGTCTCTGAGGGAAGCAGCCGGGCAGATGCAGCGCAGGCACCAGGGTCTGTCCCCCCTGGGAGTGGTCAGCCGGCGGACGAGGGCTTCCCGAGACCCCCCCTTCCTAGGCCTAGGGGAAGGGCGAGGAGGAGCCCAGTGTATACCGAGGGCACCGTGACACCCCCGGCCAGCAGGGGATCCTCCCGGCGACGATCAGCATACGTGGAGCGGATGCGGCTGGAATATGAAAGGGAGCTGAGACGGGAGGAGCTCGAGTTAAAGAGGCAAGAGCTGGAGGAGAAGGCGAACCAGCGTAAACATGAGGAGAACCAGCGTAAACATGAGCGGGAGGAGAAGGAGAAACAGCGTAAACATGAGCTGGACCTGGCCCAGCTGAGGAGAAGTGAGGCCCCAGCTGCGGTGAGTGAGGGGGGACCCAAGCCTACAAAGAGCTTTGATAAGCACTTGCTGCACCGGCGTAAGGAGGGGGAGGACATAGATACCTTCCTGACGGCCTTTGAGAATGCCTGCAAGCTGCACAGGGTTGACCCTGCAGACAGGATCGCAGTTCTCACCCCCTTACTGGACTCCACAGCCGTGGAGGTGTACAGCCGACTGAAAGGGGCGGAGGCAGGGGACTACAAACTGTTCAAACAGGCCCTGCTCTGCGAGTTTAGGCTGACTCCTGAGATGTACCGCAAAAAGTTCCGGAGCCAGCGTAAAACCCGTGAGGTCACATACCTACAACTGGTCAACCGGGCACAGGGGTATGCCCGCAAGTGGACAGCTGGGGCCCAAACTAAAGAGGACCTGCTTGACCCATTCATACTGGAGCACCTGTATGAGCAGTGCTCATCTGACTTGAGGCTGTGGTTGATGGACCAGAAGCCGGAGAACCCACAGCACGCAGGCCAGCTGGCCGACCAATTTGTGGACAGTCGGGCAGGGGATGGCAGGGAGGAGTCTTGAAGGAGCAGGCCTGCCTCAACGCAGAGAGAGAGTCATCATGGGACCTCCCAAAGGGGACCTATGGAGAACCCCCCCAAAAGGGGAACATCCAGCGTCAGGTCCCTCTGACCCACTCAAGGGGACCCACAAGACATGGGCTGCTATCGCTGTGGCCAACGAGGCCACATACGGGCCCAGTGCCCCAAGCTCAGGGACAGACCAAGCAGACCCAACCCGCAGAGGGTGGACTGGGTAAAAACCCAATCGGAGGAGGGGCTACATTCCCAGGAAAGGGGGGCTGGCACCATACCACTTGTGGATGCTCCAGGCTCCGGGTTTTTGGTTTACCGGGTGGGCGCAGGGCTGCCCCTCCGGAAAGAGTGCATTATTTCCCTGGAGGTAGATGGGAGGAAGGTCACTGGGTACTGGGACACGGGTGCAGAGGTGACGCTGGCCCGGCCCGAGGTGGTGGCCTCAGATTGGATGGTGCCCGACACCTACCTGACCCTGATGGGCGTGGGCGGGACCCCATTCAAGGTGCCCGTGGCAAGGGTACACCTGAAATGGGGGGCCAGGTAGGGCTCCAAGGATGTGGGGGTACACCGATATTTGCCCACTGACGTGTTAATGGGAGGGGACCTCGAGGACTGGCCTAGTAACACCCAGAGTGCCCTGGTCGTGACTCGTAGTCAGAGTCGGCAAAGGGCACTGCACCCCGACAACGGGGAAGGTACTCGACCCGAGGTGCAGGACCCTAACCCAGGGAGCGGGGAATGCCCAGGGGCACGGTTCAGAGAGGCTGCGGCCTCAGACCCAGCCAGCAAGAGAGAGCCGGTCCCCATCTCTGTCCCAGCTGCTGAGTTCCAGGCCGAGTTGCAGAAAGATCCCTCCTTGCGGAAGCCCAGGGACCAGGCTGACCTTAGTGCGGTACAGACCATGAGGAGAGGTTGCAAGGAGAGGTTCCTGTGGGAGAAGGGGTTCCTGTACCGAGAATGGGCTCCCCCCAGGGGAAGTAGAGTCATGGGGGATCAGGAGGCAGCTGGTGGTTCCCCAGAAGTTCCGTCACAAGCTGTTGTACCTGGCCCATGACATCCCTCTCGCAGGGCACCAGGGAATCCAGCTCACCAGGCAGAGGCTGCTACAGAACTTTGACTGGCCTGGGGTCTTTACCCATGTCCGACAGTACTGCCAATCTTGTGACCCCTGCCAGAGGGTGGAGAAGGCCCGGGACAGGGGGAAAGCGGCTTTGAGGCCTTTACCCATCATAGAAGTACCTTTCCAGAGGGTGGCCATGGATATAGTGGGACCCCACAGCAAGACGACCCGGTCGGGGAAGAAATACATCCTGGTGGTGGTGGATTTTGCCACTAGCTACCTCGAGGCGGTGGCCTTGTCCTCTATCGAAGCAGACACAGTGGCAGATGCGCTGCTGACAATTTTCAGCCGGGTGGGGTTCCCCAAGGAGGTCTTAACGGACCAGGGGTCCAAGTACATGTCGGCCCTGCTCCGGTCCTTATGGCTGAAATGTGGGGTCCAGCACAACTGGGCCTCAGCGTATCACCCCCAGTCCAACGGGCTGGTAGAAAGGTTCAACGGGAGGCTGAAGATGAAGCTAAAAACATTTATGAACCAGCACCCGCAGGATTGGGACAAGTACTTACCTCACCTGCTGTTCGCGTACAGGGAGGTACCCCAGGAATCTACCGGGTTTTCACCTTTCGAACTGTTGTATGGAAGGCGGGTAAGGGGGCCCCTAGACCTGATGACGGACGAATGGGAGGGGAAGGCCGCTCCCGAGGGAGAGTCAGTGGTGGAGTATGTCCTGACCTTCCGGGAAAGACTGGCCAAGTTCATGGGCCTGGCCAGGGAGAATTTGGCCCGAGCCCAGAGGAGGCAGAAGGTCTGGTATGACCGCATGGCACTGGCCCGTGCCTTCGCCACCCGGGATCAGGTGATGGTTCTCATTCCCGTGAGGAGAAACAAACTCCAGGCCGCCTGGGAAGGGCCCTTCAAGGTTATCAAGCAACTGAATGAGATAAACTATGTGGTGGAGCTGTCAAACCAGGCACATCACCGTCGGGTGTACCATGTGAACATGATGAAACCATACTATGACAGGAGGAATGTGGTGTTGGCCGTGTGTGGACATTGGGAGGGGCAGGGAGATGACCCCTTAGTGGATCTATTCCCTGGGACAAAAGCTGGTTCCCCCCTGGAGGCGATTCCCCTCTCTGATCAACTGACCCCGGGCCAGCACGCAGAGATCAGGGAGATGCTGCATCTATACCGACAGCTGTTTTCCAACCAGCCTGGACGCACTCATTTGACTGTCCACCGGGTGGAGACCGGGTCACATCCCCCTATAAGATGCTCCCCTTTTCGGGTCACTGGTAAAACTGCCCAGGATCTTGAAAGAGAGGTCAGGGACATGCTGGCTTTGGGGGGTGATCCAGCCGTCTTCCAGCCCTTGGGCCTCGCCAGTGGTGCTGGTCCCCAAGAAGGATGGGTCAATCCGGTTCTGTGTGGACTATCGAAAGCTCAGTGCCATCACCGTATCTGATGCCTACCCTATGCCCAGGCCTGACGAGCTCCTAGACAAGCTGGGAGGTGCTCGGTACCTCACCACTATGGATCTTACCAAAGGCTACTGGCAAGTGCCGCTGGATGCAGATGCCAGGCTGAAATCGGCCTTTATCACCCCTCTGGGGCTCTACGAGTTTCTGACCCTGCCCTTCGGCCTCAAGGGAGCACCGGCCACCTTCCAGCGCCTGGTGGATCAGCTACTGAGGGGGATGGAGAGTTTTGCCGTGGCGTATATTGACGACATCTGCGTCTTCAGCCAGACCTGGGAGGACCACATGTCCCAGGTTAAACAAGTCCTGGACCAACTCCAAAAGGCTGGGTTAACAGTAAAGGCTGAGAAGTGCAAGGTGGGGATGGCTGAAGTATCTTACCTGGGCCATCGGGTGGGGAGCGGCTGCCTGAAGCCGGAACCAGCCAAGGTGGAGGTGATCAGACACTGGCCTGCTCCCCAAACCAAAAAGCAGGTCCAGGCCTTTATTGGGATGGCGGGCTACTATCGAAGGTTCGTGCCCCACTTTAGTGCCATAGCCGGCCCCATCACTGAACTGTGCAAAAAGGGGAAGCCAGACAAGGTGATCTGGACTGAGCAGTGCCAGGAGGCTTTCCGGGCGTTGAAGGAGGCTCTGGTTAGTGGCCCAGTTCTGGCAAACCCAGATTTTGACATACTCTTTATGGTGTTCACCGAAGCCTCAGACACGGGACTGGGGGCGCTGTTAATGCAGGAGGATGAAAAGGGGGAGAGACACCCCATCGTGTACCTGAGTAAGAAGCTGCTACCCCGGGAACAAAGCTAGGCGGCCATCGAGAAGGAATGCCTGGCCATGGTGTGGGCCTTTAAGAAGCTAGAGCCATATCTCTTTGGGTGACACTTCACCGTGTACACCGACCACTCTCCCCTGACCTGGCTGCACCAGATGAAAGGAGCCAACGCCAAGCTCCTGAGGTGGAGCCTGCTCCTGCAGGACTATGACATGGACGTGGTCCATGTGAAGGGAAGTGCCAACCTGACAGCGGATGCGTTGTCCCGGAGAGGGGGCCCTGAACTTCCCCAGGTCACTGGGCAGAGTGACCCCGCTCAGTTCAGTCTCGAAGGGGGGAGAGATGTGATGCAGTAGGGACTGTCTGTGTGGGGAGTGGGAGAGCAGGGTAGGACTTTAGGGGATGGACAATGCCAGGGCCTGTAACCTGAGCTAGGTAAGGGAGGGGAAAGGTCAACACCTTTCCCCGGGAAGGGGACAAAGGAAGGGGGTGGCAGGAGGGAAGCAGTTGGAGTTTGGGCTTGGGGCTGGATGGGCGGAATTCAGGGTATCCTAGTTAGGATCCAAGCACCCTGAAAGCCCAGAAGGACTCGAGTGAGGGGTCCTGACTGTGCCTGCAAGCTCTGCTGTAACCTGTGTTCCTGTTGTCCAATAAACCTTCTGTTTTACTGGCTGGCTAAGAGTCACTGTGGGTCCCAGGAAGAGGGGTGCAAGACTGGACTCCCCACACTCCGTGACAATGTTGAATAGGATTGATCCCAGAACAGACCCTTGGGGACATCGCTATTTACCTGTCTCCAATCTGAAAACTGACCATTTATACCCATCCTTCGTTTCTTATCTTTTAACCAGTTCATGAGAGGACCTTCACACTTATCCCGTGGCAGCTTACTTTGCATAAGAGCCTTTGGAGAGGGATCTTGTCAAAGGTTTTCTGAAAATCTAAGTACACTATACCCACTGGATCCTCCTTTGTCCACATGCTTGTTGACCCCTGTCATAAACAGATAGCTAAGGGTTAATGTCTCTTTCACCTGAAGCACCTGACCAGAGGACCAATCAGGAAACTGGATTTTTTCAACTTTGGGTGGAGGGAATTGAGTGTCTGTGTCTTTGTCTTTTTTCTTTTGTCTGCCTGCCTGCTTTCTCTGAGCTTTGGAGAAGTAGTTCTATTTTCTAGTCTTCTGTTTCCAAGTGTAAGGACAAAGAGATCAGATAGTAAGTTATATGGTTTCTTTTCTTTGGTATTTGCATGAATATAAGTGCTGGAGTGCTTTGATTTGTATTCTTTTGGAATAAGGCTGTTTATTCAATATTCTTTTAAGCAATTGACCCTGTGTTGTATCATCTTAATACAGAGAGAACATTTGTACTTATTTTTCTTTCTTTTTATATAAAGCTTTCTTTTAAGACCTGTTGGAGTTTTTCTTTACTTCAGGGAAATTGAGTCTGTACTCACCAGGGAATTGGTGGGAGGAAGAAATCAAGGGGAGATTTGTGTGTTGGATTGCTAGCCTGACTTTGCATTCCCTCTGGGGGAATAGGAAAGTACTTTTTGTTTCCAGGACTGGAAGCAGAGAGGGGGAGTCACTCTGTTTGGATTCACAGAGCTTGTGTCTGTGTATCTCTCCAGGAGCACCTGGAGGGGGGAAGGGAAAAAGGATTATTTCCCTTTGTTGTGAGACTCAAGGGATTTGGGTCTTGGGGTCCCCAGGGAAGGTTTTTCAGAGGGACCAGAGTGCCCCAAAACACTCTAATTTTTTGGGTGGTGGCAGCAGGTACCAGATCCAAGCTGGTAACTAAGCTTGGAGGTTTTCATGCTAACCCCCATATTTTGGACGCTAAGGTCCAAATCTGGGACTAAGGTTATTACATGGTGGCAGTGGGTGGGAGATAGACAGAATCCAGAAGCCAGTAGGAATATTATATTTTTCTTTTCTCTGCTAAGGGCTTTTTAGCAGAGAGAAACAGTTGGTTTTAAAAGGGAACCAGAGAGAATTTTTTTTTTTCTGCTCTCTCTGGCAGTTTGTGGCTTGCATGTTAAGCGAGAAGCCATTAAGAGGCTGTTGAGCGTCTTTTGTCATGCAATAGCCCTCCCATTAGGAGGCAAGTAACAGCACTTATATGCATGCAAATAAAGTGGTTTTTCTGGTTTCCTTTCATTGAACATTAGCTAGAGAGAGAAAAGGAAAAAAGCACTGTTGCTAGGCAGACTTCAGGAGGCAACAGAACCTGCAGTTCAGAAGATAAACACCGGAGGGCACCCCAACACAAGAAAACAGGAACCATGACTTCTAAGGCAAAAATGGACGCCGAAGAACAAATCAAAGAAGCTGAACACAGGCGACAGATGGAGATGAAAGAAAAGGAAGAAAGCATGAAACTGGCAGCCTTCCAAAGAGAACGGGCAGCCCAAGAGGCAGCACACAAAAGAAAACTAGAAGAAGAAGAGATAGCCTACCGAAGGAAACAAGCAGAAGAAGAGTTGGCCCACCACCGAGAAATGGAAAAACACCAAAAAGAAATGGAAAAACACCAAAAAGAAATGGGAAAACAACAAAAAGAAATGGAAAAACAACAAAAAGAGAATGAAGAGAAGGAAAAACAGAGAAAACATGAACTGGAGTTGGTAAAAGCTGGGCTGCATGTGCCAGCCAACCCTAACAACCCGGCGCCAAATATTGCTCCACAGCACAGGAAATTTCCCACCTACAAGGCAGGTGATGACACCGAGGCCTTCTTGGAAAATTTTGAAAGAGCCTGTCTTGGGTACAGCATTCCCGAAGACCAGTACATGGTAGAATTGAGGTCACAGCTCAGTGGACCTTTAGCAGAGGTGGCAGCTGAAATGCCTAAGCACCAAATGAATGACTATAAACTTTTTCTAACCAAGGCCAGATACAGGATGGGGATAACCCCAGATCATGCCCGTCGGCGCTTCAGAACCCAAAAGTGGAAACCAGAGGTGTCATTTCCCAAACACGCCTACTACATTGCAAAAAACTATGAGGCCTGGCTAACAGGAAACAACATTCAAACCTTGGAAGAACTGAACCTCCTCATACAAATGGAGCAGTTCTTGGATGGTGTTCCTGAAGACATCACGCGGTACATACAAGATGGAAACCCCAAGAATATCGCTGAGGCGGGGGAGATTGGAGCCAAATGGATGGAACTGGCAGAAAGCAAGAAAGCTACTGTCAAGGGGAACGATTACCCCAGGGGGCACACAGACCATAAACCCTACAACCGAGGACAGCCAAAGACCCCACATACCACCCAAGTAAAGCCACAGATACCCTACCCTTCAACCTCGCCAGTCTCCAGTAACTCACCTCGGCCCAGTGACCCATCAGATGGAAGATGCTTTAAGTGTAATGAACTGGGACATATCAAGGCCAACTGTCCCAAGAACACCATGCGAGTGCAATTCATTACACCACCATCACCCCAAAGATCCCCAGGCCCGGATGCCTCTCAAATACCCTTGGAGCGAAGGGAAAATTTGAGAGTGGGTGGAAAGAAGGTTACTGCGTGGAGAGACACGGGGGCACAAGTATCAGCTATCCACCAATCCTTCGTTGACCCCAAATTCATCAACCCAAAGGCCAAAGTGACAATTTACCCCTTCATGTCACAAGCTGTAGACTTGCCTACAGCTCAACTGCCTGTCCAGTACAAAGGCTGGTCAGGAATGTGGACTTTTGCAGTCTATGACAATTATCCTATCCCCATGCTACTGGGGGAAGACTTGGCCAACCAGGTGAGGCGGGCCAAAAGAGTGGGAATGGTTACACGTAGCCAAACCAGGCAAGCTTCCAGACCCATTCCTGTTCCTGAACCGTCCACAGAGGCCCCGTCTGTGTTACCAGAGACCCAGACAGAGGTAGTGGACCCGGATTCCATGCCTACCACTGAAACAGCCACAGCATCTCCAGTCCCAGGCCCGGAACTGGAACAGCAACCAACACCAGCAAGTGCAACTACATCTTCAAACTCAACGCCAGAGGGCGCCAGCGAGCCAAAACTGGCAGAAGCAACAGACAGCCATACCCAAAAGGCTCAGCCAGAGCCTGAAATACCCTCAGGTGCACCAGCGGAGAGCGGTTCACCAGTAACGGAAACAACCCCATCACCTACATCGCTTCCAGAGGGACCAAGCCCAAGTCCACAGTCTGAGGAAGAACTGGTGACCCCAGCCTCAAGGGAACAGTTCCAGACTGAGCAGGAAGCGGATGACAGCCTTCAAAAAGCTTGGGCGGCGGCACGGAGCACCCCACCGCCTCTCAGCTCTTCTAATCGATCCCGGTTTGTTATAGACCAAGGACTTTTATACAAGGAAATTCTTTCTGGTGGACACCGGGAAGAATGGCAGCCGCAAAAACAGTTGGTGGTTCCAACTAAGTACCGGGGGAAGCTCTTAAGCTTAGCCCATGATCATCCCAGTGGCCATGCTGGGGTGAACAGAACCAAGGACCGGTTGGGGAAGTCCTTCCACTGGGAGGGGATGGACAAGGATGTTGCCAAGTATGTCCGGTCTTGTGAGGTATGCCAAAGAGTGGGAAAGCCTCAAGACCAGGTCAAGGCCCCTCTCCAGCCACTCCCCATAATTGAGGTCCCATTTCAGCGAGTAGCTGTGGATATTCTGGGTCCTTTCCCAAAAAAGACACCCAGAGGAAAGCAGTACGTACTGACTTTAGTGGACTTTGCTACCCGATGGCCAGAAGCAGTCGCTCTAGGCAACACCAGGGCTAACACTGTGTGCCTGGCCCTAACAGACATCTTTGCCAGGGTAGGTTGGCCCTGCGACATCCTTACAGATTCAGGGTCTAATTTCCTGGCAGGGACCATGGAAAAACTGTGGGAAACTCATGGGGTGAATCACTTGGTTGCCACCCCATACCACCATCAAACCAATGGCCTGGTGGAAAGGTTCAATGGAACTTTGGGGGCCATGATACGTAAATTCATCAACGAATTCTCCAATAATTGGGACCTAGTGTTGCAGCAGTTGCTGTTTGCCTACAGGGCTGTACCACATCCCAGTTTAGGGTTTTCACCATTTGAACTTGTGTATGGTCACGAGGTTAAGGGGCCATTACAGTTGGTGAAGCAGCAATGGGAGGGGTTTACGCCTTCTCCAGGAACTAACATTCTGGACTTTGTAAGCAACCTACAAAGCACCCTCCGACAATCTTTAGCCCTTGCTAAAGAGAACCTAAAGAATGCTCAAGAAGAGCAAAAGGCCTGGTATGACAGACATGCCAGAGAACGTTCCTTCAAGGTAGGAGACCAGGTTATGGTCTTGAAGGCGCAACAGGCCCATAAGATGGAAGCATCATGGGAAGGGCCATTCACGGTCCAAGAGCGCCTGGGAGCTGTAAACTACCTCATAGCATTTCCCAATTCCTCACTAAAGCCTAAAGTGTACCATGTTAATTCTCTCAAGCCTTTCTATTCCAGAGACTTACAGGTTTGTCAGTTTACAGTCCAGGGAGAGGATGCTGAGTGGCCTGACGGTGTCTACTACGACGGGAAAAAAGACGGTGGCGTGGAAGAGGTGAACCTCTCAACCACCCTGGAACGTCTGCAGCGGCAACAAATTAAGGAGCTGTGCACTAGCTTCGCCCCATTGTTCTCAGCCACCCCAGGACGGACTGAACGGGCATACCACTCCATTGATACAGGTAATGCTCACCCAATCAGAACCCCCTCAAAGAATTCTAGCAGTTAAGTGAGGCATGATTTCCCTTTACTAAAACCATGTTGACTCTTCCCCAACAAATTATGTTCATCTATCTGTCCAACAACATTGTTTTTTATTCTAGTTTCAACCAGTTTCCCCGGTGCTGAAGTGTGGCTTAAAGGCCTGTAATTGCTGCAATCACCTCTGGACACCTTTTTAAAAATTGAGAAATTCTGCAGCGCAAGCCTGAGACCTGCCTGCTGCAAATCCCAACTCTCCCCTCCACCCACAAACACTTTCACACACACACCTTCTCTCAGTGTCTTTCTCTCTCTCTCTCTCTCTGTCCAGCTCACACATTTACACTGTCACACATGGCCAGAGACACGTGTGTTGTGTCATGGCCGGTATTTTCAATCATTTTCTCACTTTTAGAAGCTGCTAAAATGAATACAAACTGTATCCACACTGGCATTGCTCACTGAGCTGGAGGATAAATTCTCCCTGTAAAGATAAGGAGGGTTTAGGCCTTAACTGTAAAAAATACAACAGAGGGGCATCTTCTGTCTATTGCAACTTCTGAGAGGTAGCTGCCTGCTTTGGAAGGGGTACAAAGTCATCCCCCTTCCCACACCACACCATGCCCCTGGAGAGGGGTGGAGACTCCATTCTGATGGGTGTTTGGGCGCTTAGGAACAGGGCAGAAGTTAGGCTATAGGGCCTATCTTTATCTCAGATCTGGTGGGTTTCATGTAGGGGAACCCTAAACCATAATGACTGAGATCTCAGTCGTTGGCTGGATTTCACCCTTAATATGGTCATTTGACTATAAGCTATGAACTATTTCCAAAAGAACTCTTTGGAAATGTAAACTCACCATCTCTGCTATGTATCTGAACCTCAAAAATTGAATTCATGTCCATAAGTATATTGATCTTTTAACCAACACTTTCATTTTTTTTTTAATAAATTTCAGTTTAGTTAATAGGAATTGGCTGTAAGATCTGAGATGTTTTGTGTAAGATATAAACTAAAATTTGATCTGGTTATGTGGCTGTTCCTTTGGGATCAGAAGAACCTTTTATTTTGTATGATGGAATAAGATTTTCAGGAATCCAAATCATATTTTGACGTGGGTCCCTGGTTGGAAGCCTGAGGCTGGGTACTTTCAGGGAACTGCCTTGTTTGAACTTCTGAGTAACCAGTGAGGTAGTACAGAAGCTGTTTTGTGCGGGCTGGTAAATGTAAATATTGAAATATCCACCAGCTTTTGGGGTTTGTTTGCAGTTCACCCTAACTGGGTGACGTCAGCTGCCTCCCACTGGGACCACCCTCACACTATATATCAATCTCATACACCCCCTTAGCTAGCTATTGGGTGACCTCAGCTGGTTTCCACCGGGACCACCCTCACACTATCTATCTATCTCATACACCCAGGACCAGAGCTAGTGTTTTTAGCGCTCTAGGCGCACAGCCATTTCGCCGCCCCGTGTGCTGGTCCCGCGGCTCCGGTGGACCTGCCGCAGGCGTGCCTGCAGGAGATCCACCGGAGCCAAGAGAGCAGAGGACTGTCTGCAGGCATGACTGCGGCAGGTCCACCGGAGTCACCTGCCACCCCCCTTGGCAAAATGCCCCCCCCAATTATCCTGGTGCCCTAGGCGATTGCCTAGGTCTCCTAAATGGAAGCGCCGGCCCTGCATACACCCCCTTAGCTAGCTATTGGGTGAAGGCAGCTGGCTCCCACCAGGACCACCCTCACACTATCTATCTCATACACCCCCTTAGCTAGCTTTCACACCCCTCTCTACATTGATCTATCCATCCCGTACACACCAGACATGGGCACATGCATCCCGTATATACAGGCCTCTCTCTTCCTGAAATATCTGCAGCCCAGCACAGCAGGGCGGACCTGGACCCCGCTGTCTCACTCTCTTTCATGCTGCATCCAATGCAGTTGTAGACATCAAGCTCCCAGGATATCAGAAACAAAGAGGGTGAGGTCCTATTTTGTATTGGACCAACTTCTGTTGGCGGGACAGAGACAAGCTCTGGAACCACGCAGAGCTCTTCTTGGGGTCTCTTCCCTGCTGTGTTTCTCAGGCAGCAGTTGACACTGCCCTGTCACTATGCAGAGTTGCTGTGACCCTGTTAGTCCCGGGATATTGGAGATCCAAGATGAGTGAGGTGAGATCTTCTAGTGGATCTGTGTGTCTCTCTCTGTCTCTCTCTCTGTCCCTCTCTGGCTCACCAACAGATGTCAGTTAGGTAAAAGAGATGGCCTACCCCACCTTGTCCCTTGCAGAGGGGGGCTGATAGAAGGGGACAAGCCAGGAGGGTTCAGCCACCCCTCCGGGCATAGGGGTTCCCCGCTTTCTGTCTGAGGACTCCCTGTCTCTGTGTCTCTGTGTCTCTCCTGGTGCAGTAATAGGCGGCGGTGTCCGCAGCTGTCAGCGAGCGGAGCTGCAGGGAGAACTGGTTCTTGGAGGAATCGGCGGAAAGGGTGACTGGGCCTTGGAGAGATGGGGCGTATTCTACGCGCCACTGCTAGTTGTACCAGTCAATCTCTCCCAGCCAGTCCAGCGCTCCTTGGGGAAGCTGCCTGTACCAATCCCAGTAATCAGCAGTGATGGAGCCACCTGAGACGGCGCAGTGTGAGTGTGAGGGGCTCAGAGACCTGCCCCACCCCAGAGATGGACACCGCCAGCTACACCTGAGAAAGGGCACCTGGAAACATAAATAAATGAATAAACAACTGGACTCAGGGAGCAAAGACTCTCCCGGATTCACCATATATCCCCCCGCCCCCCAATGCTCACATGGGGCCAGGGCCAGCAGAGCAGCAAAGAGCCAGGTCATCGTGTCTCGGACCGAAGCAAAACAGCTGGAGATGCGGAAACCAGCTTCTCCCTCTGGGGAGAGTCTCTGAAACCCTCAGTAGCTTCTGCTGGAACCTGAGACCCAGAGCCTGGGGGGTGAGGGGTGTGTGGTTGGTGCAAATACTGAGCAGTCTCTGGTATCACGGAGCCAGGTGAGCCATGCACGCACCTCCAGTCTAGCTCACTCTCTCGTTGTCATTGACACACACACAGCCCGCTCACTTCCGCTTTATCGCTCACACAGAGACCAGCTCGCTCTTTAACAGCCACATGTCCTAACGTTCCTGGAACTCTCACCAGGGCCTAGGGTGCCAGGATTATTGGGGGGCGGCATTTTGCCGGGATGAGGCGGCAGGCAGCTCTGGTGGACCTGCCTCAGGCATTCCTGCGGACTGTCCGGTGCTCCAGCGGCTCCAGTGGACCTCCCGCAGGCGTCCACCATAGCTGCCGGACCAGCGCGCCGGGCAGCGAAATGGCCGTGTGCCTAGGGCGCTAAAAACACTAGCGCCTGTCCTGACTCTCACTGTCCCTTAAGTGCCTAGGGGCGGGAAAGGAGGATTAGCCCCTTAACTGCGGTGACACAGTGGATGCAGCTTTGTTCTCCTGCAGGCTGAGGGACAAGGCGGGTGTCACAGAGTGTGGGGGAGTCCGGTCCTGCACCCCTCTTCCTGGGACCCACAGTGACTCTCAGCCAGCCAGTAAAACAGAAGGTTTATTGGACAAGAGGAATGCAGGTTACAGCAGAGCATGCAGGCACAGTCAGGACCCCTCAATCGAGTCCTTCTGGAGTTTCAGGGAGCTTGGGTCCAGCATAGGATCCCCTGAATTTCCCTCACCCAGCCCGCAACCGAAACTGAACTGCCCCTCCTCCACCTGGCCGATTCCTTTGTCCAGCTTCCCAGGCCAAGGTGCTAACCCCCTCCTTCCTACCTGGCTGAGGTTACAGGCTTAAAGATCCTGTCCCTCACCTAAAGACATCCCCAGCTCTCCCATCCCCCACACAGACAGCCCCTACTCCACCACAGGGGGTGTGACACAGGAATTGCAGCTGCCTCCCTGTTCATATCCTGTACGTTAAGAGAGGGTTGTCAGTTCTGACTGGTGGCAAGTTGTGCAGACGTTATGCTGGGCCCCTATTGAGGGAATTACGGGGTTGATTTCCATACTCTGCCCGGCAGAAGACAACTGAAGATCAGTCCCGTTATTCAAGACCAGGGACTCTCAGAAATTAGACCCCTCCCTTTTACCAATGGAATAAATGAAAGAATGAGTAAATAAAATTATTTTGCTCCCTCCTTCCCCACCAGAGATAACTAAGCTCCAGGCCTGAGTGATCAACATTTCAGAAAGAAAGTGACATCATCCGTTTAACAGTCACTCTCAAAAAAATGATCGTACAGCTTTTACCAACAGGTGTGTGTCGGGGAGTGGGGAGTAGTGTCCACTCTTTTTCCATAGGAAGCAAATAATTCGCAGGCCTGAGTCATCAGCCAGGCTGTCAGAGTTTTTGGTTACTAGGAGGGATAATGAGAGTGTGGAGGACGGAGTTGGATGGTAATTACAGACATACCGAGGGTTGCAGTGTTTCTCTCTGGGAACTCCAGGGTCAGGGACATGTGATGTTTGGTTTGGAACAGGAAACGCATCTAAGCAGCCTACATCTCCTGCAAACTTATAGGTGAGTGTCAATTCCAACTGACAAGAAGGGAGGGGAGGTATTCCAACACCTCTTTTGCAAGAGAACCATGTCTCTTTCTTGTTCTGTTTGAGTATGGATGGTATCCGCACACTATGGAACCAGAGAAATATCTCTGAGGGACGAGGACTTGTCTAGAAATCCGGGGCCTCTTGTTCTGTTACCACTGAGTGGGCCGGTTCCAATGCTTTGCACTACAGAATGACAAGGCCACTGTTCCTGCCTTTGCCATTACAAAGTCTCTCCTGAGCTAATGACCAGGCACCCAGTGCTGCCAACCTTGAGATCTCCTAGCAGGGAAAGGGGGGCGGTTTCCTAAGGCATCTTTCCCTAATAATGTATCTCCGGCCCAGTGCTGAACCTTCTGTTCCACCACCACGGGGCAATGAAGGGGGCAGTGTCGGATATTCCAGCAACCAATGTAGGTCGCACGCTGTTTGCGGAGCACCAAAGCGAACCCGTGCTGCCCTCTAGTGGTAGGTACTAGGGTACAAGGCGGGGTGATGTGTGCTACAGACAAGGAGTGCTGGCCCCTGCTGGCAGGGCTCGGGACAGCAGGTGCACATGGTAACTCAGGTCGAGACGTGCGAGTCTAAGACAAGGAGTGTGCACCTCTGGAAATGTCAATTCTCAGCTGAGGAAGGGTCAGTGTGGTTCTATAGAACGAAAGGGTGGTTGGTTGGTTTGTTTCCTTTTTTGTACGGGAAGGAAATGACATTAAAAACTACTTTAAAAGAACGTTAATGTGGCTAAGTCAAGCCCTCGAATGAGGGGAGGTGCCAGAACTCAGGTTGCTCATGTAATCTCAACCCTGCCCCCTGTCAGTAATGACACAAGACTTCACACACTGTTTTTTTCCGGGGAATGTAGCCTCAGTCAATGCCCAAAAAGGAGCCTCCGGGGAGTAAGGCGGGGCTGTGAAAAGAAGGGGACTAGCGTTGTTTGCAGGCCCCCTGCGGCCGTTGGAAGGTGTGTGTCAGAGGCCGGGATAGAGGGTACAGCCCCCTTAATGTAGCTCAGCCTTAGCATATCTTTGCAGCCTTCCCTGGGCTCCACAAATTATACTTCCCTACCTGATGACTGCAGAGCTGGGGAGATTTTCTACTTGGCTAATCCATGTGATTGAACTTTGAGGTGTCACGTGCTTCCCCCGGGGGCTGTGACAGGAACGGGAGGTTTTGTCTGAGCTCGGACCAGCTTCCCCTCATTGTGTGTCGCACAGTGATACCGGGCGCGATCCTCGATTCTCAGTCTCTTTATTTCCAAGCGCAGAGAGTTGCTGGGGTTGTCCCTGGAGATGGAAAATCGCCCTTCGGCTGAGTCCGCGTAATCCGTATCAGAGCCGTCCCAGCTAATATAAGAGACCACTGTGGCTCCCCTCGGGAGCCTGTCGGTACCACAGAATCGCATAGTCACCAAAGCTGAACCCGGAGGCTTTACACGAGATGTTGATGGACTCTCCTGCCATCTTCACGCCTCCACCAGCTGGACCTGCGATTGGGCATCTGAGGATATAACAGGGAACGACCTTAGCCTTGTACACAGTAACACTGAGTCCCCCAGACCTCTTCATGCCAGAAGCACCTTGGGGAAGTGCTGCCATTAAAGCAAAATGTAGCCAGAGGAGCATCTTCTTCTGATTAGCCTGGGACTCGGGAATCCCCAGTGGGACTTGTTCAGTGCAGACACGTGGGGCTGCAGCTTTTGTCCCCTGCAGGCTAAGGGACAAAGCGGGGGTGTGACAAGAAATGTTGTTACTTTATTTGCATTTCCTCCCTTCTTTAAGGGCAGACCAACCCCAGCGGGTGCAGCAGGAGCCTTGCCTTTGTGGCGCCGCTCATCGTTACCGGATACACTTACCCTGCAGAGGCTCAGTGTGGAAAGCCAGGGATAATCTCCCGGCCGCAAAAACGAATCTCTCGTGTGGCCGTGCTTGTGTTTTCAATCAGGCTCGTTGTTACCGCTCTGGGGTTCTCAGTTCTGCCCTCAGTGACTAGCGAGCGCTCCCATTGGGTCCTTGGTGTAAATGTAATTCAAGTCGGAACTGGGCACTTTCTTACCAGCCTGGGTTGCACGAGAGCCAACATCCGGACAGGTCCCCGCCTGGAGCAGACCCCCCACCACGCAAAGAGTTGTGTACAAAAATCTGGAGCTCTTTTTCTTTGAACGTGCAGCCGGCCGAACAGCCCTTCCACGCACGTCCAGGCAGGGACAGACACGTTCTCTGTCGGTGCGCGGTGAGAGAGTTCCTGGGTCAGCCCGGCTTGGTAGAAACCCGCAGGTTTGCTAGTGAACCCAGCAGAGTTCAGGCCCGTTCTCTGCTCTCACCCCCGGGTGTCAGTGTTTATATCCCTGCTCTGTGCTCTGAGAAAAGCTCCTGCCCACCCGTGCACAGACACACGCCCTGCCCCCCCGACCCCGACCCCGATAACGCGCTGCTCTGCACAAGGACGCCGCTCAGGAGCTGCAGTGAGTGGGAGGGTCAGCGGCGGGCTATGAGTTCTGGGTGAGGGAGGCCGGAGTTCAGGGGGTGATGTTAGTCACGGGACGCTGCCGAATCCCCTGGGCTGAACGCAGAGAGTTTTTGTCAGAGCTCAGCCCGGCTTCGCGTCACTGTATCTCTAGCAGCGCAGAAATACCGGGCGGTGTCCTCGGGTCCCAGGCGGCTCATCTGCAGAGACAGCTGGTTCTTGGCGTTGTGTCTGGTGACGGTGAATCGCCCTTTCACTGCGTTAGTGTAATCTGTGCTGCCGCCACTGCCGCTGATCCAGGACACCCATTCCAGCCCTTTCCCGGGGGCCTGCCGGTACCAGAACATGCTGTAGCTGCTGAAAGCGAATCCGGAGCCGGTGCAGGAGAGCCGCCTGGAGCCGCCTGTGTTCGCAGCCCCGCCCCCGGACTCCACCAGCCGGGCCTGGCCCTGGGCCCCTGGGGAACAAACCGGGTTGGAGGCGTGAGAGCGGGTGGGAACAATCCCCTCGGGCCAGGTCTGGGCAAAGGCGGCAGCTTTAACCACATTCTAATGGGGGGGGGGGAACTTCTGGTCTGTCAATATTTGTGAGAAAACGAAATGGAGGTTTCCAGCCACTGCCTCTAAACGAGACAAATACCTGGTATGAAACCGGGAACAAAATCCGCTTGTCCCAATTTATTCCCATGGAATTCCGCCCCCCAGCTCCGGTCAATAAATATAAATCATCAGATTAACACACACACCCCTTGTTCCAAGCACCTTTGGACGCTGCTGCGAGAAAAGCAAAATGCAGCCACCACAGCATCCTCGCGTTGGCGACCGGCACTAGCTGCTCCCTGCGCGGACAGAGCGTCTGTGGAGCCGCAGGGTGAGAGGCGAGTGGAAACAACCAGAAAAGATCGTTATTGCCCGGGCGTAATTTGCATAGCTCCTCCTCATTTAAAATAGCACGGGAGAAACCCCGCCCCTGCCACGCTGAGCTATTGAGTAACATCCTTCCCAGGGAGGAGACTGGCTAATATCACACATTGAAGGGTGCTGAGTTTTCACCTGGCCAGTTACCTCTGACATGGCCAGTAAACCGGTCAAGTACCTCAGTTAAAGGTTCATTGAAGCCATTGGAAGCTGCTGCCTGTGAAACCAGCCCTTTTCTTGGGCAACGCACCAATCAGAATCTGGGAACCCAATTTGAATTTCCTACATTGGAAAAACCATATCCCTGCCCTACTGGTCCAGTCACTGGGTTTTATTCCTAGCTGGGGCAGCAGGAGGCAGCCATGGGGGCAGGTCAGATCTGCCAGCAGCTAGTGACATCTGACCGTGTCCCCTTTGGGCTGCCCCGTGCACTGCTCGGAATCCATCCGGGTTTCCGGGAACCCAGGTGCAGCTCAGAAATGCTGAACCCTCACGCCCCCAGAGGCTAATTGGAAACCATCTAAGCAAGGAGCGCAGCCAAGAGTAGGGTGCTGCCCCCTGGGGGGGTTCTGGGAGAGGTGGCGAGCTGGTACCCCGGGGGGGCAGGTGTGCAGCAAAGAACACGGGGGCTGCTGCCCTCCAGTGGCAGCGACTGGGATAGCGGCTGCCTCGTGCTTCCTGCCCCAGCCCTGACCAGTCTCTGCAGCCCCACAAAAGCCGAGTCATTCATGCGCTGATGGCACCGTTGCGGACATTATCTCATTGGTTCAGTTGTGTGTGTGTCTGACCCGTCCCCTGGGTTGTGCCCCGCAGCGGCCTGTGACTGCACAGGGGATGTTTTTGTACGTGATTAGATTCCCTGCCAGTCACTGTGGGCTTGTCTACATCAGAAAGTTGCAGCGCTGGTGAGGGAGTTACAGCGCTGCAACTTAGGAGGTGTACACATCTGCAGGGCACCACCAGCGCTGCAACTCCCTGTTTGCAGCGCTGGCCGTACTCCCGTTTTGTCTCGGGTGTAGAGGATCCAGCGCTGGTGATCCAGCGCTGGTAATCAAGTATAGACACTTACCAGCGCTTTTCTTGACCTCCGTGGAATAAGCAGGTATCCCAGCATACCTGAGGAAGCCTCTGGTAATCAAGCTGGTCTCCTTTCCCGGTTTGCTCTCTCGTTCCCCGAACCCCCGAGCAAGCAGGTCTCCTTCCCTGCAGTTTGCAGGGTGGTTCGGGGAACGCGAGAGCAAACTGCGGCGAAGCTGGTCTCCTTTCCCGGTTTGCTCTCGCGTTCCCCGAACCTCCGAACAAGCAGGTCTCCTTCCCTGCGGTTTGCAGGGTGGTTCGGGGAACGCGAGAGCAAACCGCGGCGAAGCTGGTCTCCTTTCCCGGTTTGCTCTCGCGTTCCCCGAACCCCCCTTGAAGCCGCCCAACAGCGCTGCAGTGTGGCCACATCTAACACCACTTGCAGCGCTGGTTGCTGTAAGTGTGGCCACTCTGCAGCGCTGGCCCTATACAGCTGTACTAATACAGCTGTAACAACCAGCGCTGCAAAATTTTAGATGTAGACATGGCCTGTGTCTCTCGCACAGTGATACACCGCCACGTCCTCAGGTCTCAGCCCGGTCAGCTGCAGATACAGCAGGTTGTTGGGGTTGTCTCTGGAGATGGTGACTCGCCCTTTCACTGAGTGGGCATAGTCCACGTTAGTGCTGTCGGGGTTAATGTAGGAAATCCACTCTGGCGCTTTCCCGGGAGCTTGGCGGTACCAATACATCCAATAGTTTCCAAAGGTAAATCCGAAGGCTTTACAGGAGATGCTGATAGACTCTCCTGTGGTTTTAACACCTCCCCCAGACTCCACCAGCTGAATCTGCGAATGGGCACCTGCAAACTTAAAATATAGTATTATTAATCTCAGCCATATCCAGTGTAATACTTAGCTTCCCCTCTATGTCCAGGCAAGGAATCACCTCTGGGAATTGCTGCCATGAAAGCGACGGGTAGCCACAGAATCATCTTTTTTTTCTGACTATTTTGGAGACAATTCTGCAGGAGAGCGTGCAGAGAAGCGGGGATGGGTGTGAGCTGCAGAGACACGTGTCTGTGCTGTCTCCTCTGCAGACTCAGGGACACCGGGGGTGTCTAACAGGAAATGTGGTCGCTCGATTTTCATACACTTCAGTCTCAAAAATGAGGGACAGGCTGACCGCAGTAGCTGCAGGGCTGCCTGTGTGTGTGTGTGTGGGGGGAAAGTGGGGCAATTTGCCCCAGGCCCCAGAGAAGCCCCCACGAGAATGTCGGAGGCTGCCCCCGCCAGCCCCTGGGGCCTCAGGCCGCCCGTCCAGGAGGGGCCTTGGACAGCGCTGCAGTGGCGTCGCTCCAGCTGGGCCTGAGCGTGTGGTAAGGGGTGGGGGCTGCAAGCTGCAGCCAAGCGGCTGGAGCTCAGGTCCCGCCGGAGACACGCCGCTGCAGCACTGTCCAGGGTCGCTCCTGGGTGTGGTGTCCTGAGGCTCCAGGAGAGGTGGGAGGTGGGGGTAAGAGGCATGGTAAGGGGGTCGGGCGGGTTCAGTGGTTTCCCCAGGAACTGAAATTAGGGGGGATGTTCAAATTTACAGGGCGGGTGTCAGGACCAATGAGATATATAAAAGAGATATGAATAAAGTAAATGTTTTGTTAGGATTATGCAAATTTAACATAAGAATAATGCAAGTTACACCAAAACACATAACAGGTCTAGATTTCTAAAAAAAATATACATTTAAAAAAAAAGTATTTAATTTAAATTGACTTTTGAAAAGTAAACCATCACGGGGTAAGAGGAAAGTCCTCTCATGGATCAGTAATTTGTTAAAAGATGGGAAACAAAGGGTAGGAATAAATTATCAGTTGTCAGAACGGAGAGAGATAAATAGTGGTATCCTTGAGAGGTCGGTACTGGGACTATTACTGTTCAGCATACTCATAAATGATCTGGGAAAATGGGTAAACATTGAGGTGGCAAAATTTGCAGATGATACAAAACTATTCAAGATAATTAAGTTCCAGACAGACTGTGAAGAGCTACGAAGGGATCTCACAAAACTGGGTGACTGGGCAACAAAATGGCAGATGAAATTCAATGTCGATAAATGCAAAGTAATGCACATTGGAAAGCAATCTCAACTACACATACAAAATGATGGTATCTGAATTAGCTATTAACACTCATGAAAGAGATCATGGAGTCATTGTGGATAGTTCTCTGAAAATATCCACTCAATGTGCAGCAGCAGTCACAAAAGCAAACAATTTTGGGAATCATTAAGAAAGGGATAGATAATAAGACAGAAAATATCACATTGCCTCTATATAAATCCATGGTAAGCGCATACCTTGAATAGTGTGTGCAGATCTGGTCACCCATCCTAAAAATATATGTATTGGAATTGGAAAAGGTACAGAGATGAGCAACTAAAATGATCAGGGGTATGAAACAGGGGGAGAGATTAAAATGACTGGGAATTTTCAGCTTAGAAAAGAGATGACTAATGGGGATATGATAGAGGTCTACAAAATTTTGACTGGTGCAAAGAAAGTGAATAAGGAAATTTTATTTAATCCTTCACATAACACAAGAACTAGCAGTCACCCAATGAAATTAATAGGCAGCAGGTTTGAAAAAAAACAAAAGGAAGTACTTCTTCATACAATATAAAGTCAACCCAGGGAACTCTTTGCCAAGGGATGCTGTGAAAACCAAAACTATAACAGGATTATAAAAAGAACTAGATAAATTCCTGGAAAACAGGTCTATCTGTGGCTATTAGCCAGGGTGGGGAGGGATGCAACACCAAGCTCTGTGTCCCTAGCCTGTTTGCCAGAATCTGAGAATGGGCAACAAGGGATGGTCACTTGATGATTACCTGTTCTGTTCATTCCCTCTGAAGCACCTGGCCTTGACCACTGTTGTAAGACAGGATACTGGGCTATATGGACCACTGGTCTGACCCAGTATGACCATTCTTATGTAAAAATTAATTATAATAATAAAAATGTTTAGTACAGAAACTCCCCAGCATAATGACATCTCAAGATAGCAACAATGTGAGATAACAACCTTGGCAAATTATGCATTTAAAAAATCTTGGCCTACTAGGAAACATATTTATATAAGTTTCCATTCTCAGTCACAAATCTAGCATTCTGGAGCAAAGTGACTAAAATATAGTTCAAAAAACAAATGTTTATTTAACATGCCCCTTACTTTTCCCTCCACCGCACTCCACTCACCGGTGTTGTCCTTGGTCAGTGGAGACTCAGAGTTCAGAGGTGCTTTCACATGAGTACACCTTCCAGGTGGGGGACAAGAAGGCACCTTGCTTGTTCCTCCAGCTGCTCACTGTTCGCTCTGGCCATGTCTGTTGGTTGTGCCACCGTTCACTGCACCGCTCTGCTGCCAATGGCCCTGCACAGTCACCTTCGGCTGCCACCTGCCCCTGTGACCTCTGCGAGTTGGTCTCTTGAGGTTCCACCAGCTCTCAGTGATCTCAGCTGAGATCTCAGTGGGGGAACCTCGCTGCTAATGCAGTCTGGGCTGCCTCTTACACAAAAACACTGTCCCCACAGGAACACTGTCCCCACCACAGGACTAAGCACTTGGACCTGATTGTCAATGATTTCAGCTGCAGTGGTCACTTAACAGAACAAAAGACTCTCTATGGAGCCTAATCAGCTCTGTCTTTAAACAGTGGAGAAGGACAGGTCCCCACCTTCTCTCTTGATGCCTTCAAATCATCACTGCCTAAGTACAGTTCTACTGCCCTTTACTCAAGAACATTTCATCCCTCATTGCCCCCACATTCAAGTGGTTTGTAACCCAACCCCAGCCAAAATCTATCACTTGAACAACACAGCTCTGTTTGCTGGATACCGAGGTAGATTAGATGTGAAAGTAAATATAATCTGGCCCTGAAGCCTTTCCCCGCAGCCCCAGTTCATCACTAGCTGTCAGGGAGAGCTCATTTAGACTTGCTTACAAATCATCATTTGAAATTATTAGGTTGGCCAACATCATCGAAATGAATGCACTGACATCATAAAAAACAACAGCTGTATAATGAAGCAAGGAAGCTAGTCTATGTTCATACTTTTCAAATCTATTATACTTTTTCAGATACAAATATTTTATCATACACTGTATAAGCTTTTAAAGTGTGAATTAATATTTCAGTTTAAATTCAGATTTCCAAACAGTCACTAAATTGGTATGTAACTAGCTCACAAAACTAGGAGGAGTGTTGGGGAAATTCAGGGGGGGAGTGTAGGGAAATCATTGGGGGGGGTGGATAAGGGCCAGGGAGTTCAGGGGACAGTCAGGGCACAGGGAGGGGGCAGAGGTTCTGGGGGGGCAGTCAGGGGATGGGGAACAGGGGGTTGGATTTTGGACATTCCGGGGATCTGTCAGGAGTCGGAGAGGGGGTGAATAGGGGTCAGGGCAGTCAGGGAACAGGGAGCAGGGATGGTTTGTGGTGGGGTGGGGTCCTGGGGTGGTGGTTGGGGGAGTCTCCGGAGGGTGGTCAGGGGACAAGTTGTAGGATGGGTCGGGGATTCTGATGGGGGCAGTTGGGGTTCAGGGAGTGGGTGGGAGTTGGATTCAGTGGTTCTCAAACATTTGTACTGGTGACCCCTTTCACATAGCAAACCTCTGAGTGTGACCCACCCCCCTTATAAATTAAAAACACTTTTTTATACATTTAAGACTATTATAAATGCTGGAGGGAAAGCAGGGTTTGAGGTGGAGGCTGACCTCAATGAACCCAAAGTTATGGAGACAGATATGAGTCAAGGAAACCAGCAGAGTATCAGAAACCTGGGAAAATCTCTGACTGGATGGGCTCAGGCGTTTGGTCACAAGCTGAGGTGGTTCAAAAGTTTTAGATTTTTTTTAAGCAGAATTTTTTTATTGTTTCTTTAAACAATAAAACACAGCAAGTAGCAAATATTTGGCCACATGCTTCTGAAGCCCCAAACCATGTTCAGGTTTTGGCAGACTAATTTCAGCTTTTTAATTAAAAAAACCACAACAAATTTTGAAGGAAAGCAGACATTGTCAGTGATTTTTTTCTGCTTTTAAAAAAAACCTAGTTTTTGATCCAAAAAATGTTTTGACAGAAAATATTTGTCCAACCCTTTTAATGAGCTTTAGTGCCTTTTAGCACTAGCTGAAGCTGAGAACCAGTGATATCTTGTAAAGGTGACTTGAAAAGAAGTTTTCTCAAATCTGCATTTGTGCCGAGATGCAGAAGGTTTTTAAATGTTTATTTTCCCCAGGGCAGCCTGGGGGAGGGGAGGGGGCAAGTGGGGCAGTTTGTCCCAGGCCCCACAGGGTCCCCCATGAGAACATAGTATTTTATAGTATTGTAACTTTTTTTATGGAAGGGGCCCCTGAAATTGCTTTGCCCCAGCTTCCCTGAATCCTCTGGGTGGCCCTGCCCTGAGGACATAACAGAGAACAGTCTTACCCTTGTACACAATAACATTGAGCTCCCCAGGGCTTTTCAGGCCAGAATCACCTTGAGGAAGTGCTGCCATGAAAGCAACATGCAGCCAGAGAAGCATCTTCTTCTGCTAAGGTTGGAGACAATTCCTCAGTGACAGTTGTCGGTGTTCACTGTAGACACATGGGGCTGCAGCCAGGGCCGGTGCAACCATTTAGGTAACCTAGGCAGTCGCCTAGGGCGCTGGGATTTGGAAGGCACCATTTTCTTCGGCAGTGACCACAGCGGCTGGATCTTTGGCTGCTCCAGTCGCCGCCAGCATTTAGGTGGAGGGAGCTGGGGCAGGGGAGCTCTGGGAGGCCCGCCTGCAGCAAGTAAGGGGGGGCAGCATGCAGGGAACTCCCTGCCCCAGCTCACCCCTGCTCCCCCTCCTCCTGGAGCACGCCATGGCTGCTTCACTTCTCCCACTTTCCAGGCTTCGGCAACCTTTCAGAAGTGGTGTGCCAAGTCTTCATTTATTCACTCTAATGTAAGGTTTCGCGTGCCAGTAATACATTTTAATGTTTTTAGAAGGTCTCTTTCTGTAAGTCTATAATATAGAACTAAAGTATTGTTGTATGTAAAGTAAATAAGGTTTTTAAATGTTTAAGAAGCTTAATTTAAAATTAAATTAAAATGCATAGCCCCCCGGACCGGTGGCCAGGACCCGGGCAGTGTGAGTGCCGTTGAAAATCAGCTCACATTCCACCTTTGGCACAAATGCCATAGGTTGCTTACCCCTGAGCTAGGGCGTGCTCCGGGTGCTTTTGCTCGTGCAGGGAGCAGAGGTGGGTGGGGAGTGGGGAGCTTCCACTGGGGAGCACCTCAGGGCGGAGGGGGGAGCTGCCATTGGGGGGCGCCTCAGGGCAGGGGAGGGGAACGAAACATCCTTGCACTGTCCCTGGCTGCAGCTTTTGTCTCCTGAAGGGTCAGGGACACGGTGGGGGTGTGACAGAAAATGTTGTTACTCTATTTGCGTATGCTCCCTTCTTAAGGACAGACAAATCAACCCTCGGGGGTGCAGCCGTACCCTTGCCTTTGTGTAGTTGCTCATCTTTCCCAGATGCATTTACACTCCAGAAGCTTAGTGTGGGGGGCTGGTAAAACCAGGGATAATTTCCTGGCCGGGGAAACAAATCGCGCGTGTGGCCATGCTTGTGTTTTCAATCAGCCTCTTCATTACCACCCTGGAGTTGCAAGTTCTGCCCTCTGTGACTAGTGGGTGCTTCCGTGGTGTCCTTTGTATTATTCAAGTCGGAACTGGCCCTTTTCTTGCCAGCCTGGGTTGCAGGAGAGCCAGCACTGGGCACAGGTCCTTTCCTGGAGTAGGCGCCTCCCGCGCTGCCTGTCAGACCAATGACGGAGTAAAGAATCATTTGAAGGCGTTGCCGAGCGAACAACCCTTCCACCCACGTGCTAAAGAAGGACAGACAAGTTCTCTCACGATGCGTTGAGAAAGAATCCCTGGGACAGCCCGGCTTGGGGCAGAGCTAAGAGCCAGGGCACGTGCTCCCCAGACAGTCCCACACCAGCGTGCAGAGCGCCAGCATCATACCAGCCATTTGGCTGCTGTTCCTCACCTGTCTGCACTGAAGAAAAAATTGGGGAGGGGAGAAGTGTGTGCTAAACTGAGGTTAAAATAGCCATGAAGTTCTGCAAACTTTGTTTACCAACTTGAGTAAAAACCCACAGGAGAAACTGGAGTTCAGCCGAAGTTCACTAATCCCAGGTAAGAACTCGCTTATTTTATTTCCTTTGACTGAAGTGAAAACAACATACCCACAGTGGCCCAAACATCTGGAACGATTCAAATGTTTTTGAGACGTGCATCTGTCACACACAGTGAAATATTAAACACAAATACATACATGCATCTGAGGAAGTGGGTATTCACCCACAAAAGCTCATGCTCCAAAACGTCTGCTAATCTATAAGGTGCCACAGGACTCTTTGCTGCTTTTACAAATACATAGATAGCATTGAGGCAGTGCCTAATAATCATTATCTAAGGTATCCTGACACCAGCCCTATAAGCTAGGTATAGAAGTTACAATACTCACCTACAGGTGTGGGTGGGGGAACTTCTGTGGCCTGCAATGAGTAGCAGGTCAGACAGGGGTTCTAAAGCTTGTTTTGCTGTGCCCCCCTTTGAAAATATTTCAGGCTGTGATCCCCTCCACACACACACCAAAAAAGTGATAGCAAACTACTGTACATACTCATAGGAACATACCCATGGTATTGCCACCCGTATTTCTGGGCTACTGCTGGCGACAGTGCTGCCTTCAGAGCTGGGTGGCTGGAGAGCAGCAGCTGCTGTACCCCTGTAACCGTGCCTCAGTGGGTCACAGCTGCGGATGCCAAATAAAAGACAAGAAATAGTATGGGGGGACGAGAGGAGCTGTCTCTATCCACAAAAACAATGAGGAGTCCGGAGGCACCTTAAAGACTAACAGATTTATTTGGGAATAAGATTTCGTGGGAAAATAACCACTTCTTCAGATGCATGGAGAGAAAATTAAACATCCAGGAATAAATATACTGGCACATGAAGAGAAGGGAGTTACTTTACAAGTGGAGAACTAATGTTTTCAAGGGCAATTCAGTCAGGGTGGATGTGGTCCACTCCCAATAATTGATGAGGAGGTGTCAATACCAAGAGAGGGAAAATTGCTTTTGTAGTGAGCCAGCCACACCCAGTCCCTATTCAAGCCCAAACTGGTGGTGGTAAGTGTGCAAATGAATTGTACCTGGGCAGTTTCTCTTTGAAGTCTGTTTTTTAAGGTTTTTTTTGGTTGAAAGGCGGCTACTTTTAAATCTGTTATTGAATGTCCATGGAGATTGAACTGTTTTCCTACTGGCTTTTGTATGTTACCATACCATCAGGATCTTGGATTGATAATATATGTGGAAATAATACCATGTGAACCTGTTATTTGACCATTACAGATCATTATTACATTCAAAAACACAACACCAAAGAGAGGTAACACACGAGTCCCATTGAATTTCAGGGAGAGTTGGACAACTCCCTTTTACTCCTTTGAAAAATCTCATCTAAGGTAGACTGAGGTGCTTTATTGTATATAAGAAATTATGCGGATTGTGTCTTCCTTCTCTTCTTTATGCAACTGCATGAGAAATAAAGCCATGGAGACTGAGAACCAAACCAGGGTGAAGGAATTCGTTACAGTAGGTGTCAGTGCTGACTGCCCATTCCGGCACTTCGAGTGCAGAAGGTGGGAGCTCGCAACAACTCCAAAAAATAATACTTGCCGCTCCAGGCTGCTAATGCTGCTGCCACTCAAGTGAAAACTGCCTTTTCCCAATCCAGAAAAAAAACTTCACTTGGGAAGATTTTTTTCGGAGGCCCCTCATTTTACCACCCCTCCCTCGGGGCAGCCGAGAAGAAAACAAAAGAAAAGGGGAGCTCAGCTGTTTTATCAGCTGATTAACATATACACAACCTCTTTACCTCCTGAGACACAGAAACCTAATCATATTCTTAAAAAGGGTAAATTTTATTCAAAAGAGAAAGAAAATACATCTCACAACTCAGGCAGTTAGGGATTAAACACCAAAAATGACTTTCTTGGGGTCCAGCTTAAAGGTTACAAGCAAACAAAACCAATACAAAAGCACCTGGGGATAGCACAGAGGAATCCACCAAAATGAAGAATTGAATTTAATTGCGTCTCACTAGACATTCCTCATCTACTTACGTACCTGTGGTTTCAAATGAGTGGTTTCTAGGCATGATGCTGTTATACAGGGCCCAAACCTTATAGCATGTTGCTGCTCTGTCTCTCACTCAGAAGAGAGAACAAAAGACCTCTACACCCAGCAGTTTTACCCCACTTGAAATGGTGCAACTTCCCTAGTGGTTCCCCTTGTCAGATGCCAACTCATTTAAAGCTCCCTTCTTAACACTTTACAAGTAAGGCAATTAGGGTACAGATGCTAAGGAGGATTCTATAGCTACTGAATGGTTGCGGACTTACACAAGATGCTCCTCCACCCCCTCATTTATCACAGTAGGATTTCTGGGCAACTCCATATTCAAAATCCTGGTCTTCCTACTTCTTCTGCTGATCTACATGCTGATACTTATGGGGTATGTGGTGATCATAGCCTTGGTGTGGAGTGATTACTGCATCCACAGTCCAATGTACTGGTTTCTCTGTAACTTGTCCTTCTCAGGGATATGGTTCACCACTGTCATCCTTCCCAAAACCATGAAAGAAATAACTTCATGTGCTGACATAAGATTCATCAGTGAGTGTTTCACCGAGACCTATTTCTATTTCTTCCTTGGGACCTTGGAATATATCCTGGTAGCCATAATGTCTTTTGATAGATACACACCTATTGTAAGCCTTTGTATTGCCCGCCCATCATGAATGGGCAATTGGTTCATCTGTTGATTGTTGGTACCTGCTTGGGAGCCTTTAAATCAGTTCTCTGCCCAACCATCCTGGTATCCCGCTTGCCATTCTATGTCATTAAACATTTTTTCTGTGACAGAAGATCCCTTTTTAAACTGACTTGTACAGAAAGAGAAATCATTGAATGGGTGAGGTCCCAATACATTTCTACCATGGTGCTTAGCTCTGTGCTCTTAGCAACAGTGACCTATGTGTATGTCATCCCCATCATCTTACACATCCCATTCACCACCGGTCAGCAAAAGGATTTTCCACCTGTGAAGCTCACATCGTGGTGGCATCCATCTTCTACAGCTGTTCCATTTTCATTTATATATTACCCCAAAAGAGCCACTGTCACGGAGTGTGGGGGAGTCCGGCCGTGCACCCCTCTTCCTGGGACCCACAGTGACTCTCAGCCAGTCAGTAAAACAGAAGGTTTATTGGACAACAGGAACACAGGTTACAGCAGAGCTTGCAGGCACAGTCAGGACCCCTCCACCGAGTCCTTCTGGGCTTTCAGGGTGCTTGGATCCCAGCTAGGATACCCTGAATTCCGCCCATCCAGCCCCAAGCCCAAACTCCAACTGCTTCCCTCCTGCCACTCCCTTCCTTTGTCCCCTTCCCGGGCAAAGGTGTTGACCTTTCCCCTCCCTTACCTAGCTCAGGTTACAGGCTCTGGCATCGTCCATCTCCTAAAGTCCTCCCCTGCTCTCCCACTCCCCACACAGACAGTCCCTACTGCATCACATCTCTCCCCCCTTCGAGACTGAACTGAGCGGGGTCACTCTGCCCAGTGACCTGGGGAAGTTCAGGGTCCCCTCTCCGGGACAACGCATCCGCTGTCAGGTTGGCACTTCCCTTCACATGGACCACGTCCATGTCATAGTCCTGCAGGAGCAGGCTCCACCTCAGGAGCTTGGCGTTGGCTCCTTTCATCTGGTGCAGCCAGGTCAGGGGAGAGTGGTTGGTGTACACGGTGAAGTGTCGCCCAAAGAGATATGGCTCTAGCTTCTTAAGGGCCCACACCATGGCCAGGCATTCCTTCTCGATGGCCGCGTAGCTTTGTTCCCGGGGTAGCAGCTTCTTACTCAGGTACACGATGGGGTGTCTCTCCCCCTTTTCATCCTCCTGCATTAACACCGCCCCCAGTCCCGTGTCTGAGGCATCGGTGAACACCATAAAGGGTTTGTCAAAATCTGGGTTTGCCAGAACTGGGTCGCTAACCAGAGCCTCCTTCAGCGCCCGGAAAGCCTCCTGGCACTGCTCAGTCCAGATCACCTTGTCTGGCTTCCCCTTTTTGCACAGTTCAGTGATGGGGCCGGCTATGGCACTGAAGTGGGGCACGAACCTTCGATAGTACCCCGCCATCCCAATAAAGGCCTGGACCTTCTTTTTGGTTTGGGGAGCAGGCCAGTCTCTGATCACCTCCACCTTGGCTGGTTCCGGCTTCAGGCAGCCGCTCCCCACCCGATGGCCCAGGTAAGATACTTCAGCCATCCCCACCTTGCACTTCTCAGCCTTTACTGTTAACCCAGCCTTTCGGAGTCGGTCCAGGACTTGTTTAACCTGGGACACGTGGTCCTCCCAGGTCTGGCTGAAGACGCAGATGTCGTCAATATACGCCACGGCAAAACTCTCCATCCCCCTCAGTAGCTGATCCACCAGGCGCTGGAAGGTGGCCGGCGCTCCCTTGAGGCCGAAGGGCAGGGTCAAAAACTCATAGAGCCCCAGAGGGGTGATAAAGGCCGATTTCAGCCTGGCATCTGCGTCCAGCGGCACTTGCCAGTAGCCTTTGGTAAGATCCATAGTGGTGAGGTACCGTGCACCTCCCAGCTTGTCTAGGAGCTCGTCAGGCCTGGGCATAGGGTAGGCATCAGATACGGTGATGGCATTGAGCTTTCGATAGTCCACACAGAACCGGATTGACCCATCCTTCTTGGGAACCAGCACTACTGGCGAGGCCCAAGGGCTGGAAGACGGCTGGATCACCCCCAAAGCCAGCATGTCCCTGACCTCTCTTTCAAGATCCTGGGCAGTTTTACCAGTGACCCGAAAAGGGGAGCATCTTATAGGGGGGTGTGACCCCGTCTCCACCCGGTGGACAGTCAAATTAGTGCGTCCAGGCTGGTTGGAAAACAGCTGTCTGTACAGATGCAGCACCCCTCTGATCTCAGCGTGCTGGCCCGGGGTCAGCTGATCAGAGAGGGGAATCGCCTCCAGGGGGGAACCAGTTTTTGTCCCAGGGAATAGATCCACTAAGGGGTCATCTCCTTGCCCCTCCCAATGTCCACACACGGCCAACACCACATTCCCCCTGTCATAGTATGGTTTCATCATGTTCACATGGTACACCCGACGGTGATGTGCCCGGTTTGACAGCTCCACCACATAGTTTACCTCATTCAGTTGCTTGATAACCTTGAAGGGCCCTTCCCAGGCGGCCTGGAGTTTGTTTCTCCTCACGGGGATGAGAACCATCACCTGATCCCCGGTGGCGAAGGCACGGGCTCGGGCTGTGCGGTCATACCAGACCTTCTGCCTCCTCTGGGCTCGGGCCAGATTCTCCCTGGCCAGGCCCATGAGCTCGGCCAGTCTTTCCCGGAAGGTCAGGACATACTCCACCACTGACTCTCCCTCGGGAGAGGCCTTCCCCTCCCATTCGTCCCTCATCAGGTCTAGGGGCCCCCTCACCCGCCTTCCATACAACAGTTCGAAAGGTGAAAACCCAGTAGATTCCTGGGGTACCTCCCTGTACGCAAACAGCAGGTGAGGTAAGTACTTGTCCCAATCTTGCGGATGCTGGTTCATAAATGTTTTTAGCATCATCTTCAGCGTCCCGTTGAACCTTTCTACCAGCCCGTTGGACTGGGGGTGATACGCTGAGGCCCAGTTGTGCTGGACCCCACATTTCTGCCATAAGGACCGCAGCAGGGCCGACATGAAGTTGGACCCCTGGTCCGTTAAGACCTCCTTGGGGAACCCCACCCGGCTGAAAATTGTCAGCAGCGCATCTGCCACTGTGTCTGCTTCGATAGAGGACAAGGCCACCGCCTCGGGGTAGCGAGTGGCAAAATCCACCACCACCAGGATGTATTTCTTCCCTGACCGGGTCGTCTTGCTGAGAGGTCCCACTATGTCCATGGCCACCTTCTGGAAAGGTTCTTCTATGATGGGTAAAGGCCTCAAAGCTGCTTTCCCCTTGTCCCGGGCCTTCCCCACCCTCTGGCAGGGATCACAGGATTGGCAGTACTGTCGGACATGGGTAAAGACCCCAGGCCAGTAAAAGTTCTGTAGCAGCCTCTGTCTGGTGCGCCGGATTCCCTGGTGCCCGGCGAGAGGGATGTCATGGGCCAGGTACAACAGCTTGTGACGGAACTTCTGGGGAACCACCAACTGCCTCCTGATCCCCCATGACTCTACTTCCCCTGGGGGAGCCCATTCTCGGTACAGGAACCCCTTCTCCCACAGGAACCTCTCCTTGCAACCTCTCCTCATGGTCTGTACCGCACTAAGGTCAGCCCGGTCCCGGTGCTTCCGCAAGGAGGGATCTTTCTGCAACTCGGCCTGGAACTCAGCAGCTGGGACAGGAATGGGGACCGGCTCTCCCTTGCTGGCTGGGTCTGAGGCCGCAGCCTCTCTGCACCGTGCCCCTGGGCGTTCCCCGCTCCCTGAGTTAGGGTCCTGCACCTCAGGTCGAGTACCTTCCCCGTTTTCGGGGTGCAGTGCCATTTGCCGACTCTGACTACGAGTCACGACCAGGGCACTCTGGGTGTTAGTAGGCCAGTCCTCAAGGTCCCCTCCCATTAACACGTCAGTGGGCAAATATTGGTGTACCCCCACATCCTTGGGGCCCTCCTTGGCCCCCCATTTCAGGTGTACCCTTGCCACGGGTACCTTGAATGGGGTCCCGCCCACGCCCATCAGGGTCAGGTAGGTGTCGGGCACCATCCGATCTGAGGCCACCACCTCGGGCCGGGCCAGCGTCACCTCTGCGCCCGTGTCCCAGTACCCAGTGACCTTCCTCCCATCCACTTCCAGGGAAAAAATGCACTCTTTCCGGAGGGGCAGCCCCGCGCCCACCCGGTAAACCAAAAACCCGGAACCGGGAGCATCCATAGGTGGTATGTTGCCAACCCCCCTTTCCTGGGAATGTAGCCCCTCCTCCGATTGGGTTTTTACCCAGTCCACCCTCTGCGGGTTGGGTCTACTTGGTCTGTCCCTGAGCTTGGGGCACTGGGCCCGTATGTGACCTCGTTGGCCACAGCGATAGCAGCCCATATCTCGTGGGTCCCCTTGAGTGGGTCGGAGGGACCTGCCGCTGGATGTTCCCCTTTTGGGGGGGTTCTCCATAGGCCCCCTTTGGGAGGTCCCATGTTGACTCTCTCTCTGCGTTGAGGCAGGCCTGCTCCTTCGAGACTCCTCCCTGCCATCCCCTGCCCGACTGTCCACAAATTGGTCGGCCAGCTGGCCTGCATGCTGCGGGTTCTCCGGCTTCTGGTCCATCAACCACAGCCTCAGGTCGGACGGGCACTGCTCGTACAGGTGCTCCAGTATGAATAGGTCAAGCAGGTCCTCTTTAGTTTGGGCCCCAGCTTTCCACTTGCGGGCATACCCCTGCGCCCGGTTGACCAGTTGTAGGTATGTAACCTCACGGGTTTTACGCTGGCTCCGGAACTTTTTCCGGTACATCTCAGGAGTCAGCCCAAACTCGCGGAGCAGGGCCTGTTTGAACAGTTCGTAGTCCCCTGCCTCCGCCCCTTTCAGTCGGCTGTACACCTCCACGGCTGTGGAGTCCAGTAAGGGGGTGAGAACTGCGATCCTGTCTGCAGGGTCAACCCTGTGCAGCTCGCAGGCATTCTCAAAGGCCGTCAGGAAGGTATCTATGTCCTCCCCCTCCTTACGCCGGGGCAGCAAGTGCTTATCAAAGCTCTTTGTAGGCTTGGGTCCCCCCTCACTCACCGCAGCTGGGGCCTCACTGCTCCTCAGCTGGGCCAGGTCCATCTCATGTTTACGCTGTTTCTCCTTCTCCTCCCGCTCATGTTTACGCTGGTTCTCCTTCTCCTCCTGCTCACGCTGGCGCTGGTTCTCCTCATGTTCACGCTGTTTCGCCTTCTCCTCCAGCTCTCGCCTCCTTAACTCGAGCTCCTCCCGTCTCAGCTCCCTTTCATATTCCAGCCGCATCCGCTCCACGGATGCCGAGCGTTGCCGGGAGGATCCCCTGCTGGGGGGTGGGCTTCGCCGGGCAGATCCCCTGCTGGCCGGGGGTGTCACGGTGCCCTCGGTATACACTGGGCTCCTCCCCGCCCTTCCTCTACGCCTAGGAAGGGGGGGTCTCGGGAAGCCCTCGTCCGCCGGCTGACCACTCCCAGCGGGGACAGACACTGGTGCCTGCGCTGCATCTGCTCGGCTGCTTCCCTCAGCGACAGGGCTCCGTTCATTCATGCGGTCTCCCTCCTCCAGCTGGGCAATCAGCTGGTCCTTGGTGCGTCTCCCTGGGTGCAGCCCCCTCTGCTTGCACAGCTCCACCAGGTCACACTTGCGCCGCTTGGCATACATCTTCCTGCTGGCCACTCACAGGCCGGGGTGCTCGCCGCTCCCCACGGTTTCCAGGGGACCCCTAGTGCACCAGCCCTTCTTGAGGTCACCACCTCTCTGCCAGGGTCGAGCTGCAGACTCCTCCGCCCCTGGGACCGCTCGCTGCAATCCCCCGGGGGACCCTGTTACTGCAAAATCCTTCTCACTGGGCACACACTCCCAGGGGTTAACCACCCCTTCGTTTTACTGCTCCCCAGTCACTTACTGCAGGAAGCGCCGTCCACGGGGTGCAGTATCTCCCGCCGCTGCCACCAGTTGTCACGGAGTGTGGGGGAGTCCGGCCCTGCACCCCTCTTCCTGGGACCCACAGTGACTCTCAGCCAGTCAGTAAAACAGAAGGTTTATTGGACAACAGGAACACAGGTTACAGCAGAGCTTGCAGGCACAGTCAGGACCCCTCCACCGAGTCCTTCTGGGCTTTCAGGGTGCTTGGATCCCAGCTAGGATACCCTGAATTCCGCCCATCCAGCCCCAAGCCCAAACTCCAACTGCTTCCCTCCTGCCACTCCCTTCCTTTGTCCCCTTCCCGGGCAAAGGTGTTGACCTTTCCCCTCCCTTACCTAGCTCAGGTTACAGGCTCTGGCATCGTCCATCTCCTAAAGTCCTCCCCTGCTCTCCCACTCCCCACACAGACAGTCCCTACTGCATCACAGCCACTCATCAGGATTGTACAAAGCAGCAGTCAGTCTTCACACAGTGGTCACCCTTTGGCTAACCCCGTTCATATGCCACCTCAGGAATGAGAAAGTAAGTGACTTTTTCAAAGACACGCTTAGATGGGAAAGGGTGGTTCTCTTCAAAAGAGTCTAAAAAACTTTATATTGTGATTCATAATTTGCAAAGACCAAGGAATGAAGTGGATATTCAGATGCATTAAAATGACTTAGGATCCTAAGTTCCATGTTTTAAAGTGACTAAGGGTCAGATTGTTAAAAAAAATGTGACATCTAAATATGCATATACATGCCTAGTGGGACTTTCAAAGGGATTTCAGTGTGGGTTCCATGCTTTGAAAATCCCATTAAGTGCCTACCTCCACCATTATGCACCCAAATATTTTTAAGACAATTAGGAGCTTAATTTAAATTCTATTTTTTTTCAATTAAAGGTTTCAAATGCCAAGACACTTTTAAAAATGGGACTGTCACAGAGTGTGGGGGAGTCCGGCCCTGCATCCCTCTTCCTGGGACCCACAGTGACTCTTAGCCAGCCAGTAAAACAGAAGGTTTATTGGACAACAGGAACACAGGTTACAGCAGAGCTTGGAGGCACAGTCAGGACCCCTCCATCGAGTCCTTCTGGGCTTTCAGGGTGCTTGGATCCTAGCTAGGATTCCACCCATCCAGCCCCAAGCCAAAACTCAAACTGCTTCCCTCCTGCCACTCCCTTCCTTTGTCCCCCTTCCCGGGCAAAGGTGTTGACCTTTCCCCTCCCTTACCTAGCTCAGGTTACAGGCCCTGGCATTGTCCATCCCCTAAAGTCCTCCCCTGCTCTCCCACTCCCCACACAGACAGTCCCTACTGCATCACATCTCTCCCCCCTTCGAGACTGAAGTGAGCGGGGTCACTCTGCCCAGTGACCTGGGGAAGTTCAGGGTCCCCTCTCCGGGACAACGCATTCGCTGTCAGGTTGGCACTTCCCTTCACATGGACCACGTCCATGTCATAGTCCTGCAGGAGCAGGCTCCACCTCAGGAGCTTGGCGTTGGCTCCTTTCATCTGGTGCAGCCAGGTCAGGGGAGAGTGGTCGGTGTACACGGTGAAGTGTCGCCCAAAGAGATATGGCTCTAGCTTCTTAAAGGCCCACACCATGGCCAGGCATTCCTTCTCGATGGCCGCCTAGCTTTGTTCCCGGGGTAGCAGCTTCTTACTCAGGTACACGATGGGGTGTCTCTCCCCCTTTTCATCCTCCTGCATTAACACCGCCCCCAGTCCTGTGTCTGAGGCATCGGTAAACACCATAAAGGGTTTGTCAAAATCTGGGTTTGCCAGAACTGGGCCACTAACCAGAGCCTCCTTCAGCACCCGGAAAGCCTCCTGGCACTGCTCAGTCCAGACCACCTTGTCTGGCTTCCCCTTTTTGCACAGTTCAGTGATGGGGCCGGCTATGGCACTAAAGTGGGGCACGAACCTTCGATAGTAGCCCGCCATCCCAATAAAGGCCTGGACCTGCTTTTTGGTTTGGGGAGCAGGCCAGTGTCTGATCACCTCCACCTTGGCTGGTTCCGGCTTCAGGCAGCTGCTCCCCACCCGATGACCTAGATAAGATGCTTCAGCCATCCCACCTTGCACTTCTCAACCTTTACTGTTAACCCAGCCTTTTGGAGTTGGTCTAGGACTTGTTTAAAATGGGACATGTGGTCCTCCCAGGTCTGGCTGAAGACGCAGATGTCGTCAATATACACCACGGTAAAACTCTCCATCCCCCGCAGTAGCTGATCCACCAGGCGCTGGAAGGTGGCCGGCGCTCCCTTGAGGCCGAAGGGCAGGGTCAGAAACTCGTAGAGCCCCAGAGGGGTGAAAAAGGCCGATTTCAGCCTGGCATCTGCGTCCAGAGGCACTTGCCAGTAGCCTTTGGTAAGATCCATAGTGGTGAGGTACCGAGCACCTCCCAGCTTGTGTAGGAGCTCGTCAGGCCTGGGCATAGGGTAGGCATCAGATACGGTGATGGCATTGAGCTTTCGATAGTCCACACAGAACCAGATTGACTCATCCTTCTTGGGGACCAGCACCACTGGCAAGGCCCAAGGGCTGGAAGACGGCTGGATCACTCCCAAAGCCAGCATGTCCCTGACCTCTCTTTCAAGATCCTGGGCAGTTTTACCAGTGACCCGAAAAGGGGAGTATCTTATAGGGGGATGTGCCCCGGTCTCCACCCAGTGGACAGTCAAATGAGTGCGTCCAGGCTGGCTGGAAAACAGCTGTCGGTATAGATGCAGCACCCCCCTGAACTCAGCGTGCTGGCCTGGGGTCAGCTGATCAGAGAGGTGAATCGCCTCCAGGGGGGAACCAGCTTTTGTCCCAGGGAATAGATCCACTAAGGGGTCATCTCCCTGCCCCTCCCAATGTCCACACACGGCCAACACCACATTCGCCCTGTCATAGTATGGTTTCATCATGTTCACATGGTAAACCTGACGGTGATGTGCCCGGTTTGACAGCTCCACCAGATAGTTTACCTCATTCAGTTGCTTGATAACCTTGAAGGGCCCTTCCCAGGCGGCCTGGAGTTTGTTTCTCCTCACAGGGCTGAGAACCCTCACCTGATCCCCGGTGGCGAAGGCACGGGCCCGTGCCTTGCGGTCATACCAGACCATCTGCCTCCTCTGGCCTCTGGCCAGATTCTCCCTGGCCAGGCCCATGAGCTCGGCCAGTCTTTCCCGGAAGGTCAGGACATACTCCACCACTGACTCTCCCTTGGGAGCGGCCTTCCCCTCCCATTCGTCCCTCATCAGGTCTAGGGGCCCCCTTACCCGCCTTCCATACAACAGTTTGAAAGGTGAAAACCCGGTGGATTCCTGGGGTACCTCCTTGTACGCGAACAGCAGGTGAGGTAAGTACTTGTCCCAATCCTGCGGGTGCTGGTTCATAAATGTTTTTAGCATCATCTTCAGTGTCCCGTTGAACCTTTCCACCAGCCCATTGGACTGGAGGTGATACGCTGAGGCCCAGTTGTGCTGGACCCCACATTTCTGCCATAAGGACTGGAGAAGGGCCAACATGAAGTGGGACCCGTGATCCGTTAAGACCTCCTTGGGGAACCCCACCCGGCTGAAAATTGTCAGCAGCGCATCTGCCACTGTGTCTGCTTCGATAGAGGACAAGGCCACCACCTCGGGGTAGCGAGTGGCAAAATCCACCACCACCAGGATGTATTTCTTCCCCGACCGGGTCGTCTTGCTGAGGGGTCCCACTATGTCCATGGCCACCTTCTGGAAAGGTTCTTCTATGATGGGTAAAGGCCTCAAAGCCGCTTTCCCCTTGTCCTGGGCCTTCCCCACCCTCTGGCAGGGGTCACAGGATTGGCAGTACTATCAGACATGGGTAAAGACCCCAGGCCAGTAAAAGTTCTGTAGCAGCCTCTGCCTGGTGCGCCGGATTCCCTGGTGCCCTACGAGAGGGATGTCATGGGCCAGGTACAACAGCTTGTGACGAAACTTCTGGGGAACCACCAGCTGCCTCCTGATCCCCCATGACTCTACTTCCCCTGGGGGAGCCCATTCTCGGTACAGGAACCCCTTCTCCCACAGGAACCTCTCCTTGCAACCTCTCCTCATGGTTACGCTGTTTCGCCTTCTTCTCCAGCTCTTGCCTCTTTAACTCGAGCTCCTCCCTTCTCAGCTCCCTTTCATATTCCAGCCGCATCCACTCCATGGATGCCGAGCGTCGCCGGGAGGATCCCCTGCTGGGGGGTGAGCTTCGCTGGGAGGATCCCCTGCTGGCCGGGGGTGTCACGGTGCCCTCGGTATACACTGGGCTCCTCCCCGCCCTTCCCCTAGGCCTAGGAAGGGGAGGTCTCGGGAAGCCCTCGTCCGCCGGCTGATCACTCCCAGCGGGGACAGACCTTGGTGCCTGCGCTGCATCAGCCCGGCTGCTTCCCTCAGAGACAGGGCTCCGTTCATTCATGCGGTCTCCCTGCTCCAGCTGGGCAACCAGCTGGTCCTTGCTGAGCCTCCCTGAGCGCAGCCCCCTCTGCTTGCACAGCTCCAGCAGGTCATACTTGCGCCGCTTGGCATACATCTTCCTGCTGGCCACTCACAGGCCGGGGTGCTCGCCGCTCCCCACGGTTTCCAGGGGGACCCCTAGTGCACCAGCCCTTCTTGAGGTCACCACCTCTCTGCCAGAGTCGAGCTGCAGACTCCTCCGCCCCTGGGACCGCTCACTGCAATCCCCCAGGGGACCCTGTTACTGCAAAGTCCTTCTCACTGGGCACACACTCCCAGGGGTTAATCACCCCTTCGTTTTACTGCTCCCCAGTCACTTACTGCAGGAAGCGCCATCCACGGGGTGCAGTATCTCCCGCCACTGCCACCAGTTGTCACGGAGTGTGGGGGAGTCCGGCCCTGCACCCCTCTTCCTGGGACCCACAGTGACTCTTAGCCAGCCAGTAAAACAGAAGGTTTATTGGACAACAGGAACACAGGTTACAGCAGGGCTTGCAGGCACAGTCAGGACCCCTCCACCGAGTCCTTCTGGGCTTTCAGGGTGCTTGGATCCTAGCTAGGATACCCTGAATTCCGGCCACACAGCCCCAAGCCCAAACTCAAACTGCTTTCCTCCTACCACCCCCTTCCTTTGTCCCCTTCCCGGGCAAAGGTGTTGACCTTTCCCCTCCCTTACCTAGCTCAGGTCACAGGCCCTGGCATCGTCCATCCCCTAAAGTCCTCCCCTGCTCTCCCACTCCCCACACAGACAGCCCCTACTGCATCACAGGGACTTAAGCACCCAATTACCTTCAAGAAATCTGCTCCTAACTCCACTGAGGCATTGAACTCAATGAACATTAGGGGGTTCTCTACCTTTTAAAATCTGGTGCTATGGATCTCATGTCATTCAGGTGTTTTAAAGATGTTACATTGGTCCCATTTTAAAAAATGACCAAGGGCACCTCGGTCCTGTTCACTCAGTATGGCAATGGATCGGGTTCAAACACCCTGCTCTAATATTAAGAAAGTGCTTGTGTGATATATTGGTTTATTATCGTTATTAATAGATGAACAGAAAGCAAATATGACAGAGATAACAGACTTTATCCCAGAAGGTTTAAATGTCAAAAAATGCACAATTAAGGTTTCCTGGTGATAAATGTGCCCTTTCAGAACTTCGAGTTCAGCAAAACTTTAAAGCTATAAATTGCAAGACACAGTTTGAATGAAAGACTTTCAACATAAAACTCTTGTCCCTTGAAAATTGCACACGGTATGACAATACGATAGTCTCTCTGCAACTTTCTTTCTCTCTCTCTCTCTCTCTCTCTCTCTCTCTCTCTCTCTCTCTCATATGGTAGGTTAGTTGAGAAGGCAGCAGGCAGTGAGGCAACCACAGACTTTCAGCTGGAATTTAAAATGAAAGTGAAAGACCATGTGGTTTCCTCAGATGACCAGAGCTGCAGATGCAACTGAGAGCTGCTGGATCTCTGTCCTTCAGAGCTCTGCTGCCATCATTTGCTCAATGGCGGGTATAGCGACTGCTGTCTCATTCCCTTGCCTGTATTTACCCCACATGGTCATTGTACAGGGCACCGCAAGCTCTCACTTCCTGACCCTTTCCTGCTTCTGTGTGGTTATTATGCAATAGACTTCTCTGTCTAATTCTGCTGCCCTCTAGAGACAACTGCACCAAAGGAATTCATGTTCACTCCTGACCATTGCAGACTGGTAGCAGATTAGGATAAGAGTCCAGATCCCTCCCTCCCTGTCCAGCATTGTCACTGATATCAGATAGATATAGTGTACCTCAAATGATACGCTGTGGCTCAAACAGAAGTCACGGGTTTGTTACAGAAATGACTGGAGCTGGATTCTCCTATGTGTGTCATGCAGCCGGGCACAATGTTGTCAGAATGGTTTTTGTGGCCTCAAAATTCTGTCACCCTGTTCTCCAGTTCAACATTTCAGCCAGACGCAGGACACACTGGGTGGGATAGTCACATGTAAGGGTCCTTTCTGCCATTCAAATCCGTGGGTCATTATTGTTGGCATTTAAGTAACATCTGAAGTGTCTCACCAAGAACAATGTCCCAGTGTGCCGGGTGCTGCCCCTATGCGCCACAGGAGACAGGCCTTGCACTGGTTTCAGTATAAACAGAGAAGCTTGACAAAAGAATCAGAGATAGGGGATGTCATTGCTTCACTTCACATTGAAGATCGGTGCCACTACAAAGAACAGAACCAAAATTTCCTGATTCCGGCTCTAGTGGCCTAACGAGGAAACCATGCTGCTTCCTGATCATGATTTTATTTGAAGAACACAAGCTAAAACTGCAGACACCAAAGTGAAGCTCTATGTCTCTCAGGGTAAAATGTAAAACCCTTTAGACAAGACCTAGAACAAGGCCTGTTCACCAAGGACCTAATATTTTGAGGACTGATGTGGGACTCCATTGCTGAAGAGCCCTTTACTGTCCATATGTTGAGGAGTGAAGTTCATGTCTGAGAGACTGGCTAAGTGAGAGGAGGCCAGTTCCAGGGGAGATACTATAGGAGAGGAAGCCAGGCAGCAATCACTGTGCATTTGTCGTACAGTAGTAAGTAGCGGCATCTGCAGCTGTGAAACTGTCTATCATTAATTTGTCAGTGGAGTCGCCAGTGGAGGAGGTGACGCATCCTTTGAATTCATCCAAGATGTAGATGGGGTAACTTGGTCTGAAGGATGCTATCTGGACCATATTTTTCCCCTGGGGAAGGCGCAAACATTGCATATGACAGTCATTAACATTGTACCCAGAAGCAGTACAGTCCAGCGTAATGGAGTTCCCTGGCTCTGCCTAGGCAGAACTTGGTTGGGTTATGTCACAGAATATGATGGAGTCCGGCCCTGCACCCCTCTTCCTGGGACTCACAGTGACTCTCAGCCAACCAGTAAAACAGAAGGTTTATTGGACAACAAGAATGCAGGTTAAAGCAGAGATTGTAGGCACAACCAGGACCCCTCTATCAAGTCCTTCTGGGGGTTCAGGAAGCTTAGTTCCCAGCTTGGGATTCCCTGAATTCCAACCACCCAGCCCAAAACCAAAACTGAACTGACTCCCTCCAGCCGGCCCCTTTCTTTGTCCAGTTGTGATGGAGTAGGGGCTGTCTGTGTGGGGAATGGGAGAGCAGGGGAGGACTTCAGTGGATGGATGATACCGGAGCCTGTAACCTGAGCTAGGTAAGGGAGGGGGGAAGTCAACACCTTTGCCCCAGAAGGAAGACAAAGGAAGAGGCCGGCAGGAAGGAGTTAGTTTCAGTTTGGGTTTGGGGCTGTGTGAGCGGAATTCAGGGTATCCTAAGCTGGGATCCAAGCACCCTGAAAGCCCAGAAGGACTCGATTGAGGGGTCCTGACTGTGCCTGCAAGCTCTGCTGTAACTTGCACTCCTGTTGTCCAATAAACCTTCTGTTTTACTGGCTTGCTGAGAGTCACTGTGAGTCCCAGGAAGAGGGGTAAAGGGCCAGACTCCCCCACACTCCGTGACAAAAACCCAGAGCCTGGAGCATCCAGCCCCCCAGAGGAGCTGACCTGGGGACCTCCTCCCTCCTTCACAGGTGGTATGCTGCCAGCCCCCCTTTCCTGGGACTTTAGCCCCCCCTTCAACTGAGTCTTTACCCAGTCAACCCTCTGCGGGTTGGGTCTGCTTGGTCTGTCCCTGAGCTTGGGGCATTGGGCCCGTATGTGGCCTCGTTGGCCACAGTGATAGCAGCCCATGTCTCGTGGGTCCCCTTGAGTGGGTCGGAGGGAGCTAACGCTGGATGTTCCCCTTTTGGGGGGGGTTCTCCATAGGTCCCCGCTGGGAGGTCCCATGATGACTCTCTCTCTGCGTTGAGGCAGGCCTGCTCCTTCGAGACTCCTCCCTGTTATCCCCTGCCCGACTGTCCACAAATTGGTCGGCCTGGCCGGTGTGCTGCAGGTTCTCCGGCTTCTGGTCCATCAACCACAGTCTCAGGTCGGACGGCCACTGCTCGTACAGGTGCTCCAGAATGAATAGGTCAAGCAGGTCCTCTTTAGTTTGGGCCCCAGCTGTCCACTTGCGGGCATATCCCTGAACCCGGTTGTCAAGTTGTAGGGTTGTGACCTCACGGGTTTTACGCTGACTACGGAACCTTTTCCGGTACATCTCAGGAGTCAGCCCAAACTCACAGAGCAGGGCCTGCTGAACAGTTCGTAGTCCCCTGCCTCCGCCCCTTTCATTCGGCTGTACACCTCCACGGCTGTGGAGTCCAATAAGGGGGTGAGAACTGCGATCCTGTCTGCAGGGTCAACCCTGTGCAGCTCGCAGGCATTCTCAAAGGCCATCAGGAAGGTATCTATGTCCTCCCCCTCCTTAAGCCGGGACAGCAAGTGCTTATCAAAGCTCTTTGTAGGCTTGGGTCCCCCCTCACTCACCGCAGCCGGGGCCTCACTGCTCCTCAGCCGGGCCAGGTCCAGCTCATGTTTACACTGTTTCTCCTCATGTTTACTCTGGTTCTCCAGCTCCATCAGTTCTTGCATCCTTAACTCGAGGTCTTCCTGTCTCGGCTTCCTTTCATATTCCAGCCGCATCCTCTCCATGGATGCCGAGCGTCACCGGGACGATCCCCTGCTGGGGGGTTAGCTTCGCTGGCAGGATCCCCTGCTGGCCGGGGGGGTCACGGTGCCCTCGGTATTCACTGGGCTCCTCCTTGCCCTTCCCCTAGGCCTTGGAAGGGCGGGTCTCGGGAAGCCCTCAGCCGCCTGCTGACCACTCCCAGCGGGGACAGACATTGGTGCCTGCACTACATCTGCCAGGCTGCTTCCCTCAGAGACAGGGCTCCGTTCATTCAAGTGGTCTCCCTCCTCCAGCTGGGCAATCAGCTGGTCTTTGGTAAGCCTCCCCCTGTGCAGCTCCCTCTGGTTGCACAGCTCCAGCAGGTCGCACTTGCGTCGCTTGGCATACATCTTCCTGCTGGCCACTCACAGGCTGGGGTGCTCGTCACTCCCCACGGTTTACAGGGGGACCCCTAGTGCACCAGCCCTTCTTGAGGTCACCACCTCTCTGCCAGGGTAGAGCTGCAGACTCCTCCGCCCCTGGGACCGCTCGCTGCAATCCCCCGGGGGACCCTGTTACTGCGAAGTCCTTCTCACTCGGCACACACTCCCCAGGGGTTATTCACCCCTACAATTGTCCTTCGTTTTACTGCTCCCCAGTCACTTACTGCAGGAAGTGCCTTCCATGGGGCGCAGTATATCCCACTTCTGCCACCAGTTATCATGGAGTGTGGGGGAGTCCGGCCCTGCATCCCTCTTCCTGGGACCCACAGTGACTCTCAGCCAGCCAGTAAAACAGAAGGTTTATTGGACAACAGGATTGCAGGTTACAGCACAGCTTGCAGGCACAGTCAGGACCCCTCCACCGAGTTCTTCTGGGCTTTCAGGGTGCTTGGATCCTAGCTAGGATACCCTGAATTCCACCCACACAGCCCCAAACCCAAACTGAAACTAACTCCCTCCTTCTGGTCCCTTCCTTTGTCTTCCTTCCCTGGCAAAGGTGTTGACCTCCCCCTCCCTTACCTAGCTCAGGTTACAGGCTCCGGTATTGTCCATCCCCTAAAGTCCTCCCCTGCTCTCCCATTCCCCACACAGACAGCCCCTACTCCATCATACCAGCTTCCCGGGTAAAGGTGCTGGCACTCCTCCCCCCCTCCTGGCTCAGGTTACAGGCTTAGATCCTGTCCCTCACCTAAAGACATCCCTGGCTCTCCCATCCCCCACCCAGACAGTGCCTACTGCATCAGAGGTTAAAGTGATCGCGACCACCCAGCCTGTAAAAGAAAGAGAACAGAGATATTATTATATCATTTCCTCAGTGGCGGGTATAGCGTATGCTGTGTCATTCCCTACCTGTGTTAACAACTCGTGGTCATTGTACAGGACACCACATGATCTCAATTCCTGACCCTTTCCTACTTCTGGAAGTCACTATGCAACAGGTTTCTCTGTCTCATTCCCCAAGTTCTGCTGCCCTCTGCAGATCACTGCACCAAGGAATTCATGTTCACTCTCCACCATTGCAGACTGGTGGCAGATTAGAATTGGAGTCAAGATCACCTCCCTCCTTGTCCAGTATTGTCACCAATATCAGATACATATACTGCAGCTCAAAAGACATGCTTTGGCTCAAATAAAAGTTTTTACAAAAATGCCTGCGATGTGTGTCATGCACAGATACAAAATGTTCTCAGAATGCTTTTTTTCCGACTTCAAAAATCTGCGACTCTGTCCTCCATGCTCATTAAAACATGAGTGCTCCAGTTCAACATTTCTTCTGGATGCAGAACCCACTGGGTGGGATGGTCTTATGTAAGGGTCCTTTCTGCCATTCAAATCCACAGGTCATTATTCTTGGCATTTTAGTAACACGTGAAGGGTCCCAAAAAAGATCGGGGTTCCAGTGTGCTAGGTGCTGCCTCTATTCATCACAGGAGACAGGCCTTGTACCCAAGAGGTTTCACTCTAAACAGACAAGCCAGACAAAGGGAGTCACTTGCATCACTTCACATTGGTTCTGTTCTAGGCTGTGACACTGATCTACAAATTCTCCCAACTCCCACTCTGGTGGTCTAACCTGCAACGATGCTGCTTCTGAGTCACAAGTTGATTTGAATGACGCATGTTGAAATTGCAGAGACCAAAGTCACAAATCTCTGTGTAAAATTCTACATTTGGAGAGGCAGCAGAACAAGGCCTGTTCCCCAAGGAACCCCTACTCTGAGCACTGGTGTGAGATCCCAGTGATGCTTGGCCCCTCTACCGTCCTTAAGCCAGGGGTGAAGTTCATGCAAAGAGAAAAATGTGTTAAGTGAGAAGAGGCCAGTTATACAAGGGATATTGTAGGAGAGGAAGCCAGGCAGCGACTATTGTGCATGGCTGGCACAGTACGAAGTAGCTGTGTCTGCTGCAGAGAGTCTGTCTCTCTTTAGCTTGTCAGTGGCACCGCTGGTGGATGGGGTGACTCGTCCTTTGAACTCATCTGCGATGTAGGTGATGTAACATGTTCTGAAGGCTGCTAGCCAGACAGGACTTTTCCCAGGGCCTTGTTGGATCCAGCTCAAATGGTGGTCATTGATGTTATACCCAGACGACACAGTCCAGGGGAAGGGAACTGCCTGGCTCTGCCTGGACAGAACTCGACTGGGTTAAAGTGACTGTGGCCCTGCAGCCTGTAAAAGAAACAGAGCAGGAATACTGTTATATCACATACAACCAGGGGTTAGTCTAATTTGCAACTGACATTTCAGGGGCAGATGCAGTGGGCAATTAGTAAATAACCAGTCGATATGAGAAGCTTTAGTTTAGGGTTGGCCCATTGATGTCATCAGTTCCTGGCATATATAAGGGGAAAACACGCAACACCTTGCAAGAGGCTGTATCTTGCTTCTCACTTGAGAGGATGCACCACGTGATAACACAAAAACAATGTAACAACTGCATAACTGCTGACAACCTCTCCTCTTGTGCAATGGGTTGGTTCAGGGCCAGCCCTAGGTACTAGCAAACCAAGCACATGCTTGGGGAGGCACATTTTCAGGGTCGGTGTTCTGGCCATCTTTTTTTTTTTTCTTCAGGCAGCAAAATCCTAGAGCCAGCCCTGGCAGCAGCACATTGTGTGCAGGGGGCACCCTGGGGCCGCTGCGGTTCACCCCCTGGGGGAACAGCACCTGCACCTTGTGGCTGGGCAACGCAGGCTCCCAGCAGGGCACACAGAGGTGCCTGCAGGTGCCTCAGTGGGGCCGCCATCCAGCGCCACAACCAGGGCTGGGCAGAAGTGGCTTGAGCTGCCCACGGACTGTGGCAGGGCAGCCAGAAGCAGCAGTGGAGCCATAGAGGGTCGGGTGCTGCCATGTAGCCCATGTCCCTCTGGGGCTACCCTGCCCTGGCTCCTCAGCCCCCTGCCAGGGCGGTCCCTTGGCTCTGCCTTCCTGGGTCCCGGCTGGTCCTGGAGGCGGGAACCCTGGCTGGAGGGTCCCTGGGCTGAGGCGTGGCCCGGAAGCCCTACTGCTTACCCTGACCCTGCCAGCGCTGGACCAGCTGGAGGCGAGGGTTGAGTGGGCAGAGTCAGCACTGGTGGCGGAGAGCCCAGGGCTGGGGCAGCAGGGGGTGTGGATCGGGGAGGGCACTGGTGGGAGGATGAGAGCCCAGTGCTGAGTTGGGGGGGCAGCCAAAATTACTTTTGCTTGGGGTGGCAAAAAACCTAAAGCCGGCTCTGTTGCTCAGGTTTGGTGCCCACTGAAACATCCACGGGGTCTGGGCTTGAGCAGGGGGCATCCCTGTGTCCCCCCGTTCCTACACTCACAGCACCGTTTCTGGGACAGAAGAGAAACAGGCTGGGAGCTGCAAGGCGGCTTCTCCCAGAGGAGAGACTCAGATCTCCTCAGGGTTGGGGAATTTCCTGCGTGCTCCGGGAGTTACATCTCCCTGATGTCCCCCGCAGACACTCCGTTTCCTTTCCCTCTCTGCTCTCAGTGCCCCGGGTCTGAGCCCTGCCCCCCACTGATCTGTGCTCCCCCACCCCCCAGCAGCTAACTTTACCCCTCTGAGACTGGGGCCTGTGGCCCGGAGGTTTTTGTCTCAGCTCACACCAGCTTCGCTGCACTGTGCGTTTCTAGCAGCGCAGTGATACCGGGCGGTGTCCTCCCGTCTCAGGCGGCTCATTTCCAGGTACAGCTCGCTCTTGGCGTTGTCTCTGGAGATGGTGAATCGCCCTTGGACCCAAGACGCGTAACTTATGCCAGTCCCGTCGTAGTAAATACGTGAGACAAACTCCGGGCTTTTCCCGGGGCTCTTCCAATACCAGAACATATCGTAGCTGCTGAAGGTGAAACCGGAGCCCTTGCAGGAGAGCCGGATGGACTCCCCTTCATTTCTAACAGCCCCCCCGGACTCCACCAGCTGCACCTGGGACTGGACACCTGGCGGACAAAACACGTTAATGATCATAATGATCATTGTTCTTACCTATGGATTGTCACTAGGGTGATAAAGGGCATCTAAACCACAGAAATAGACAGAGAGACAAGTTGCAGGCTAATACAGTGGAGGAAAGTATAGATGGAGAGAGAATACAGTAAATGGGAAATGCGGATGGATGGAGAGATAATGCAGTACAGGGACAATGGATGGATGAATAGCTAGTGGAGGATTAGATACATAGAAAGACATGATATAGTGCTGAGAATTAAATGATATGTAGATAAGACTGAAGAAAGAAAGGAAGAACATACAGAACCCTGCAGCTAACACACATACTCTGAATGTTCCCTGTATTTTCACACATTTTCTCACCTTTCCAAGCTGCTAAAACGAACACAAACTGTACCCACACTGGCATTGCTCTGAGCTGGAGGGTAACTTCTTACTGTAAAGAAAAGGAGGGTTTAGCCCCTAACTGCACAAACACAAGGCGCAGCCGCTTCAGCCTATTGCAGCCTCCCAGCCGCTGCTGCGGGTTTTGGAATGGAAACGAAGTCAGCCCCCTTCACACGCCACACGCCACCCTGGAGAGGGGCAGAGACTCCGGTCTGATGGTTTCATGGAACCCCGGGAGCAGGGTGGGTTATTGTGAGGTTCTTACACTGAGGAGAAGTGTGTCAGACGCTACAGGGGAGAATGGCAAACCCAGAGTTCTGCTCCTAGCACCTCACAGCCTAGACCCAGTGAGAATATAACAACGGCCAGTCTCCGTCAGACCAAAGGTCCATCTAGCCCAGTGTCCTCTCTCAACACTGGCCAACACCAGGTGCCCAGGGGGAATGAACAGAACTGATAATCATCAGGTGATCCACCCCTGTCGCCCATTCCCACTTTCTGGCAATGACTCTGAGATTGTTTTCTTTAGTGGTAACAGCTAATTTAGACCCCATCATTTTATATGTATAGGTGGGATTATGTTTTCCAATGTCCATTAATTTGCATTTATCAGCATTAAATTTCATCTGCCATTTTTTTTGCCCAGTCACTCAATTTTGGGAGATCTTTTTGTAGCTCTTCACAATCTGCCTGGGATTTAATTATCTTTAGTAATTGTATATCATCTGCACATTTTGCCACCTCGCTGGTTACCCCTTTTTCCAGATCATTGCTGAATATGTTGAATAGGACTGGTCCCAGTACAGACCCTTGGGGGTCACCACTATTTACCTCTCTCCATTCTGAAAACTGACCATTTATTCCTACACTTTGTTTCCTGTCTTTTGACCAGTTACTGTTCCATGAGAGAACATTCCCTCTTATCCCATGGCAGCTTACTTTGCTTAAGAGACTTTGGCGAGGGAGCTTGTGAAAGGCTGTAAGAAAATTTAAGTACACTGTATCCTCTGGATCCCCTTTGTACACATGCTTGTTGACTCGCTCAAACAATCCTAGTAGATTGTTGAGGTGTGATTTCCCTTTACTAAAACCATGTTGACACTTCCCCAACAAATTATGTTCATCTATCTGTCTGACAAAATTGTTCTTTATTATAGTTTCAATCAGATGCCCCGGTACTGAAGTATGGCTTAAAGGCCTGTAATTCCTGTGATCACCTCCGGAAACCTTTTAAAAAATTAAGAAATTCTGCAGCGCAGGTCTGAGACCCTCCTGCTGCAAACCCCTGCTCACCCCTCACACAACCACACATACACACAACTCCTCTCTCTCTCTCTCTCTCTTTCTCTGTCCGGCTCACACATTCACACTGTCACACACAGCCAGAGACACGCATGTTGTGTCATGGCCAGTTTTTCTCATCACTGTCCCTGCAACAGCCCCTGCAGGGAGTAGGGGCCATCAGGCCCATCCAGTGCACAGGGAGAGCATCCTCTTTTTGTCCGTGCAGCCCCCCTTTCATAGCACTGGAAGGAGGATGGGTGGGGCCAACCGTGGGAGTAGGGGTGTTGGTCACACACTGGGGGAAAGGGGCAGTTGGGAGAAGACTGGCAACCAGTGGAGTTGGGATTTCCTGTGCCCTCTAGGAGTCGTATCTCCCCTGGGATTTCCTGTGACCCCTGAAGAGACTCATAAGAACATAAGAATGGCCATAGTGGGTCAGACCAAATGTCCGTCCAGTCCCGTATCCTGTCTCCTGACAGTGGCCAATGCCAGGTGCCCCAGAGAGAATGAACAGAGCAGGGAATCATCAAGTGATCCATCCCCTGTTGCTCATTCCCAGCTTCTGGCAGACAGAGGTTAGGGACAGCATCCCTGCCCATCCTACTAATAGCCATTTATGGACCTATCCTCCATGAATTTATCTAGTTCTTTTTTTAACCCTGCTATAGTTTTGGCCTTCACAACATCCTCTGGCAAGGAGTTCCACAGGTTGACTGTTTGTTGAGTGAAGAAATACTTCCTTTTACTTATTTTAAACCTGATGCCTATTAATTTCATTTGGTGACCCCTTGTTCTTGCATTATGAGAAGTAGTAAACAACACTTCCATATCTACTTATTCTACACCACTCATGATTTTATAGCCCTCAATCATATCTCCCCTTAGCCTTTTCTTTTCCAAGCTGCAAAGCCCCAGTCTTATTAATCTCTCCTCATACGGAAACCGTTCCATATCCCTAATCATTTTGCTGACATTTTCTGAATTATTTCCAATTCCAATATTTCTTTTCTTGAGATGGGACTACCACATCTGCACAGAGTATTGAAGATGTGAGAGTACCATACATTTTTATAGTGGCAATATTATATTTTCTGTCCTATTATCTAAACTTTTCTTAATGATTCCCAACACTCTGTTGGCTTTTTTGACTGCTGCAGCACATTAAGCAAATATTTTCAAAGAACTATCCATAGTGACTCAAAGATCTCTTTCTTCAGTAGTAACAGCTAATTTAGACCTCATCCTTTTATATGTATGGTTGGGATTATGTTTCCCAATGTGCATTGCTTTGGATTTATCAACATTGAATTTCATCTGCCATTGGTCATCCAGCTTTGGGAGATTCCTTTGTAGCTCTTCACAGTCTGCCTGGGACTTAATTATCTCAAGTAGTTTTGTGTCATCTGCAAATATTGAGAAATCAGACCATTTATTCATAGTCTTTGTTTCATATCTTTTAACCTGTTACTGATCTGTGAGAGGACTTTCCCTCTTCTCCCATAACAGCTCACTTTGCTTAAGAACCTTTGATGAGGGGCCTTGTCACAGGCTTTCTGAAAATCTAAGTATACTATATCCACTGGATCCCCTTTGTCCACATGCTTGTTGAGCCCCTAAAAGAATTCTAGTAGATTGGTGAAGTATGATTAACCCTAACCCTAACCCTACCCCTTAACTAAAAACCATGCTGACTCTTCCCCAACAAATCATGTTCATCTCTTTGTCTGAAAATTCTGTTCTTTTCTATAGTTTCAACCAGTTTGCCTGGCACTGAAGTTAGGCTTATTGGTCTGTAATTGCCAAGATTGTCCCTGGAGCTCTATTTAAAAATTAGCATCACATTAGCTCTCCTCCAGTGATTTGTTTATAGATTCATAGATCCATAGATTCTAGGGTCAGAAAAAGGACCAATGTGATCATCTAGTCCGACTCCCTGCACAAAGCAGGCCACAGAACCCCACCCATCCACTTCTATAACAAACCCCTAACCTATACCTGAGTTATTGAAGTCATCAAATTGTGGTTTGAAGACCTCAAGCTGCAGAGAATCCACCAGCAAGTGACCCCTGCCCCACGCTGCAGGGGAAGGCGAAAAACCTCCAGGGCCTCTGCCAATCTGCCCAGGAGGAAAATTCCCTCCCGACCCCAGATATGGCGATCAGCTAAACCCTGAGCATGTGGGCAAGACTCACCAGCCAGCACTCAGAAAAGAATTCTCTGCAGTAACTCAGATCCCATCCCATCCAACATCCCATCACCAACCACCGGGCATACTTATCTGGCGATAATCAAAGATCAATTGCCAAAATTATGCTCTCCCATCATACCATCCCTTCTATAAACTTATCAAGCTTAATCTTAAAGCCAGATATGTCTTTTGCCCCCACTACTCCCCTTGGAAGGCTGTTCCAGAACTTCACTCCTCTAATGGTTAGAAACCTTCATCTAATTTCAAGTCTAAACTTCCTAGTGTCCAGTTTATACCCATTCATTCTTGTATCTACATTGGTACTAAGCTTAAATAATTCCTCTCCCTCTCTAATATTAATCCCTCTGATATATTTATAAAGAGCAAGCATATCCCTCTTCAGCCTTCTTTTGGCTAGGCTAAACAAGCCAAGCTCTTTGAGTCTCCTTTCATAAGGCAGGTTTTCCATTCCTCGGATCATCCTAGTAGCCCTTCTCTGAACCTGTTCCAGTTTGAATTCATCGTTCTTAAACATGGGAGACCAGAACTGCACACAGTATTCCAGGTGGGGTCTCACCAGCGCCTTATATAATGGCACTAACACCTCCTTATCTTTGCTGGAAATACCTCGCCTGATGCATCCTAAAACCGCATTACCTTTTTTAAAGGCCATATCACATTGGCGGCTCATAGTCATCCTGTGATCTACCAATAACCCACGGTCCTTCTTCTCCTCTGTTGCTTCCAACTGATGTGTCCCCAATGTATATCTAAAATTCTTATTATTAATCCCTAAGTGCATGACCTTGCACTTTTCACTATTAAATTTCATCCTATTGCTATTACTCCAGTTTACAAGGTCATCCAGATCTTCCTGTATAATATCCCGGTCCTTCTCCATGTTAGCAATACCCCCCAGCTTCATGTCATCCTCAGACATTATTAGCACATTCCCGCTTTTGGTGTCAAGGTCAGTAATAAAAAGGTTAAATAAGATTGGTCCCAGAACCGATCCTTGAGGAACTCCACTAGTAACCTCCTTCCAGCCTGACAGTTCACCCTTCAGTACGACCCGTTGTAGTCTCCCCTTTAACCAGTTCCTTATCCACCTTTCAATTTTCATATTAATCCCCATCTTTTCCAATTTGACTAATAATTCCGCATGTGGAACTGTATCAAATGCCTTACTGAAATCTAGGTAAATTAGGACTACTGCATTTCCTTTGTCTAAATAGTCTGTCACCTTCTCAAAGAAGGAGATCAGGTTGGTTTGGCACGATCTACCTTTAGTAAAGCCATGTTGTACTTTGTCCCAATTACCATTGACCTCAATGTCCTTAACTACTTCCTCCTTCAAAATCTTTTCCAAGACCTTACATACTACAGATGTCCAACTAACAGGCCTATAGTTACTCGAATCACTCTTTCTCCCTTTCTTAAAGATATGAACTATGTTAGCAATTCTCCAGTCGTACGGTACAACCCCTGAGTTTACCGATTCATTAAAAATTTTCGCTAACGGGCTTGCAATTTCATGCACCAGTTCCTTTAATATTCTCGGATGAAGATTGTCCTTGCCCTCCGATTTTGTCCCATTAAGCTGTTCAAGTATGGCTTCTACCTCAGATGTGGTAATATCCACCTCCATATCCTCATTCCCATATGTCATCCTTTCATTACCCCTAAGCTCCCCATTAGCCTTATTAAAGACTGAGGCAAAGTACTTATGTAGATATTGGGCCATTCCTAAGTTATCCTTAACCTCCTTTCCATCCTCAGTGTGTAGCGGTCCCACTTCTTCTTTCTTTGTTTTCTTCTTATTTATATGGCTATAGAACCTTTTACGATTTGTTTTAATTTCCTTTGCAAGGTTCAACTCTACTTGGCTTTTAGCGTTTCTCACTTTATTCCTACATGTTCTGACCTCACTAAGATAGCTTTCCTTGCTAATCACACCCTTCTTCCACTCCTTGTAGGCTTTCTGCTTCTTCTTAATCACCTCCCTGAGATGCTTGCTCATCCAGCTTGGTCAACAACTCTTGCCTATGTTTTTTTTCCCCTTTCTTGGGATGCAGGCTTCCAATAGTTTCTGCAGCTGTGACTTAAAGTAATTCCAGGCCTCTTCTGCATTTAGATCCACAAGTTCTTCAGTCCAATCCACTTCCCTAACTAATTTCCTTAATTCTTTAAAGTTAGCCCTTTTGAAATCAAAAACCCTAGTCCCAGATCTATTTTTGTTTATCCTTCCATCTAGTTTGAACTGAATTAGCTCATGATCACTCGAACTAAGGTTGTCCCCTACAACCATTTCTTCTACAAGGTCCTCACTGCTCACCAAAACCAAATCTATAATGGCATCCCCTCTTGTCGGTTCTTCAACTTCTTGGTGAAGGAATCCATCAGCTATCACATCCAGAAACATCTGAGCCCTACTATTCTTGCTAGCACTTGTTACAGAAGTTGATTTAAATGACAGGTTACAAACCACAGTTAGTAGCCCTGCAATTTCACATTTGAGTTCCTTCAGAAGTCTTGGGTGAATGCCATCTGGTCCTGGTGACTTATTGTTGTTTACTCTATCAATTTGCTCCAAACCTCCTCTAATGACACCTCAGTCTGGGACAGTTCCTCAGATTTGTCACCTAAAAAGAATGGCTCAGGTTTGGGAATCTCCCTCTGTGGTAAATGAAGGGGTGGGGGTAGCACCCTTGTTTAACTCCCCAACCATTCAGTTAGCTATAGAATCCCCCTTAGCAGATGTACTTACTGCCTTACCTGTAAAAGATTAAGAGGTAAACTTAAAATGAGTTGTCACCTAACCAGGGGAACAAATAAGGAAGCTGTACCCTCTCAAATTGGGGGAGAAAGCTGTCTGGGGTGTGGGTCTTTGTTCTCTTGGCTGCAGAGAGACAGGGCAGCAAGTGTGCTGTAAGCGTGGACCAGGTATGGAAATCCTCAGCGTCATACCTAAACTTTCTCATTTGAAACTACAAATATGTAACCAGAACAGGAATGTTTAGACAGACGAGATCAGGTTTTGTTTTTTTTTATTTTCGGACTTGTGGATTCCTCTGTGCTAACTCCGGGTGCTCGTGTTTGCTTTGCAACCTTTAAGCTGGACCCCAAGAAAGCTATTCTTGGTGCTTTATTCTTGCGGTTGCTCTTTTAATATCTAGCAATCATCTAATTTTCCAAATGTGTTTTCTTTCTTTGTTCAATAAATTTTCTCCTTTTTAAAAACATGATTGAATTTCTGTTTCTTAGGAGGTAAAGAGGTTGTGCATACTGTATGTGAATTACCTGCTACAACAGCTGAGGTTCCTTTTCTTTCTTTTTTTTCCCTTTCTCAGCTTTCTCGAGGGTAGGGTGGAAAAGCTGAGAGGCCTCAGAAAAAACTTCCCAAGTGAGTTTTGTCTGGGTTTGCAAAAGGCAGTTTTCACTTGAGTGGTGGCAGCATTACCAGCCTGGAGTGGGGCAAGTTTTAATTTTAGAGGCCTTTTCAGGCCCCCACCTTCTATACTCGAACTCCCAGAGTGAGGAATCAGCCTTAACACCCTCAAATTCTCAACCCTGAAGACCGATGCACAGAATAGTTTGTCCACAATGGCCTTATTATCCTCGAGCGCTCCTTTATCATCTGGATCATACAGTGGCCCCACTGGTTATTCAGCAGGCTTCCTCCTTCTGATGTACTTACAACTTTTTTAGCTATTACTTTCTGAGTCTTTGGCTAGCTGTTCTTCAGATTCTTTTTTGGCCTTCCTAATTATATTTTTACACTTCACTTGCTGGGAGCAGGGATCGGCAACCCTTGGTACACGGCTCACCAGGGTAAGCACCCTGGCTGGCCGGATCGGTTTGTTTATCTGCCGCATTGGCAGGTTCAACCAATTGCAGCTCCCACTGGCCGTGGTTCACCACTTCAGGCCAATGAGTGAGGCGGGAAGCGGTGGCCAGCACATCCCACAGCCCCCATTGGCCTGGAGCAGTGAACCACTGCCAGTGAGAGCCACGATTGGCAGAACTGGCAGGTAAAAAACCAGCCCGGCCTCCAGGGAGCTTACCCTGGCGAGCAGCGTGCCAAAGGTTGCTGATCCCTGTGCCAGAGCTTACTCCCTGCCCGCACTGAGTGCACAAGGTCTTTCCACCCGCTGATGGAGCTGACCTTACCCCACATGGTCTGGATCGCGGGGATGGCAGGCTTGTGTTTGATATCACACCAGCTTTCCCGGCGAGTGCCTCTAGCAGTGCAGTGATACCAGGTGGTGTCCTCTTGTTTCATGCTTCTCATTCCCAGATACAGCTCACTCTTGACATTGTCTGTGAACGTGGAGAACCACCCTTTCACCAAATCCACATAGCGTTGGGCAGAGCCGTTGGTGTAAATAATTGAGACAAAACTCCGGGCTCTTCCGAAGACTCTGCCAGTACCAGAACATTGTGTAGCTGCTGAAGGTGTAGCTGATACCTTTACAGGAGAGCATGATGGACTTCCCTTCATTTCTAACAACCCCCTAGACTCCACTGACTGTATCAGGGACTTGACACCTCATGGAGAAAACACAGTGAGCACAATGACAATTACTAATACCTATGGACTCTCACTAGAGTGATAAGGGAGGTCTAAGCAACAAACATAGACAGAAAGACAAGTTGCTAGATAACACTATAGAGAGAAGCATAGATGTGGATTGAAAACAGTAGAGGGGAAGTACCGATGTATAAAGAGATAATTACAGAGGAGGAAAAGATGGTTGAATAGAGAGATAATACTGTATAGGAACTATGGATGGATTAATATCTAATGGGGAATTAGAAACATACAAATACATGAGATAGTTATGTGCATGGAACATTGCATAGATTAGACTGTGAATGAAAGAAAGAAAGAAGGGGCAGCGAGGCTTTCACATAGCTACAGTGCAGCTCGCTCACTCTCCCACGGTCATTAATTTAACACACACACGCAGTCCTGCACTGGCACTTGATCTCGCTCACAGAGACCAGCTCGCTCTTTAGCAACCACATATCTTAACATTTCTGCGACTCTCACTGTCCCTTAAGAGCCTAGGGGCGGGAAAGGCGGATTCGCCCCTTAACTGCAGTGACACAGCGGTTGCAGCTTCGCTCTCCTGCAGGCTGAGGGATAAGGCGGGTGTGACCCAGGAAATGCAGCTGCCTCTCCGTTCATATCCTGTAAATTAACAGGGGATTGTCAGTTCTGACTGACGTCAGGGTGTTCAGACTTTAGACAGGTCCTCTACTGGAGGAACTATGGGGGTGATTTCCATACGCTCACCTGCAGGAGACAGATGAAGACTAGTACCTTTATTCATATTGTAGGCGCTCTCTCAGAAATTAGATCCCTCCCCCGTACATGGCATAATTTAAAGAATGTGTAAATTAATTTATTTTGCTCCCTCCTTTCCCACCTGAGATAACTAAGGCCCAGGCCTGAGTGACCAACACCTCAGAAAAAAAGTGACATCATGCCTTTAATAGTCACCCTCACAACATGATAGTACCGCTTTTACCAACAGGGGGAGTGTTCACTCTTTTTCCATAGGAGGCAAATAATTCCCAGGCCTGAGTCATCAGCCGGGTGGTTGTAGTTCCTGGCTACTTGGAGGGATAATGAGAATGTGGAGGACGGAGTTGTACTGTAATTGCAGACATACCGAGGGTTGTAGTGTATCTCTCTGGGAACTCCAGGGTCAGGCTCATGTGATGTTTGGTTTGGAAAAGGAAAAGCAGCTAAGCAGCCTACATCTCCTGTAGCCTGGTAGGTGAGTGTCAATTCCAACTGACAGGAAGGTAGGGTATTTCAACACCCCCTTTGCAAGAGAACCATGTCCCGAAATGTTGTGTCTTTCTTCTTCTGCTCATGTTGAGTATGGATGGTATCCGCACACTGTGCACCCAGAGACATGTTGCTGAGGGACGAGGACTTGTCTAGAAACCCTGGACGTTCTGGGCTATCACTGACTGGGCCTGTTTCAATGCTTTGTAATACAGAATGACAAGGCCACTGTTCCTGCCTTTGCCATTACAAAGTGCTCTCGTGAGCTAATGGCCAGGCACCCAGTGCTGTCAACCTTGAGATCTCCTAGCAGAGAAAGGGGGGGGGGGGGGGTCCCGAAACATCTTTCCCTAATAATGTATTTCCCGCCCAGTGCTGAATATCCTGTTTCACCATCAAGGGCCAATGAAGGGGGCAGTGTCTGATAATCCAGCAGCCAATGTAGGTCTCACGCTGATTGGGGGGCACCAAAGCGAACCCGTGCTGCCCTCTAGTGGTAGGTACTAGGATAGAAGACAGAGTAAAAACTACTTTAAAAGAACGTTAAAGTGACTAAATCAAGCCCTCGAATGATAGGAGATGCCAGAACTTAGGTTGCCCATGTAATCTCAACTCTGCCCCTTGTCGGTAATGACACAAGACTTCACACACTGTTTTTTTTCCTTTTTCAGAGTCGTAGCCATGTGTCACGGAGTGTGGGGGGAGAGAAGGCCCTGCACCCCCGGCTTCCTGAGATTCTCCATGACTGTCAGACAGCCAGTAAAGCAGAAGGTTTATTTAGACAACAGGAACACAGTCCAAGACAGGTTTTGCAGGCACAAACAGGATCCTCCCCAGTTAGATCCATCTTGTGGTCCCAGGGGCACCACAGCCCCATGGGTGTGGGTCAGAGCCCCGTCTGGGCTCCCCTCCATTACATCAGCCAGCTCCTGAAACTCTCTCTCCCTCCAGCGTCTCCTCCCACTGCCTTTGTTCAGTTTCCTGGGCAAAGGTGTCACCTGGCCTTTAACCCCTTCCTGGGTTCTCATGTTACATGCTCACATATCCTCTCTCAAGGCCAGTCTCCCATCCCCCAATGCAGACCGTCCTCCCAGGCCAACACTCCCCCCTCAGCATTCAAAGACCACATTAAGAACAGTCCCAGTTCGTCACACCATGTTAGTCTGTATCAGCAAAAACAGGGAGGAGTCCTTGTGTCACCAGAGATACTAACAAATTTATATGGGCGTAAACTTTCCTGGGCTAGAATCCACTTCATCGGATGCATGGAGTGGAAAATACAGGAACAGGTATCTTTCCATGTATTTATGTCTTCTAGTGTATCCTACATTGGGGAGGTATAGTGGGAATAGGGGGCACCCAGCCCCTTCCATGGGAAGAGAAAGGAGATCCCTGGTCTGGGAGGGAGGAGGGAATGGGAAACACAGAAAACATCCTGTAGAAGAAAGGAGGTCAATGGAAATGGGAAAAAGGGGGCCTTGCACACAGAGCCACTGGAATGGGGCAAATATGGGGGACCCTGGTATGGGACGAGGTAGGCATGGGGGAAACTCCAGCGGGAAAGAGCCAGGGGAGTCCCCGAAAAAAAGAGGGAGATAGAACAGCGGAAACCAGGGAGTTTGTGTAGGGGAGGGAGTGATGCAGGAGACCCCTGGGTGAACGATAAGCTGAGTCTGCACATGCTAGGAAGTGTGCAACCCCCCTGCTTGTAAATCAGAACACACTTCCTTGTGCCCTTGATATGTAGCTCCCCTCCCCCCGGTGCACATAGGGGAAATTAATCATCTCCCTTCCTTTCCAAGACCACCCCCGCCTCACCCGGCAGTTTATGTGGGGATCCCTGTGCGCTGTGTAGCACGGTGGATCCCAGAAAGCACAGAAGTACACCGCCGAGTCAGCCCACTGCACCCCTTCTATGGACAGTGTGAACGATTTGACATCGGTGCTGAGCTCGGAGGAAAACCGAGGTGCCACAAAACGGGGCTTGTACTCATTTCCCCTCTCATTTCTGTACACTAGGAACAGAGGCTGCTGCCCAGGCAGCTGCTGGTACCATCCCAGGGCGTAGTACGTGTACGTGGTGCTGTACTGACAATTCAGTTTCACGGGCCGCCCTTCCCTGGCTGACTCAGATGCTCGAATCTGGGTCACAGAGTTCCCAGCCACCGGGCCTAGCAGGAGAGCAATGGAGGCAGAGTAAGACCCATGAGTTAGAAAACCACAGTCTTATTGCCAGTAAAATGGAACCACTTACAGATGAGAAAGAGGCAGACGGTGATCCACATCTCGTCTCTACCGCTGTCACACACAGAACGGGGCTTTTGCTGCGTTGTCCAGTCTATTTAAAGACAAGGACCCACTCCCCCTCGTGGGAGGGCTGAGAATAGACAGAGGGAGAAATTCTGCCCAAGAAGCAACCCGGAGACAATGCGAAGGAATGTTTTTTTCTTAAACAATTTCTCCTCGGTGTAGGTGTATGACTTCGTTATGTTTATTGCAGACAACTAAATTAGGTTACCATTTCTCCGTAGGGTTATAATCCATAAAAGCAGACCGACAGACCGACAGACAGATACGCATGTATTTATTTTCAGAGAGACAGACCGAAAGATGCACGTGTATTTATTTTTTTTTAAAGAGGCAAACAGAGAGACAGAAGAGAGAGATTTGTTGTAGTTGTTTTGGTCTCAGGATATGAAAGAGTCAAGGTGAGTGAGGTAATATCTTTCACTGGAACAACTTCTGTTTGCGGAAAGGACACGTTTTCGACTTTCACTGGTCTGGAGACGGCAGGCTGTCCTGAGCAGAATTTCTCTAATGCTGGAAACCTTGTTTCTTCCACCAAAAATAGTTGGTTCAATAAAAATTATTACCTCGTCCACCTTGTCAGAGAGTTAGCTAGCTAGATTGTATATGTATATATGGAGAGAGAGAGAGAGAGAGAGAGAGAGAGAGAGAGAGAGAGAGAGAGAGAGAGAGAGAGAGAGAGAGAGAGATCCTTCCCTCCTACTGCAGACATTTTAGCCTCTTCACACTTTTCTACTTTAACTGTTCATGGAGCATTTCCACCTTGGACAGCTACTTCAGTCTAACTGGTCTCCGAAGATGGGCTATGGGTAAATAGCAGCACCTTCTTTGAGTTACAAAATGAGGCTTAAATTCCCTCTCTGGACAAGACAAGCACAATCTATTTATCTATCTATACTAGATATGTTTTCACTCCTCTAGCCAGAAGGCAGAAACTATACTATACAATTCTATACTATACTACAAACCGTGGATCTCTAAAACTGCTTTTAATTAATTATTCTCTGTTGAAAGATCCCAACCTAGACTTGGTATAAACAGAACTAAATTCTATGCTAATGCTGTCCGATAAATGCACTTCTTCCCGTTCTGTCCGATGGCTTCCCTGACAGCTTCACACGCACACACACACACACACAGAGAGAGAGAGAGAGCCCCCAGCCACGTGTGCCCCAGAGCTGGCCGTGGTCCGTGGTTTGCAAGCGATGCCCGCCCCCTCCCGCCGCCCTGTCAGTTTTTGCTCTGCTCCGCAGCACAGTTGTGCCACCGTGGGGACTGGAAGCGCAGTAATACACCGCTCTGTCTCGCAGCTCTGCGCGCAGGATCCTGAGGGTGAACCTGTCGTTGGAGCTATCAACTTTCCCTACTAAGCGGCCCTGGAAGCCTTCTCCATAGTGGTCCCCTTCTTGGTAAATCCAGGTCAGGGGTCCCTGCTGCTCCTTTCTGTACCAGGACATCCAGTAGTTGCTCATCTCCCCTCCCGTCACACGGCACTGGAAGGTCACTTCTTCGCCCTCCCGAACTGCCAAGGTCTGGGCACCTTGTTCCAGCACCACCTCACTCCCGGCTGCTGGAGAGACAATAAAACGTGTTAAGAAGGCAAAGAGATTAACTGCCCTCAAAGAGACAATAAGGGAGAAGAATAAACGTCAGCAGAGACGGCTGATCAATGAAATGACAGGATGTGGCAAGGTAACAATTATTCTGCGTAATTGTAAATCTGGAGAGAATTTAACAGCTTCACAACCAGGTAAAGATGAAGAAAAGAAAAGAACAAAAAGAAAACCCTGGAAACCAACCTAAACATACAAAACCCCCTCAAACATAGAAACCTGAAAATCAGTCTAAACACATAAAGAAAGAAAAACTCAAACACAAAAATCTGAAAGTCAACATTAAAGACACACACACACAAAGAGGAAAAGAAAAACACAAAGACAGGAACACCCTAAATCCAAAATTAACACTGAAAATACACACAAATATAGTAACACAGGAACACAAAAGCGCTAATATGAAAACCTGAAAAACAAAATAATAAGTGAAAAAGAAACAAACTGAAAAAGTCAAACACAGAAAACAAGAACATAAACACCAGGAAAGCTGCATAAACACAGAAAACGTAAGAATCTCAGACACAGTAAATTCATGCACAAAAACCTGAAAACAAAAAGAAAAAAAAACAGAACAAACCCAAGCACAGAAAGCAAACACAGAATTCGGGATCTGTGCTATTGTGCTGTATTTACTTCTGCATAAGTTGCTGAGAAGCAGCAGAAGGCAGCAGCCTCTTGTCGTCTCTGCAAGAAAACGAACTCACAAGAGTTTCTCAGTCATCCCCTTTGTAATACAGAAGTTTCTGCCACGTGCCCCTTTCTCTGCAGATGCTGGCAGAGGAAGGAGATTGGCAGCACTTCGATTTCTGGGTAAGCCTGGCTTCAAAAGCATCAAGGGGGAGCCCTCCAGCCTTTGGCGTCTTTAGCACTCGGGGTAACGCACCGCGGCTCAGCTCAAACCCCTCCAATCAGACATGGAGCAGCCAGACATCAAACAGCTCTTTCCCCTCTTAATGAGTATCCTCCCAAACACCAGATGGAGGTTTAACCTTCCTAGGAGTGATGAGAAAAAGGCTCTGCAAAAGGCACCTAGCAAAGCATTTCTGCTGCAATTTGCAAAGAAATCTAAAGGAATTGGGTACCTACATTGCACTGAAGTTCAGCCTGAAGTTTATGCTGTTGTTGTTGTTGTTGCTGTTTTAAACGACTGGATTTTTTAAATATATCTATACTATGGTACATTTTTAAAAAGGAAAGAGTCTTTCTTTCTTTCTTTTATTTTCTGTGTTTTTGTGAAGACAGGAGGGCCTTCCTTCTATTTCCTTGTTTATGCTGACGTTTAAACTTTTGTGCATATGTGTGTATTTATTCTGTTTGTGTTTATCTTTTTGTATTCTGTGGTTGCGGTCCTGTTTGTGCTGTATGTTGTTGCTGCGTATGTTTTTGGATTTTTTGCTTGTTTGTGTGTTTGAGGTTTTTGCATTCAATTTTCTAGTTTTGAGGCGCTTTTTGCTTTTCTCTATCGCTGTCTAGGTTTTCTATATTTCTTCCCTATTTTGATTCATTCTTGGCTTTGTTCTTTGCTTTTCATTTTAAATTCTCAGTGACTAATGTTTCCCTCTTGCTCTAAAACACTCTGTAGCCTTTACATTTATTTCTAAGTAGGGCCTTAAAGTGCCCAGTGTTTTACAGGCTCAAAGAGTGTGTTTCAGGGCAAAAATACCTTTGCTCTAACCCACTTTGAAAGTGGGTTGAGATAAAAAGGAACAAGGCATTCTTATTCTGGAATAAAATGGTCCACAGGTGGATATTTCAAGGAATTTCTATTACACTTTAAATTCCTACCCTACCGTAATCCACACTAATTTTCAAGAGTAGACAAGCCCCAGTTTACCACTCCTTGTAAGTGCTGTGTCTTTGTGCTTTGTTGGGCGGAGGGATTTGTAAAGGAAGGTCTATCCTTTTTCTCAGTGTGTCTCTATCTCACAGTAATAGGTGGCGGAGTCAGACAGCTGAACCGATGATATATCCAAAGGGAAAACCCTGCTGGTTTTATTAATTTTGGCTTTGAAACGGTTCCTGAACCTCTCTTCCAAATCTTTATGCCTGGAGCCCTCATGTGGGATGAACTGTGGCGATCCTCCGGATTCCTTCCTGTACCAGAGCAGCGTTGGGAAGCCAGAATTATAACTACTGTCCAGGGTAACAAATTCCACTTCCTTCACCTTTCTTTCTCCCAAGGGTTGGATGACTGTCTGACTTTGGATGAGCCCTTTAAACACATCAAAGTAACACCAGAGTTATTACAAAACCCCTAGGACACGCCTATTTCATCTCAGTCTTTTAAGCAAAGATCAGCCAAGAACAGAAATAGAAGCTAGAATTAAACACTGTTGCTTTCATTAGCTCACCGGACCAGTTCAGGGTTAGGATAAGCACCAAGCGAAACGCAGGCATGCTGAGACCTCAAGAGTGTTTGCTGCTGCTGTGAGACAGGTCCCTCTGATACGAGCTCCATGAGCTGCTCTCTCGTCTCACCGGAAATAGGTGCTATTCTTTTTTAGGTGCATGCCTTGTTCAGCTTAAGTGACTCATCCGGGCCTGATCCAAAGTCCTTTAAAGTCAACAGGCTCTTCCCATCCACTTTAAGCGTTATTGGATCAGCCCCGTTATAGAAATATATTGCACCATGAATGTGGACAAGAATAAAGCTTATGAAAATTGTACTGCGTTGCACTATACCCAGGGACAACAAAAAGGAAATCCCCCATATATCTTCTCAAGAAGGGAAGAGAGGCGATTCATTGTCCTAAGAGTTAAGATAGATAGATAGATAAATAGATAGATAGATAGATAGAGAGAGAGCATGTGTTATCAGGTACTAGCCACCATGGAATCCAAATCTCTTTTCCAGTCCATATTCCACCCAATGATTTAAAGATACAAATACAGTCATTAAAGGATATTGTAGTCTACTCTAGTCTAGTATCATTTCTTGTATTGTAATGTATTGTATTGTATTGTATTCCCATGTCCTTTACTGTACTTTCATTTCCTGTATTCTAATAAATTCTGAATTATTATAAATATAAACTAAAAAATGAATTTCCCAAAAACAGACACACAAAGTTCTTCTTGACAATTCTTGTGAAATCCATTTTTCAGTACTGCTAAATGAAGACATATTTTAATCAAAACATACAATTTTAAAAGAAATAATACTTTAATAGAATTCACATTCTTCTAAGTTATAGTCACTTATTTTTAAATACTGCTTTTTACACAGTTTTTTTAGGGGGAGTGAGGCTTTTTAATGAAGACAACTTCTTTTGATACAAGTTATTGATGTAAACAATTAATATTCATAGGAACCTAGGAATAGGACTGGAAGGGACCTCCATCCTGGGTCATAGAGCTTTTCAGGTGACCTCTTTTTATAAACTGATTCATAAATTTGTCAGGCTCCATCGTAAAACTAGTTAGGTTGTTCACGCCCACTCCTCCTATCACCTGTTCTGTAACCTCACAGTCACTCCTCTAATGATTAGACATCTTCTAATTTCCAGCCTAAATTTATTCAAGGCCAGTTTATAAGCAGTTTCCCTTCTTCAAACATTGTCCAGTGTCCTAAATATTTCTTCTCCCTGCCTCGTGTTTATCTTAGTGATGCGTTTATAAAGACCACTCAGTTCCTCATAAGAACATATGAAGGGCCAGACTGGGTCGGACCAAACGTCCTTCTAGCCCAGTATCCTGTCTTCCGATAGTGGCCAATGCCATGTGCCCCAGAGGAAATGAACAGAGAAAGTCATCACCAAGTGATTCATCCCTTGTCGCTCAGTCTCAGCGTCTGGCAAACAGAGGCTAGTGACATCACCCCGGCCCAACCCCTGCCAGCCTTTGTTTTGCTAGGCTAAATAATCAATCGCCTCTCCTAAAATCAGCTATCCATTTCCCTGAACATCTGAGTAGCTCTCCTCTGCACCCCTTCCACTTTGAATTAATCTTTTTTAAACATAGGTGACCAGAACTTGACAAGGAATTATTTTAACCACTTGATTTTATCATACTTAACACAGATAACTTTCCGTATATGGGTTAACAAATCTCATTCATAACCTGCATGTTTTGTCTTGAAAAGACTCATTTGCGTTTGGTCAGTGTCTTGTCATAATCTGTGTTTCTGTTTTGTTTGCAGTGTTGTGGCAGCTGTGCTGGTCTCAGTTAAAAAAGAGAAAAGGTGGGAGAGGTAATATCCTTTTTTGGTCGAACCTCTTCTCCACAGAGCTCTGTGAAAGCTGGTCTCTCTCACCAACAGAAGTTGGTCAAATAACAGATATTGCCTCACCCACCTTGTCTATTTATTTTCTAACTTTTGACATCCTTCCCTGAGGAATCCAGTCCATCTCTAACCCCAGACATTGCTAGCTATTAGAATTCTCTTTTTGCAGGAATTTGTGCTCACGGTTCTCTTTAATCACCTGAGCTGCGCCACTGAATTCGACAGGAGTCTTTCCATTGTCTTCAATGGTCTTTGGATCCAGCTCTCCTTCCGTGGCATGTTGTTGTTCAGGGTGTTACAGCAGGCGAAGCATTGTGCGCTGCAAGGCACAATAATATACAGCACCATCTCCCGGCTGTAAAGTCCTGATGGTTAAAATGCTGGAGCTGTTGGCACGGTCAACATAATAGACTCGATAGCGGCCTGGATTTCTCTCGCCACTGTAGCTGTGAGTGATGTAAATCAGTTCAGCGCTGGCCTTCCGGTAATAGCAGTAAATGGAATCGTAATTCCCATCAGGAAGGTCATGGGTGCATTGAATCTTTGCAGCAGCCAACTTAGCACCGCTCTGGTCCAGGGACTGGGTTACTTCAGAGAGGCAGATACCACCTCGGGGGAGGGAATGAGAGAGAGTTAAAAAAAACACTAAACAACAGACGCGGGCTGGTGATGCACAGCACAAGAGGAACATGAAGTGGACTCAGTTGGTTAGCTTGCAGTGGTTGATGGCAGAGGAAGGTGTCTGGTATGGAGGGCACTGAAGTGGGGCTCAGGACACAGGATTTAACTTCAAGCCCTGCTACCAACTCTTTGGGTGACTTTCAGCAACTCATCTGCGCTGACAACATCAGGCACCTAAAAGATTTGGACAGTCGGTTACCTTTAAGAGTAGCGGAGATTTGGCCTCTAAATCCCTTAAGCATTTTTGTAGCTCTCAATTGTATTCTCTCTGGGGTTCGATTGACTCTCACTACGTATCTATATAGAGCTCAACACAACATAATGGGGCCCTGATTTCAGTTGGAGGCAGTGGGTGTTACTATAACAATCACACATTTAAAATAGACAATAACCGGCGTTACTCACCGAACAGGGACAAGAAGAGACAGCTGCGCCCATTCATTGCACTCTGCGGGGTATTTTGTTCTGTTTGTAGATTGAAGCTTGCTGCTGTCGCTGGCGGCAGAGAGATAACACCTCCTGTTACGACAAAACTAGCCTCCGAGTGCGTTCACCCCCTCACCACTTCTGCCTTATCTGCAAAGATTGCATGGCAGTTTGGTTGCTGTGGCAGTAAAGAAAATAGGGGATTAAGGAGGGTGGTTTTTCGAACATATCACAAGATGTTGCTCATCAAAAGGTCTCTTTAAACTTTCATCCTCAACAGATGGAGAACGGCTTGCTCGCTGAAGGGGTGCGGGTGTTCGGTCTTTACATTTATCATCATTATAGCATTATTACTTTTCTCTTTATAGCAGTACCACATAAAGACCTCCTTGTGCAGAGCGCTGCACAGACACGCAGAAAAAAACCCAAAAGATTTTCTGTCCTGCAGAATTTACTGTGTAAGTAGTCTGAGGAAGGACTTCTATCCCCATTTTACAGGTGAGGAATTGAGGCACAGGGGGACTAAGGGACAGATTTTAAAGGTCTGTAGGTACTGTTGAAATAAATTGTATTTAGGCATCTAACCACATTTTCAAATTTGGCTGCTAGGTGCTATAATAAGCAATCTCTGAGACACACCAATAATAATTATTATCATTGGTCTCCACGTCCAATTGGTGAGATGCCACAGCGGTGATACTTGAGGAAGATACGCTTTAGTCAAGCACAAATTATTGGGCTCAATACAGGAGAAACACGATGAGATTCTGTGATCTGTGTATTACAGGGAGTCATGATCTGGTGGTCTTCTGGCCTTTAAATCTATTAACCTACACTTAGGTACCTATTAAACTATAGCATTACTCTCTGATGGTTAGTGGAGTTAAGCAAACTTTCCAACTCAGGCAACAAACCAGCAATTCTTGTTTAATCTCACAACTATTTCCAGAAACGAGTGAAATCTTATTCTCTTGGAACTAACAAAGGATGGTCTTTCTGGCTAAGGTACAGGCCAGGGAGGGACTTGGGAGAACTGAGATTCAGTTTCTAGACCAGCCATAGACTCCCTTCGTGATCCTGGGAGAGTACTTTAGTCCTTCTCTTCTTTGTTTCCCCACCTGTAAAATGGGACTTCCCTATCTCACAGGAATTTTGGGGGGATAAAATACTGTGATGGTCCTGGTATTGGGGGGAGATAAGTACTTTAGCTAAATCATTTTTGGTTTCCTAAACCGCTTTCTAAAATGTATTTTACAGCCAAGAGGGACTAATAGATCATGTAGGATTTTAATCTGATCCCCTACATTTCAGAGACCATAAAATGTCATACTTTATCCCTTTCTTGAGTAATCTGTGTGTATCTAACCCATATCCTCCAGAAACTCTTCCAGTCTGGATTGGAAGACCCCAGGAGATAGAGGATCCATCACTTCCCTTGGAAATTTGTTCCAAGGGTGAATCATCCTCTCTGCTAAAAAACCGTGCCTTGCTTGTAATTTGCAATGGGACTTACGCTCCTAAATCGCTGAGATGCTTTTGAAAAGACTTTCTGTGCCACAGTGCCTCAACTGTAATGTGAATAACAGCACTTTCCTCTCTCACAGGCTGCTGTCAAGATGTATACATAAGGTTGGGAGGATTGCAAACTCTACCCTATTTGAACATTTCAGCCATAAAACATCATATAGTGAGAGGCCTGTTAATTCTGGGTTGCCTCATTTCTCTTTTCAGACTTGACTATGATGATGATTATCGTTGTTATTATTATGATTACGGTTATTATAATTACTACGGTGCTGGTAGTGATGACAGCACCAGTAAGTCACAGTGATGAGCCAGGACCCCATAGTATTAGGTGCTGTACAGACACAGAGGGGAAAGCTGCTCCCAGCCCCGAAGAGTTCACAATCTGAGCTCCTGGGTGCATTTTTGCACAGAAAGAGTCAGCGTTTACCACTGTGCAACAGCGCGCTAACAGCTGGCAGCATCTTCATTGTTAATGCCATAATTTAAATTCCAGGTTGCGAGTACTTCCTGCCCGCCAGGATGTACAGTCTGTGCACTATTTTACCGGGGGTGTTTTTTGGTGCCCACTGATTAGGTGTTCTAGGGTTTGGTGTGAGAACAGTCGATACCATGATGAACAAACTCCTTAGAGCCCAAAGAGCAATAGCAGAGAAAATTCTTTCCTCTTCGAGCCAGCGCCTCTGCAGTAGGAGGCTGCTGCAAATTGGAGATGGTCTCAGCACCTGCCAAATTAAAAAGGAGACTCGGTGTTACCTTATTTTTGAGAAGAGGGGATACTGGTGTGGTAAGGATAACTTCATTAAAGATTGTGAGGCTCTCAGATACAACATACAGCTGAGAGAGAAGAATTTCTCCGTCAATCACCAGCGTCTACAGAAGAACCAGGGCCATCGAGAAGCAATTTGGAACCTGAAGTTGTATGGCCGAGGCAGTGTGTCCTAGAAAAGAGAGCAGCACAGCAGTGTATTGAGATGCAAAGGGGAGGCGGAGGCGGCGGTTCTTTTCCTGGCTTTACCACTGGGTGACCATAAGCAAGTCACCTCCCCACCCTGTGCCTCATCAGTTTCCCCGCAGCTATAAATGGGGGTACCGGTATTGATCACCTTTGCAGAACCCTTTTTATCTTGTGTCTGGATGGTGAACGAATTTAGGGGGCAGGGATTCGAAAGACCGTTGAGCAGCAGCTCCCACGCCCACAAAGACAACTACTTATTACAGCATGAAAACAGACTCTGCACGGCTTCCCAAAGGCGCCGCTTAATTGTGTTAACCTCCGCTGCAGGCCTGCAGCAAGGGAGGAGGGTTTTTGTACAGCTCTGTTATGTGGCTCTGTCACGGTGCCAGACTCAGGGCGCAGAGATACACTGCGGTGTCTGCCAGCTCCAGGGCTGTGATGGTTAAAACGGTGGAGCTGTCATCTGCCCGGGAAGAAAACCTTTCCTGGGCGAAATGTGCCGTGTGGCTTTGGCTGCTGTAAGACTTCGCTCCTTTCCGGAGAATGTACTGCGGGGCTTGGTGCGGATACTGGCGGTACCAGTAGAGAAGGACATAGTTCTCGCTGGTGGTGTAAGAACAGCTGAGTGTCATAGTGTCTCCTTCTGACCGAGACTTTTCGGGTTCCCTGGACAGGACCGAGTCACCCAGCGCAGCACCTGCAACAAGACAAGCTAATTAAAGGACATCATCATCTCAACAGCACCTGACCCACGGACGCGGTTCCGGGGCCATTGCAGTGTGCGGCTGGGAACCTTAAAGCGACCTAAAATATTTGGGTGCCTACATCGAAAGAAACCAAGATTCGGGTTTGGGTTAGGATGCAGGTTAAGGTATACCGTTAGATCTATGGTTTAGGGTTAGGGCTTGTGTTCGGATTCGGATAAAGCCCTACGTTTAGGATTTAGGGTGAGAGCTAGAGTTGAGTTTGGAATGTAGCGTTAGGGTTCGGTGATAGCGTTATATTTCGGGTTAAGGTTAAGAGAGGCTGAGGGAAATGGTTTGAAGCAGGTTTAAGACTAGGATTCAATGGGAGATGGAAGCCCTTGAAAATCCCAGTCTATTTACCGAGGAGTTTCAATATCCAAATGCTAAGAATAAAACACTTCCCCATGATTCCTCCCATAACGAGCTAGTTTTTTTATGTTCTCTAAAACGTGTCTGCGAAGAGGAATCTAATTTTCGTGTATTCGAAGGCAGATTTAGCTAGGGACTGTACAACAAAAACCAGCCGAGTGGAAGAGGCAGGCGTCTGAGCTCATAAAAGTCACAGGAAACACGGTAGGTTCAGGTGACTCTGCAGCTGACATACTGTTGAGATTGCAGGGGAAAGGAAGGAGTTGTGGGTGAGTCACTTTTCTGAGACTCAGGAGAGCTGGATTAAGTTGCCAGCTCTACCACAGATTCCCTTTGAGAGCTTGGTCAAGGCAGCTAATCTCTCTCTGCCTAGGTTTCTCTATATGTAAAACAGAGATCCTAATATTTCTCTACCACTCCTGGACTGTGAGGATACATATCTGGAAGCACTCAGATGTGTTTGTGACGGGGTGGTATAAGTAGATAGATACCCAGATAGCTTTACCAGGAATGAAGTTTGGGACTTTCAAAGGATGTTTTGAATGAAATGTGGATGTCTCATTCACAGACGCTCCTTAAAAAGTCCCGGACAACATCCTTTCAATATGTTTTAAAAGTCTCTTTTCCCTCCAAGGTTAAAATCTAAAATAAATAGAACCCGGAAAGATTAAAATGACATATGTATTATACTTTCTACCAGTAGGTTGCGCTACCTTGTTATTTTTCCCAAATCTACCTGGACAGCGTTACTTTAGTCACATGCGTTATTAAAATGTCATACAAAGCAATACGAGATTTCTAAATAATCACACCAAAACAGAAGGTGCTTTATAGGTTGTAATTGTCCCAGACTTGCAACTAGTCAGCTAAATCTCCCACGCACGCTCATAAATAGGTTATCTTCATTTAAATCATTTAACTACACGATTTAACTCGCGTTTTTAAAAATCAGTGTTTCTGCTACACGTTATTTGCAAAATACTATAGTCTACGAAGAGAAATAAAATCCCAAGGTGTTAACAGAATAACCTCAAGCACATTCTACGATCCAAGGTTCATAAATTACTATAAAGATTTGAATAATCATTTAGTGTTTTTTTTCGGGGAGGGATAGGAAGCACTAGCTTGACAGCAGTACAATCACCCCAAATATGCATTTCTTGGCAGTGTAACAATTCTCCTAAGGCAGCTGTTTCCAGTCTCAGTGCTCCTAATTTCCGCAGCATCAAGGAAAGGAGGGTTTTTTTTCCCCAGCTTTGCTATGTGGCTCTGTCATTCTGAGCGCTGCGGGACGCAGTAATACACTCCTGTGTCTGCCAGTGCCAGCCTCAGGTCTGTGATCCTCAGAAGTGTGGAGCTGTCATCAGCCTGGGACGAAAACCTCTCCTGTGCGAAACCTGCACCATCACCATCTCTTTTAGCTCGCCTCTGGAGAATGCACTGCAGACCATGGTTACAGTACTGAAGTACGAGAGGAGAGAGACAGCGCCAAATAAGAGAGGAGAGAAGTTATTTTAATTCTGTGTTTGGCAGCGTTGGGGCCGTTGCTGGAATACTTTGTGCAGTTCAGGTGTCTAGAATTCAAGAAAGAGGTTGATAAATTGGCGAGTGTTCAGAGAAGAGCTATGAGAATGATGACAAGATTAGAAAACATGTTTATAGTGATAGACTCAAGAAACTCAAGCTGGTGAAGAGATGGTGAAGGGCTGACTTGGTTGTAGTCTATTACAAACAAATATTTATTAATGGGCCCTACAGCCTAGCAAAAAAGATATATAGGAGCCAGTGGTTGGAAGTTGAAGTTACACAAATTCGGACCAGAAATAAGGTGTTATTTTTTGTCAGAGTAATTAATCTTTGGCACAATTGACCGAGGTGTAGAAAACATGACTTATGAGTCAAAAAATGGGTTTCTTTGGTCTGGAGAAGAGAAGGTTGAGAGAGAAAATGATAACAGTTTTCACCTATAAGAAAGGTAGTTGTAAGGAGGAAGATGAAAATTGTTCCCATCAACCTCTGACGTTAGGACAAGAAACTAGGAGATTCAATTGCAGTAAGATTGTACTTTAGGTTGAACATTAAGGAAAAACTCCCTCTCAGGGTGGTTAAGCACCGGAATAAATTGCCTAGGGAGGTTGCTGAATCTCCCTCATGGGAGGTTTTTAAGGCAGGGATTGTCTAGAAGATAATACCTCGTCCTGCCCCGAGTGCAGGGGACTGGAGTAGAAGTTAATTCCAGGCCTACAATTCTGATTCTCCAGTGGTATCATTTTAATGGAGTTGCTAAAACAACTTAATCAAGCTAATATCTGTGTTCTTAGATGAGTGATCGTGCTCCTCAGGAGAGCTGCTAGGCAGCGCTAATGTCTGCAGCCTGCAATGCTGTAGGGAAGAGAGGCTCTGTCACTGGGTCCTTGCCAGTAAGCAGTAATACACCGCTGTGTCTACCAGCTCCAGGGCTGTGATGTTCAGAACTGTGGAGCTGTCAGCAGCCTAGGGAGAAAATCTCTCCTGGGCGAAATCTACAGCGGAGTGAAAGGAGTTTGAGCAACTTGTTCCTGACTCAGGTCACACGCTGAGGTTCAGGGTTTGAGCTGCAACTGGAACCGTGAGGCTTGTGGGAGCGATGGGGTCAATGAAAAAGGCGGGTTTAGGCTTAAAGCCACTGGCTGCCGGCTCCGAATATCATGGTCCACGTCCCAGCTCCGCCCCGGGTGACTAGAGCAAGTCAGACGACATGTTTGCGCTTCTCTCCCCATCTGTAAATAGAATCATAGACTATTAGGGTTGGAAGGGACCTCAGGAGGTCATCTAGTCCAACCCCCTGCTCCAAGCAGGACCGATCCCCAGATTTTTACCCCAGTTCCCTTAATGGCCCCCTCAAGGATTGAACTCACAACCCTGGGTTTAGTAGGCCAATGCTCAAACCCCTGAGCTATCCCTCCCTTATCTTATTAGGCGATAATAATATGGCAGCTCTACCTCGCTGTTTGTTTGTTTTGTTTTCATGATAAGCATCTAGTGGGGGCAGAGATATAATTGCTAGGGGGGGATATATTCACATATTTACTAGCCATGATGGCTAAATATTTCAAATAGAATTTTTCAAATCCCTAAGTCAACCGGTTTCCTTTTCAAGTCCCAGCTTGATTGATCCCACACCACACATCGCCAAGGGCTCCTTTTAACAACTTTTATTCGCTCATCATTTTAGACTCACCCGTTACCACCAATTCGTATCCTTTTGTTAACATAGGGGAAACCTCCTCTGTCCACTTGGGACTGGAGAAAAGGCGTTCCTGCGATTTCATGATTTAAATTCACTCCCTGGATGGTCTCCAGGAGCCATCTTTCAGTGAAGACGTTTCAGTAAGGGGTTAATCTCCCAGAGGCCATGGAAGAAGAAAATGGAAATCGGCACAGTCACCCCCAAATCTGTGTTTTCAGTTGGCTAGCAGATCTTCCAGCCTCCATGTGCCTCACCTCAACTGCAAGAAGAGCGGGATTTTGCATCGCTTTGCTTTGTGGCTCTGTTACAGAGAGGTTGAGGGGGAAAGGATTGGAGCAGGTTTAGGACCAGGATTCCATGGGAGATGGAAGCCCGAAGTCCTTTGAAAATCCCAGTCGATTTACCTCGGAGATTCAATATCCAAATGCTAAGAATAAAACACTTCCCCATCCATTATTTCTCCCTTAGCGACCCAGGCTTTATGTTCTAAGACGTGGCTAAGAGGAGGAATCTAATCTTCATGCGTCGGAAGGCAGCTCCAGCTAGGGACGCTTCAACAGAAACCAGCCAGTGGAAGAGCGAGGAGTTTGGGGAAGCTCAAAACAGACACAGGAAACATGCTGGGTTCAGGTTATTCCGCAGCTGAAATCCTCAGAAGGGTGTAGGAGATTTACCCATGAGTGCAGGGGGCTGGACTAGAAGACCCATCCAGGTCTCTCCCAGTCCTAGGAGTCTCTGGTTCTCCAGGGTGCCATTTTGATGGAGTTGCTTAAACAACTTAAACAGGACAAAATCGGTGTTTTTAGCTGAGCGATCGCTCTCCCCAGGAGTGCTGCTGAGCAGCGTTAATATCTCCAGCGCTGTAGGAAAGAGAGGGTTTTTGTACAGCTCCGCTATGCGGCTTTCTCACAGTGACCTCTCCAGGGCGCAGTAATACACCGCTGCGTCTGCCAGCTCCAGGGCTGTGATGTTCAGAACTGTGGAGCTGTCCTCAGCCTGGGAAGAAAACCTCTCCTGGGCGAAACCTGCAGAGTGGGTGTAACCCAGAGCTCGCTTCACTCCTCTCTTGACTATGTACTGTAGGGCTTGATTCGGACGTTGACGGTACCAATTCAGATAGACGTAGCCAGTATAGTTGGTATCGTAAGAACAGCAGAGTGTCACAACATCTCCTTCTACTCCAGACACTTGGAGTTGTTCGGCCTGGACCGAGTCACCCAGCGCAGCACCTGCAACAAGACCGTCACATTGCAGGATCCCTTCCGCTGGGCTTGGCCCATGGACACAGCTCACCCTGGGGGTTGAACGGACTCTAAAAGACTTAGGTGCTCAACAGGAATTGAATCAGGGTGAGGGTGAGGGCTATACATAGGATCAATGCGAGCGGTTGGCTTAGGGCTACCATTCGGGTTTGGAGTTAGCGATGGGGTTAATGTTCAATGGAGTTTAGGAGCCTTAAACTGTCTCAAACTTCTTGGAAAATCCCCTCTCAGTTACCTGGACGAGTCAATACCCAAAGGGTGAGAAGAAAACACGTCTCCATGACATCCCATAGATCGACCCAGCCTGACACTCTCCGCTGCTGGTGCTGCTGCGAAGAGGAATCTAAATTTCACTTCGCCGAAGGACCGGCACAAACCAGCCAAGAAGGTGGAGTTTGAGCAACTGATTCCTGACCCGAGTCACAAGCTGAGGTTCAGGGGCTGGGCCAGGGCGGCCCAGAAGGGGGGCAAGGGGGGGAATTTGCCCCAGAGCCCCACGAGAAGATAGTATTCTATGGTATTGCAATTATTTTTATGGAAGGGCCCCCAGAAATTGCTTTGCCCCAGGGAACCTGACTCTTCTGGGTGGCCCTGATTACCCTAATGCCCCATTGATGGCCCCCACCTGGTGTGACTACAACAGTGATACAAGTCTATATCTTATTCTCTTATCTCCAGATATAGAAATAATACATGCAAACAAATAGGATGAACACACTTAGTAGATTACAAGCTTCCTAAGGACACCATGCAAGGGGCTATTTTCATAAAACATATTCCAGTTACATCCTATTCACATTCATAAGCATATTTCCATAAAACACATGGAGTGCAAAGTCATAACTACCGGGAAATTACTTTTCCAAGCCACTACAAAGAAAAGCAAATGCAGCCAAAGTCTCATTTTGCCTGATGTTAGCGGGGAAAGTTCTGGGGGGGGGGGGGCAGGTGGGTGGCACTTTTTCTCCTGGTTCTCTCTTGACCTGTAGCCTGAGCACGGAGAGAGAGATTTAAACAGGAACGTGTAACCTCTATTTGCATATCCCCCTTCTTATAAGAGACTCAAACTCCTTCCCTTGGTGATGTGAATTATTTGCACTCTAGTTCAGAGAACTGTCTAGGCTGTCGCACAGAACAGTGTGTACCTCATTTCACTTTTGGATAAGTAAAACATGAATACCTTTAAAAACAACTCTTCCCCCAACATGTATTTAAGGCCTGTTCATAGTCAGGTTAGGTATTTATCTAGCACAGGCACAGTCATCTAGCCAAGCAATGGCATCTTCAGCGGTGTGATGCAGTTTTTCTAGACCGCTGCTGAATCTAGTCAGCAAGATTTCAGCAACAATGTGTGTCATCATCTATGTCGTGCCACAGCTGCCCAAAGGGCTGTCATAAAAGGCCCAGTGATACTGGGTAGCTGAACAGAGATCTTGACCAGTTCGGAACCTGTTCCAGAGAGATCATTGCTGATGGGGCAGGTCAAAATCAGGCAGAAAGATTGTGGGGTCGGCAACGAGGGACTGTTTGGGAACTGTGGTGAATGGAGAGGAGGGTAACATCATTTTTTGGATGTTACAGACATTCAGTTAGCTAGAATCTTTCTCGGAAGTAGTTAACCCTTTAGACCTAACTTTTAATTGTCTTGCCTGTAAGGGTTAAAATCATAGAGTCCCAGACTCCCAGGAACGCTTAGGGAAGCAGGAAGTGAGATGACAGGAGGCCAGGAGAGCCAATCAAAACAAGCATGGGATTTTGAATTGGAAGCAGTAGCCTTTTCTTTTCCTGTTGTGTTCAGGGAGGCAAAGCTGCTGAAAGGACATGGAGTAAGCCAAGGGCCAGGCATGGAGAATCCAGTGATATCCATGCCCAGGAAAGGACTAAACCTTGAACTACAGATATGTGAATAGAACAGGGAATATTTAGTCAGACACGATCAGGTTTATTTCTTTATTTTGGGTTTGCTGGATTCTCTGTGCTGAGCACATGTAACTTCCTTCCCCCTTGTATTGTAACTTTTTCAAGCTGAATCTGAGGGAAGCAATTCTCTGTGTTTTTAAACCTTCTTTTTTTAGCTGCTCCATAACACCTAGCAAAAAAGTAATGTTTTGCAAGACCTGTTTTATTTTTGTGTACTAAAGATCACTCTTTTAAGAACATGATCTGATTCCTGTGTCCTAGAAGGTGGAGGTTGTGTGTGCACATTTCTAAGACCGCACAACCAGTTACTAAGAAGAATTAAGAAATTAAAGTTTCATGTTCAGCTGATATTAACAGCTGTTTTTTCCAAGCTCCCTCCACAGGGAGGGTTAAAAGAGCTTGAGGGTACCTTACAGGAAGGAATTTCCAAGTGCTCCTTCCTGGGTTCTCAAAGAGGTTTTTGCATTTGGATGGTTGCAATGATATCAATCCAAGGCCAGGGAATCTGTTACCTTAGGGAGTTTTAAGGTAGCCATTAGTGGCAAATACTTTTAAGATCTTTTGCTGGCCCCCACCTTCTGCACTCGAAGTGTCAGAGTCGGGAAACACCGTTGACAGGGATCATAACAGATATCCATTCCTCTCACCAGAGTGTTTCCACCCTAACATCTTGATGTGGCAGATGAAACCATAATGGGTAACGTGGCAGCAAACGTGTCTGGCAGTTTAAAAGAGGTTATTATTCAGCAGCAGGCTTGGGTTGGCACGTACTTTCTCCAGCAACTTGCCAAAGGCAACCTCTCATCTGATATGGGGAGGAGCAATATTACTCATATCTAGAAGCCATGGAAGTAGTGTCGGACGTAGGGCGCTAGAGATGAGGCAAATGGCAGCATGTAACTGTGTATCCACCAGTTTGGTGTGTGATGATCGACTCCACACTGGTGCACAGGACTCCTCCATTGAATACGAGGGGCAAGCGCTGATGTCTGCAGGGTTGCTGCATGAGCACCCTATGATGAACCTGCCAGTTTGCTAAGAAGATTGTTGTGTGTCTTAACTTCAGTTGCTGTCTTCTTCAGTTGGGTATGGTAACTCAAAGTGCCATCTAAGACCCCACCTAGATAGACCACTTCTACTTCATGCTTCACCTTCTGACCATTGAGAGAAACATTCTGCTCTCAGATTGTGCAGGCGTAGTGAAGACAGAACTAACTGGAGACTGTTTTTATGACGCTTGGCTGGAGGTGTCAAGTCTTACAGTAATCAGGTAACTTTACCATGTCCCAGTTTAAGGTGGCATCAAGCTCGTGAAACATCCTGGCCTGGGTACCACAACAGATGTCGTTTCCATAAATGAACTTTCATGACTCTGTTGTTGGCAGGTCATTGATATAAAGGTTGAACAGTATTGGCGAAAGCACAGAGCCCTGGGGTAACACATTGTTCTGACATCTCCAGCACTCGTGTTCTCCCCCATATGGATTCTGAACTACCTATCATGGAGGAACAGTTCAACAACACCTGTGACCCAAGGTAGCAGGACCCATGATATCATCATGAGCAGGTCAGTGTGCCATATCATATAGTACACTGCTATTACGTTGATGAAAACAGCACCTGTTTTCAAGTTTCTCTGGAAGCCATTTTCAACAAATATGGTCAGCATGAGTACTTGGTCGCATGTGCTATGGCCATGGGCGAAAGACAGCATGGTCAGGGCTCAAAATTTTCTCCACACTGGGTAATATGTGCTGTAGGATCAAGCACTCCAGTGGCTTGAAGCACACTGACAGTAATGATATGGGACAATAGCTTGATGCTTGACTTGGGTCCTTTCCAGGCTTTGGGAGACCAGTGACTTTTGCGGTGCACCATATCTTCAGTAGCCTGCCTTCACTGATGACCCTGGTGAAGAATTTCACAAGCCAAAGCTGAGCACGGGGGCCAAGGTTGTTCAGGAATTCTGGAGATATGGTGTCATAGCCCGCAGCTGCTCCACACTTGATGCTCCCCAGTGTCTGTTCCAGCTCTGTTACGGTGAATGGTCCTGGGCAGCTTCTGATCAGGTGTACATGTTTAAACATACCCCATTCGTTCCTCACTTGTCTTCGCATCTATTTCTCCAAAGCTGCTTTGGCCACTTTAAGTAGATGTCTGGCTCCTTGACTGAATGTCACTGCAGGTTAGCTGAGTGCAGGTGGCTGCCATGCTGCTCTAAAGAGTCAGAGCAGGCTCCAACACTTGCAGCTGGAGCAGGTAAAGCTCATCCTCTCAGTCATCGTCTCCCATCGGGCTTGGTGAGCAGTGCCTAATGATTCAATCAGATGGTCAGCGACATGTGGGTCACCAGAGGCCTCATACTGCTTGAGCAAGTCAGCACTTTCCTCATCGAGGCAGGGGATGTAGACCTGGCCACAATTGCATCAGGTGGTTCTGCAGGCTGCTTTTTAAATAGCACTGCAGAAGCCACAGTAGGTCTCATGTACCAAGATATGCCAGGCTCGTACTGTCACTACACTCTTCTCCAGCACTTCCGTGTATTTTTCCCTGTGAGCTTTTCGGAAGTTCCACCGATTTTTATTTTTGAACTCTTGATAACTAGGAGCTGTAGCCCAATAGGGATCAGTGATGGTCCATGTTGGCTGTGTGGAAATTTATCCAAAACTTGGCATGTTACAGACTGAGGATGGCCATATACTGAACTGTCCCAGTACAAGTCAGGACAGTAGTCACAACTCCATCTAGAAGAACGGAACACGTCTCATTGCTTAAGATCATGGAGAAGGGCAAGTGTCATAAACAGATAAGTAAGAGTTAATAGAACAGAAGTGCTTCATATCTCTTTGCCTGGAAAGGGTTAACAAGAACAGTGAGTCTGGCTGTCACCTGACCAGAGGACCAATCAGAGGACAGGATACTTTCAAATCTTGAGGGAGGGAAGTTTTTGTGTGTGCTCTTAGTTTTTGGTGGTTGTTCACTCTGGGAGCTCAGAGGGACCAGACGTGCAACCAGGTTTCTCTCCAATCTCTCCAATACAGGCTCTTATAAATTCAGACTAGTGAGTACTAGGTAGATAAAGTGAGTTAGGCTTATGGTTGTTTTCTTTATTTGCAAATGTGTATTTGGTTGGAAGGAGTTCAAATGTGTATTTGGCTGAAAGGAGTTCAAATTGGTATTTTGCTGAAAAGACTTTAATTTGTACTTGTATACTTAGGCTGGGAGGGTATTCCCAGTGTTCATAGCTGAAAGACCCTGTACCTATTCCATTTTAAATTTACAAAGAAAATTTTTACTTTTTTTTCCTTCTTTAATTAAAAGTTTCTTGTTTAAGTACCTGATTGTTTTTTTTATTCTGGTGTGAGACCCCAGGGGACGGGGTCTGGATTCACCAGGGAATTGGTGGGGAGAAAGGAGGGAAGGGGGAGAGAGAGGCTAATTTCTCTCTGTGTTAGGATTACTGTCTCTCTCAGGAAGAATCTGGGAGGGGAAGAGAGAAGGAGGGGGGAAGGTGCATTTTCCTCTCTGTTTTAAGATTCAAGGAGTTTGAATCACAGTGATCTTCCAGGGTAACCCAGGGAGGAGAAGCCTGGCAGAGGCAACGGTGAGGGAAAGGGTTTACGTTCCTTGTGTTAAGATCCAGAGGGTCTGGGTCTTGGGGGTCCCCAGGCAAGGTTTTCGAGGGGACCAGAGTGTACCAGGCACTGGAATTCCTGGTTGGTGGCAGCGCTACAGGTACTAAGCTGGTAATTGAGCTTAGAGAAATTCATGCTGGTACCCCATCTTTTGGACGCTAAGGTTCAGAGCGGGGAATTATACCATGACAGCAAGATTCTTTTGAGATGCTCAGTCTGCAACTTGTTCACCATCAGTGTCAGCTTCCTTATCTCCCCATTCTGTCTGATGGCTGTTGAGGTCTCTGAAGTAGACAGAGGAGTGTAGCAGGCTTGGAAGGACCTGTTGGTTCCAGCTGGCACTTGGAGGCTTGTAAACATTTGCCAGGCGGAAAATGCCATTCTGGATGGTGTCACAGAATTTGGTGTCATTAGCTGAATGACATCTACAATGTCGCACCCAACGTATGTGGCTCGGCCATGCTTCAGGTGTGCCAGATGCCACAACAGGCAGGAGCCGTTGATACAGGAAAGCCAGTTTTCTGCAGTTGTCGCATGTGTCTCTTGCAAGCAGCTGATGTCAGTAATATGTGGATGAGCAAGGATGGCAAGTAAATCATGCTTGGCAACCGACAAACCCTCAACATTGAGTTGTAACACGCTGTAGAGTTTGTTCAATGACATCAAAGGTTGCTGGCCTGCACTTGGGGTTGATCACAGTGTCGGGAATGGTTGAGCTAGTGCTCACGGAATTCAGCTCACTGGCTGGATCATTAGCTCCCCCGACTGCGGTCAGGTACTGGTGGGCGGGGCGACCAGGACGCTGATCCATTGCCCCCAAGTTAGGTGATGGTGGGAGACTCGGTTCTGCACCCCCCACCTTGTGCGCAGTGGGGCTGTGGAATAGCCGGCCACAGGGTCAGTGACTCGGGGGAGGGTCACAAAATCCAACTGGGTTGAGACACTCTGTGTTGGGTGAAAATTCCTCTGGGGCAGAGTGAGGGCTGGAACTGAATTCTCCGCCCATGGCCCTTCCCAGCAATGTCCGGCTCCACTGAAAAGTGCAGGGAGCAGAGGGAAATGTGTCATGGGAAGTTCAGACGTGGATCGGGGCCCAAGTGCTGCTTTGTTTCCTCTCTGGGAGTCTCCCATTCGTCTCAGTGAGGATTCTGGTTTGAGGAGAGTTGCTAGCGCTCAGAGAAAGGTCTATGTTATGAACTGCAGGGGGCTGCATCCAGGAGCGGCGCCAGGGTTCTTGGCGCTCTAGGAGGGGGTCCTTCTGCGCTCCCGGTCCGCGGCAATTCCGCTGCGGGGGGGGTCCTTCTGCGCTCCCGGTCCGCGGCAATTCCGCTGCGGGGGGGGTCCTTCTGCGCTCCAGGTCGGCGGCAATTCTGCGGCGGGGGGGTCCTTCCGCGCTCCTGGTCTTCGGGGAACTTCAGCGGCTGTCCCGGAGTGAGTGAAGGACCCTCGGCAGAATTGCCACCAAAGACCCGGAGCGCGGAAGGACCCCCCGCCGCCGAATTGCCGCCCAGAGCTGCAAAATGCCACCCTCCTAAATCCTGGCGCCGTAGGCGACTGCCTAGGTCACCTAAATGGAAGTGTCGGCCCTGGCTGCATCCCCCGCTGGAGCTGTGCCGTGAAAACGTTTTTCCGAACTCCCTTTGTTCTTTCTCATGACTGTGGCCAAGGCTGCTCTATTTGCGCTACTGCTGCCCCCAAGTGGCGCAGGGGGGGGAAATGGGATTTCTTCCGCTCTGGTATTGGTATTAGCACCATTCGGTTTCCTCTCACTGTGCATCTGGCACAGTGATACCGGGCGGCGTCCTCGGGCTTCAGGCCGGTCATTTGCAGATACAGCAGGTTGTTGGGATTGTCCCTGGAGATGGTGAATCGCCCTTGAACAGGCGAGGAGTACCACTGCTTGGATGCATCATGTCTAATCTCAGCCGCCCACTCCAGCCCCTTCCCGGGAGCCTGGCGGAACCATTCCATGTGGTAGCTGCTGAAGTCGAACCCGGAGGCTTTGCAGGAGAGGCGGAGAGAGTCTCCGGGCTTTTTCACATCGCCTCCGGACTCCACCAGCTGCACCTGGGACCGGACACCGGGGGATAAAGACGGGTTGCAAATATTGGTAGAAAACCAGCAATAATGTAATACTCATTTAGCTCTGCCAATGATTCAATGGAAAAAATACCTTCCAGAGCCGCCATAGTGAACATTAAAAGGAGCAAAAATCGCATTTTCGCTGGTGTTGGAGAGGAAAGTTCTCAGGGCGAATGTCTGGTAACCGCACAGACACAGGGGGTGGGGATTGTGTTCCCAGGTGCAGCATGGGCAGGGAGGGAGACAAATTTAACAGGAAGCTGTCACCGTAATTTACATATTCCCCCTTTATAAGCGGTACAAACATCCGAATGATTGTAACTAAGGGCTCAGAGGGGAATTTGTTTGTGTGTCTGCGCAGCGCCTAACAACGAGCCCTGGGGTCTTGAATATGCTTGTCCCGCAGAGAGGGATTACGGGTTGCCAGGGCTCTAGGGCTTGACTCGCACTGCATTAGAACGTGTCACCCACACTGCTAACCCCACTAACTGAACATTGCAGCCTAGGGGACTCTCCGGGCTTTTTCACTGCTGTCCCGGACTGGGTCAGAACCACCTGCGAGCGGGCCCCTGGGGGGAAATGAAGAAAGGGAGATTGCACCTTAAATTCATAATATTAGGCAAATAACGCGTAATGGGTGGAAGGAGAGAACCAAACCCAACTCACAGGAGCAGCTGCACCAGGGGCAACACAGCCATGGAGCGGTTCGGGAGCGATGAACAGATGGGTCTGGTCCGAACCGGAGTCCCCGAGACAGATCCGGGACTTGATGAGCGGGGAAAGTCTGAGCGTTGTATTTTTTTTAAATCGGACGAGCGAGGTCTCCCCTTTCCATACCGCTGGTAGGAGGGTCTGCCACAGGGTAAATATGGGATCCACCTCTGAGAGAGCTCAAGAGAACCATTGCCCTGGGACGAAGGGGGAGCGTGTGTCACGGTATAGAGGGGACGGGGGAGATGTTGGTACTTTGATGTCTCTGTGAGGTAACAGTGGCTCTGGGGTAGATACAGAGGGGAGGGGGGAGATGTTGGTGCTTTGATGTCTCTGTGAGGTAACAGTGGCTCTGGGGTAGGTATAGAGGGGAGGGGGAGCAGGCGCTGGTGTTGGGGTCTCTAAGGGGTGAGCTGACGTGGGTGACAGTGGGGTCTGGCACAGATGAGAGTGGAGCAGGTCGGGCTATAGGTGTTTCTCTAGGATGAGATGGGTTTTGAGGGTGGGTATAGAACGGAGGGGAACAAGCTCTGCTGTTGGATCGCTATGGGTGTGGATGTAGTGGGGTAGATTTAGGAGGGATGGGTGCCACTCATGCTGCGGGAGTCTTAATGGTTGAGAATGAAAACAGTTTATATGGCAGAGAACTGACATAATATTGTAACCCAGAGTCCCTCAGCGCAGCTACTAGCTCACAGTCCGGGTGGGCTTGGAGGCCGTGTCGTTCCCCCTACAAACACTCCAGAGCACCCTTCTCTGCACGCTGCGTTAGGACACGAGTAAGTGTGTTTGTGCTTCTATGTATAGGAGAGAGAGAGCGAGAGAGCAGTTAGATCAGTGGTCTGCTGAGACCAGCGCCTGTTATGCTGACATATTATCTCAGTTTTCTTGTGGCATTCCATCTGTTGTCTCGTTTTCTACTCAGTTAATAAAGTCTTGGGAGGGGGGGCAGAGATCCAACATTAACTGGAATCTTAATTGCTTTATAACATTTTAAAACTCCCAGCCTACAGCCTGTAATTCTTTCCAGAAGAACAGACACTATTGTGAAGGGATTATTATCTATTTCTAAATGTAGAAATGGCGCCTCTTCTTAGAAAAAAACTCTTTATTTCACAGGAACCTAAGACATTTAGGCATCCAGAACCCATTGGATAAATAGCACCCATGTGTTTATTCGAGTTTTTAACTGTTTGAATAAAAGGTTCCGCTCATCAGCTGGCATGAATAGGGGTATCTGTTTTATTGAATCTAGTGGGTCTGTGATAATTTATTCCAGCTGCCGTTCTGCTCTCACCATGTATGTATGTCTTAAGATCACAATAACCAAAGCTGTGTGAGATCAGAGGAAAGTTTTCTCATTGAATCTGAAGGGCTGTAGATCAGCCCCGTCACCCATTTCTGTTCTCTGAGGTGACAGCCCCTGTCCAATGTATCGGAGATGGAAATGATCAGGAGAAGATCAAATGTTCCCCTTCTACCAAGGGAGCGTGGCTCTCATAACAGGAGTGCCAGCTGAGCAGAGGTTCTGGGGGACTCCGATGGTCTCTGCACTGCACGGCCCAGTGCGGCTATGTGCAACAAGGGGTGACATTGCCAGGGAACTACAGAAGTACCCCATCCCCACCCCCCCAGACTCGGTTCGTTTTGAACGCTGAGATGCGCTTTCCTGCCTATTTCACAGGCTGTACGATTCGTTTAACTGCAGCGTACGGGAGAAGGGACAATCCGCAGCCTCGGTTTTTGTGTTAGCTACAATAGGCCTCATTCCACTGTGCGTCTAGCGCAGTAATAGCGGGCGGTGTCCTCGAGTTTCACGCCGGTCAGTTGCAGATACAGCAGGTTGTTGGAATTGTCCCTGGAGATGGTGAATCGGCCTTTGACTGAGTCTGAGTAATAACTTTTGCTTCCGTCACTGTAAATGAGCGAGACCCACTCCAGCACTTTCCCGGGAGCCTGCCGAACCCAGTGCATCTGGTAGCTGCTGAAGGTGAAGCCAGAGGCTTTGCAGGAGAGGCGGAGAGAGTCTCCGGGCTTTTTCACATCCCCTCCGGACTCCATCAGTTGCACCTGGGACCGGACACCTGCTAATAAAGATACACTTAGAAATCGCAAGAAGAGCTTTAACAAATCTTCTGCCTCTAAAATGTGTTTACAAAGAGAAAATACCTTCCAAAGCTGCTACAAAGAAACCTAAATGGAGCCAAAATCTCATTCTCCCTGGCCTTGGAGGGGAAAGTTCTTAGGGAGGTTGGCTGATAACTGGACAGAACCAGAGGGCTGCGGCTTGTGTTTCTGGGTACAGCCTGGGCGGAGAGAGAGAGATTTAAACAGGAAACTGAGACCCATATTTGCATATCCCGCTCCTTTATAAGAAGCACAAACTCCTTCCGTGAGTGAGCTCAATTTCTGAGTCTGGGGATTCAAGAGAAGGATCAAAACCAGTCGCTAAGGAAATAAGGGCTTGGAAGAGGTTTGACTCCCTGCAGGATCTGGTAGGCTCTAGGCTTTGGTATTGCCCCAGCAGCGTTGGAAAAGGCTTGGCTGCAGGACCGGATTCACCATTAACCACACCATGTGGTGGCATGGCCCCAACCACAAGGGGCCCCCAAAAGGAGGCAGTGCACTAGGGCTCAGGCAGGCAGGCTGCCTGTGTACTGTGGCCGGGGGCCCCAAGCAGGTCCCCGAAGTCCCTGCGAATTACTGGCGGGGTTAAGGTGGTTCCAAGCACTGACCCCACCCCCGGCAGCACAGGGAGACCCACTGCTCCCTTCCCCCACAAGGGGCACGCAAACACGTGCCAGTAGGAGTGCAGCACGGCTAAAGCGGTGTCCTGCCTACACTGCCTCCCTCCCTCCCTCCATGCCGTGCTGCTCTCCGAAGTGGCAGGCATGTCCTGCAGCCCCTGGTGGTGGTGGTGGTGGGGTTTTCACACCTTTCCCCCGCCCCGAATGCTGACTCCACCGCAGCTCCCATTGTCTGGGACCTGAGGCCAATGGGCGCAGTGCCTGATATCAGCAGTGCATGGAGATCTCCTGGCCCACTGCCTAGGACGCACTGATAGAGGGATGTGCCACAGAAGGTAAGTGCCGCCTCCCTGGCCCACTCCCACACCTCAAGCCCCTGCCCCAGCACAGAGCCCACATCCTGCACCCAAACTCCCTCCCAGATCCCTACCCCCACACTCACTCCTGCACTCCAAATTCCTGCTCCAATCAAGGTACCTCAGTTTATTTTCATTTTCATTTACTTCCTGTTATAATATAGGAGGAGGATGAAGAAAAAATAATGAAACACGGGGGAGGTGAGAGAGAATGTTATTTTTCTTGGCTGAGTCTCCAGTGGGGGCTCTGAAAACATAGCTGCATACAGGGCCCCACTAACTAAATGCAGCACTGGACATCTACCTGCATTTCGGACACAGCCACCCCCTCAGCACTTCGCTCTGGTATTAAGCCAGGAGGAGAACGGAGGTGCCACCAAACTGGATTTGCGCTCCGAGCCACTAGAGAATCTGTGCAGCAGGAACAGGGGTTGCTTCCTCTGCAGCTTCTGGTACCTGTCCAGGGCATAGCTGGTGTAGGAGGTGCAGTATTGACACCTGATCTCCACCCGCTGCCCTTCCGGGGCTGACAGGGAAGCTGGGATCTGGGTTAGCGAGTTCCCCACCACCGAACCTAGAAGGGGGAGACTTTGGAGGGAGTCACTGGGTGAGGAAAGTCCCATAGACGGGCCCCAGCTCCTCCGCCCAGAGCTCACCTGGGAACAGCGGCAGCTCGCAGAGACACAGGCCTGATCTACACTACCAGTTTATCTCGAATTTAGCAGCATTAAACCAAATTAACCCTGCACCCATCCACACACGGAAGCCCTTTACTTCGATACAAAGGGCTCTTAAGATGGACATCTGTACTCCTCCCCGATGAGGGGAGTAGTGCTGAAATCAGTATTGCCATCTCGGATTAGGGTTAGTGTGGCTGCAATTCAATGATATTGGTCTCTGGGAGCTATCCCACAGTGCACCATTGTGACTTGTCTGCAGGGCTGCCTAGAGGATCGAGGGGGTCTAGTGTCCTCGGCGGCGGGGAGTCCCACTTCGGAGGTAATTTGGAGGCAGGGGGTCCTTCTGCTCTGGAGCAGAAGGACCCCACACCACTGAAGACCCGGAGTGGAAGAAGCTCCGGGGGCCCTGGGCCAGCTAGAGTTTTCCAGGGTCCCCAGAGTGAGTGAAGGACCCCGCTCCAGGGATTCCAAAAAACTCTCATGAGGGGCCTTGCGGGGCCCGGGGCCTGGGGCATATTGCCCCACTTCCCCCCCCCCCGGGAGGCCCTGCTGCTCTGGACAGCAATCTGAACTTGGATGCACTGGCCAGATAGACAGGAAAAGCCCCGCAAACTTTTGACTTTCATTTCCTGTTTGCCTAGCATGGAGAGCTGATCAGCACGGGTGACCATGCAGAGCTCATCAGCGCAGGTAACCGTGCAGTCTGAGAATCGAAAAAGAGCTCCAGCATGAACTGCATGGGCGGTACTGGATCTGATCTCTGAATGGAGAGAGGATTCTGTGCTAGCAGAACTACGTTCCAAAAGATGAAATGCCAAAACATTTGAAAAAATTTCAAAGGGCATGATAGAGAGAGGCCACAACAGAGCCTAAGTACAGTGCCGTGTGAAAGTTAAGGAGCTCAGACAAGCCTTCCAGAAAACCAAAGAAGCAAACGGAAGGTCTGGGAGAGCCACAGACATGCCACTTCTACATTGAGCTGCATGCAATTCTAGTGGGGTCTGCCACCTCTATCCCACCCCTGACTGTGGATTCCAAGGAGGGGGTAACCTCAGCCATGGCTGAGGATTCTGTGGACGGGGAATATGAGGAGGAGGAGAATGACGAGTTTGCAGAGCACTCACAGCACTCAGTTCTCCCCAATAGCCAGGATCTTTTTCTTAGCCTGAATGAAGTACCCTCCCAACCCTCCCAAGGCAGTATCTCAGACCATGAAGCCATGGGAGGGATATCTGGTGAATTTACCTTTGTAAATAGAAAACATGGTTTAAAAGAAAGCTTTTTTTAATGATTAATTTGCCCTGAGGACTTGGGATGCATTCATGGCCAGTACTGCTACTGGAAAAGTCTGTTAAGTTGTCTGTGGATGGAGCGGAAATCCTCCAGGGACATCTCCATGAAGCTCTCCTGGAGGTACTCCAAAAGTCTTTGCAGAAGGTTTATGGGGAGTGCAGCCTTATTCCATCCTCCATGGTAGGACGCTTGACCATGCCATGCTAGTAGCAAGTAATCTGGTATCATAGCATGACAAGCCTGGCAGCGTATGGTCCCGGTGTTTGCTGGCATTCAAGCAACAGCTGTTCTTTATCTCACTATGTTATCCTCAGGAGAGTGATATTGTTTATGGTAACCTGGTTGAAATATGGGAATTTAATTAAGGGGACAGAGGTGGCCATTCCTACTGGGCTGTTTGCCTGTGGCTGAAAAGAAATCCTTCCCTGCAGTTAGCCAAGCTGGGGGAGTGGGAGGGACTGATGCTGAGCTTTTCGCGTTTGGCTAGCAGGGATCTTCCCTGATACCAGCCACCGGGTTAGAGGAGGGATAAAGTGATCATCCCAAATAATTGGATGGGGCGGGGTTAGTTTGGTTTATGCTGCTGCACATTAACAGGAAAACGACAGCACTCAAGGGGATTTGCTTGGTATGTGGGAAAGGAGGGCACTGGTTTTATGAAGGCTGCAGAAGCCGAAAGACAATGACTTACCATGGCCTCATGCAAGCCGAATTCTGCTGCCCGGACCTGGGTCTGAGATCTCTAACACCAAAGCCACAGACACTCAATATTAAGATGCAAAATGCAACCTTATACTGAAATCACATGTGCTATGTAATGTGAATACTGTTGCTCACTGTGAAAGAGTATAAGCATTGTTCTATAAAATGTATCGTTTTAAATACTGCTTTTCTTTTTTTTCCCTCCCTCCAGCAGCTGCAAAATTTTCAAGCCTCCCTCCTCCATCCTGAAGGCTATCTCAGATAAGGTGGCTGAAAAAAACGATATGAGACAAAATGTTCTCTGAAATCATGGAATCGACCTGTGGATGCTCTAATCTGGGTGACAGAGTTCCCAGCCATGGGACCTGGCAGGAGAGCAATGGAGGCACAGTAAGACCTGTGAGTTAGAAAACCACATTCTTATTGCCAGTAAAGTGAAACCACTTACAGATGAGAAAGAGGCAGGTGGCGATCCACATCTCATCTCTACTGCTGTCACACACAGGCCTGATCTACACTACGAGTTTATCTCGAATTTAGCAGTGTGAAATCAAATTAACCCTGCACCCATCCACACAATGAAGCTCTTTACTTTGATATAAATGTCGCTTAAAATCGATTTCTGTACTGTTCCCCGACTAGGGGAGTAGTGCTGAAATCCAACACTTCCATTTCACACTAGGGTTAGTGTGACCTCTGGGATCTATCCCACAGTGCACCATTGTGACCACTCTGGACAGCAATCTGAACTCAGATGCACTGGCCAGGTAGACAGGAAAAGCCCTGAGAACTTTTGAATTTTATTTCCTGTTTGCCCAGCATGGAGCACTGATCAGCAGAGGTGACCATGCAGTCCCAGAATCAAAAAAGATCTCCAGCATGGACAGTACAGGATACTGAATCTGATCTCTGTTTGGGAAGATGAATCTGTTCTATCAGAACTCCATTCCAAAAGACCACATGCCAAAACATTTTAAAAAATCTCCAGCTATGATGGACAGAGGCCACAACAGGGACTCAACACAGTGCTGCGTGAAACTTAAGGAGCTGAGATAAGCATACCAGAAAGCCAAAGAATCAAATGGATGCTCATGGAGGGAGGGTGAGTGACAACTGTAGCTATCAGACAGTTCCCGCACTCTTCAAAAACCATTTGAATTCTTGGCTGAGCTCCCAAAGCCTGAAGGGTCAAAAACATTGTCACAGGTGGTTCAGTTTTATATGTCGTCAGCCCACCCCCAATGCCTTTTTTCAATGTCACCGTATGTCTAGTGGATGCTGCTGGCAGACCTGGTGCTGTAGCGCTACACAGCAGCATCCCCTTGCCTTGCCTTGCGGATGGCAGACAGGACAGTATGACTGGTATCTGTCATCTTCATCCCATGGGTGCTCCTGGCTGGCCTAGGTGAGGTTGGCCGGGGGCACATGGGCAAAAATGGGAATGACTCCAGGTCATTCACTTCATTTTGTCTAATGGAGATTCAGTCCTGCCTGGAATATCATGCCAGTTGGAGGCTTCTGCCTCAGGCTGCTCTCCCAGTCAGCAGCACTGTGTGGTTGTTCCTACCCCTTGCTACCACGGATCACAATCCGATATTTAGACCTCTACATTTTGCTGCAAATAAAAAAGCTAAGCTGTCGTTTAGAACTATCCCGCAATATACATATCCTGGGACATTTTATATTTTGCCAGTGTCAACCAAAGGCCCACACACAAGCAGATTCAGTTGTGTCTGTGCTTCTATCCTAGTGCTTGTTACAAATTCCCATTTTCAGCTATAGGCTGAGCAAGTGCAGAATGGTGGTTCACTCTACTTCCCTGTAAGCCAACCACCCTCCCCTCCCCCCTTTGATCTCTGCTTGCAGAGGCAATAAAGTCAGTGTTGTTTCTTATTCATGCATTCTTTATTACTTCATCACACAAATGGGGGGATTACTGCCATGGTAGTCCAGGAGGGGTGGGGGAGGAGGGAAGCAAGGGATGGGGTTGTTGCAGGGGCACCCCCTAGAATAGCATGCAGCTCATCATTTCTGAAGGATGTCTGGGGCTCTGACCTGGAGTGGCTGTTTGCCTTTCTGGTTCTTTAGTAGGCTTGCCTCATATTCTAGGCAGGACTGACTCTCCATTAGACAAAACTTAAAGAAGAGAATGACCTGGGGAGTCATTCACATTTTGTCCAGGCACCCCTGACTGACCTTGCCAAGACTGGCCAGGAGCACCCATGACAGAAGCAGACGGTACAGTGTGACTGGTAACCGTCATTGTCAACTTGCAAAGCAGCAGACGGTACAGTAGGGCTGGTAACTGTCTTTGCTACCTTGCAAAGGCAAGGGGATGCAGCTGTGTAGCACTGCAGTACCGTGTCTGTCAGCAGCATCCAGTAGACATATGGTGACAGTGAAAACAGGCTGAATGGGCTCCATGGTTGCCGTGCTATGGCATCTGCCTGAGCAATCCAGGGAAGAGGGCGCAAACTCTTCATGGAGGGTGTCCACCTTGGACAGCTCCCTCCGTCGAACTGGTCTCCGAAGATGGACTATGGGTGCATAGCAGCACCTTGTGGCCATTTCTTTGAATTACAAAATGAGGCTTAAATTCCCTCTCTGCGCAGGACAAGCGCTATCTATCTATCTATCTATCCCCATCCACCCCATCTATCTATCTATCCTCATCCACTCCCGTCTATATTATACTGTACTACAAACCCGTGGATCTCTAAAACTGCTTTTAATTAATTATTCTCTGTTGAAAGATCCCAACCTAGACTTGATATAAACAGAACTAAATTTTATAGTAATACTCTCTGATAGATGCACTTCTTCCTCTTCTGTCCGATGGCTTTCCTGACAGCTTCACATGCCCAAGGAGATATACACTCATGCTCACACACACACACACACAGACAGAGAGAGAGAGAGCCCCCAGCCACGTGTGCCCCAGAGCTGGCCGTGGTCCGTGGTTTGCAAGCGATGCCCGCCCCCTCCCGCCGCCCTGTCAGTTTTTGCTCTGCTCGGCAGCACAGTTGTGCCACCGTGGGGACTGGAAGCGCAGTAATACACCGCTCTGTCTCGCAGCTCTGCGCGCAGGATCCTGAGGGTGAACCTGTCGTTGGAGCTATCAACTTTCCCTACCAAGCGGCCCTGGAAGCCTTCCCCATAGTGGTCCCCTTCTCGGTAAATTCAGGTCAGGGGACCCTGCTGCTCCTTTCTGTACCAGGACATTCAGTAGTTGCTCATCTCCCCTCCCGTCACACGGCACTGGAAGGTCACTTCTTCGCCCTCCCGGACTGCCCAGGCCTGGGCACCTTGTTCCAGCACCACCTCACTCCCGACTGCTGGAGAGACAATAAAACGTGTTAAGAAGGCAAAGAGATTAACTGCCCTCAAAGAGAAAATAAGGGAGAAGGATAAACGTCAGCAGAGATGGCTGATCAATGAAATGACAGGATGTGGCAAGGTAATAATTATTCTGCGTAATTGTAAATCTGGAGAGAATTTAACAGCTTCACAACCAGGTAAAGATGAAGAAAACAAGAAAATAAAAACAAAACCCTGAAAACCAAACTTAATACAGGAAACACACAAAACCTCAAACACAACCCCTGGAAACCATCCTAAACACAGAATACACACACAAAACCTAAACACAAAAACCTGAAAGCCAACATTAAAGACACACACACACAAAAAGGAAAAGAAAAACACAAAGACAGGAACACCCGAAATCCAAAATAAACACTGAAAACACACAGAAAGATATAGGAACATAGGAACACAAAAACACAAATATGAAAACCTGAAAAACAAAACAAAGTGAAAAAGAAACAAACTGAAAAAGTCAAACACAGAAAACAAGAACAATGCTAACCAGGAAAGCTGCATAAACACAGAAAACGTAAGAAACTCAGACACAGTGAATTCATGCACAAAAACCTGAAAACCAAAAGAAAAAAAAACAGAACAAACCCAAGCACAGAAAGCAAATACAGAATTAGGGATCTGTGCTATTGTGTTGTATTTACTTCTGCATAAGTTGCTGAGAAGCAGCAGAAGGCTTTTAAAGATCCAGACTAACACGGCTACCCGTCTGATACTGAACACACAAGAGTTTCTCAGTCATCCCCTTTGTAATACAGACGTTTCTATCACGTGCCCCTTCCTCTGCAGATGCTGGCAGAGGAAGGAGATTGGCAGCACTTCGATTTCTGGGTAAGCCTGGCTTCAAAAGCATCAAGGGGGAGCCCTCCAGCCTTTGGCGTCTTTAGCACTCGGGGTAACGCACCGCGGCTCAGCTCAAACCCCTCCAATCAGACATGGAGCAGCCAGACATCAAACAACTATTTCCCCTCTTAATGAGTATCCTCCCAAACACCAGATGGAGTTTTAACCTTCTTAGGAGTGATGAGAAAAAGAGAAATGCCGCGCAGCTGTTCACACGGACCTGGGCTCTGCAAAAGGCACCTAGAAAAGCATTTCGGCTGCAATTTTCAAAGAAATCTAAAGGAATTGGGTACCTACGTTGCACTTAAGTTCAGCCTGAAGTTTATACTATTGTTGTTGTTGTTGTTTTAATTGGCTGGATTTTTTTAATATATCTATGCTATGGTACATTTTTGAAGAGTTAAGGGTCTTTCTTTCTTTCTTTCTTTCTTTCTTTCTTTCTTTCTTTCTTTCTTTCTTTCTTTCTTTCTTTCTTTCTTTCTTTTCTGTGTTTTTGTGAAGACAGTAAGGGCTTCTTTCTAGTTCCTTGTTTATGTTGACGTTTAGACTTTTGTGCATGTGTGTGTTTATTCTGTTTGTGTTTATGTTTTGTATTCTGTGGTTGCGGTCTTGTTGTTTGTTGTATGTTGTCGCTATCTCTGTTTTTGGATTTTTTGCTTGTTTGTGTGTTTAAGGTTTTTGCATTCAATTTTCTGGTTTTGGGGCCGCTTTTTGCTTGTTCTCTATCTATGTCTATGTTTTCTATATTTCTTCCCTTTTTTGATTCATTCTTTGGTTTTGTTCTTTGCCTTTCATTTTACATTCTCAGTGACTAATGTTTCCCTCTTGCTCTAAAACACTCTGTAGCCTTTACATTTATTTCTAAGTAGGGCCTTAAAGTGCCCAGTGTTTTACAGGCTCAAAGAGTGTGTTTCAGGGCAAAAATACCTTTGCTCTAACCCACTTTGAAAGTGGGTTGAGATAAAAAGGAACAAGGCATTCTTATTCTGGAATAAAATGGTCCACAGGTGGATAATTCAAGGAATTTCTATTACACTTTAAATTCCTACCCTACCGTAATCCACACTAATTTTCAAGTATAGACAAGCCCCAGTTTGCCACTCCTTGTGAGTGCTGTGTCTTTGTGCTTTGTTGGGCGGAGGGATTTTGTAAAGGAAGGTCTATCCTTTTTCTCACTGTGTCTCTATTGCACAGTAATAGGTGGCGGAGTCAGACAGCTGAACCGAAGATATATCCAAAGGGAAAACCCTGCTGGTTTTATTAATTTTGGCTTTGAAACGGTTCCTGAACCTCTCTTCCAAATCTTTATGCCTGGAGCCCTCATGTGGGATGAACTGTGGCGATCCACCGGATTCCTGCCTGTACCAGAGCAGCGTTGGGAAGCCAGAATTATAGCTACAGACCAGGGTAACAAATTCCCCTTCCTTCACCTTTCTTTCTCCCAAGGGTTGGATGACTGTCTGACTTTGGATGAGCCCTTTAAACACATCAAAGTAACATCGGAGTTATTACAAAACCCCTAGGACACGCCTATTTCATCTCAGTCTTTTAAGCAAAGATCAGCCAAGAACAGAAATAGAAGCTGGAATTAAACACTGTTGCGTTCATTAGCTCACCGGACCAGTTCAGGGTTAGGATAAGCACCAAGCGAAGCGCAGGCATGCTGAGACCTCAAGAGTGTTTGCCGCTGCTGTGAGACAGGTCCCTCTGGTATGAGCTCCATGAGCTGCTCTCTCGTCTCACCGGAAATAGGTGCTTTTCTTTTTTAGGTGCATGCCTTGTTCAGCTTAAGTGACTCATCCGGGCCTGATCCAAAGTCCTTTAAAGTCAACAGGCTCTTCCCATCCACTTTAAGAGTTATTGGATCAGCCCCGTTATAAAATATATTGCACCATGAATGTGGACAAGAATAAAGCTTATGAAAATTGTACTGCGTTGCACTATACCCAGGGACAACAAAAAGGAAATGCCCCATATCTCTTCTCAAGAAGGGAAGAGAGGTGATTCATTGTCCTAAGAGTTAAGATAGATAGATAGATAGATAGGTAGATATAGAGCGAGCATGTGTTATCAGGTACTAGATACCATGGAATCCAAATCTCTTTTCCAGTCCATATTCCATCCAATGATTTAAAGATACAAATACAGTCATTAAAGGATATTGTACTCTACTCTAGTCTAGTCTCATTTCTTGTATTGTATTGTATTGTATTGTATTGTATTGTATTGTATTGTATTCCCATCTCCTTTATTGTACTTTCATTTCCTGTATTCTAATAAATTCTGAATTGTTATTATAAATATAAACTAAAAAATGAATTTCCCAAAAACAGACACACAAAGTTCTTCTTGACAATTCTTGTGAAATCCATTTTTCAGTACTGCTAAATGAAGACATATTTTAATCAAAACATACAATTTTAATAGGAATAATACTTTAATAGAATTCACATTCTCCTAAGTTATAGCCACTTATTTTTAAATACTGTTTTTACACAGTTTTTTTTGAGAGGATGGGACTTTTTAATGAAGATAACTTCTTTTGATTCATACATGCAAAAATACAGTTAAAATAAACAGTTATTTAATAACATTTATGTTATATACAGTGATATTTAAAATATTGATTTTATTTGCACATATGATTCATTCTTCAAATATTTTAATAAAGACAAAATATAGTTATTGAGGTAAACAATTAATATCCATAGGAACTTAGGAATAGGACTGGAAGGGACCTCCATCCTAGGTCATAGAGCTTTTTAGGTGACCTCTTTTTATAAACTGATTAATAAATTTATCAACCTCCATCTTAAAACTAGTTAGGTTGTTCACGCCCACTCCTCCTATCATCTGTTCTGTAACCTCACAGTCACTCCTCTAATGATAAGACATCTTCTAATTTCCAGCCTAAATTTATTCAAGGCCAGTTTATAAGCAGTTGTCCTTCTACAAACATTGTCCAGTAGCTTAAATAGCTCTTCTCCCTCTCTCGTGTTTATCTTACTGATGCATTTATAAAGAGTACTCAGACCCTCATAAGAACATATGAACTGCCAGACTGGGTCGGACCAAAGGTCCTTCTAGCCCAGTATCCTGTCTTCCAACAGTGGCCGATGCCATGTGCCCCAGAGGGAATGAACAGAGAAGGTCATCACCAAGTGATTCATCCCTTGTCGCTCAGTCTCAGCGTCTGGCAAACAGAGACTAGTGACACAATCCCGGCCCATCCCCTGCCAGTCTTTGTTTTGCTAGGCTAAATAATCAATCACCTCTCTTAGAATCAGCTCTCCGTTTCCCTGAACATCTGAGTAGCTCTCCTCTGCACCCCTTCCACTTTGAATTAAACTTTCTTGAACATAAGTGACCAGAACTTGACAAGGAATTATTTTAATTAACCACTTGATTTTATCATTATTAACGCAGATAACTTTCCATATATGGGTTAACAAATCTCATTCATAACCTGCATGTTTTGTCTTGAAAAGACTCGTTTGCGTTTGGTCAGTGTCTTGTCATAATCTGTGTTTCTGTTTTGTTTGCAGTGTTGTGGCAGCTCTGCTGGTCTCGGGTAAGAAAGAGAAAAGGCGGGAGAGGTAATATCCTTTTTTGGCCGAACCTCTTCTCCATAGAGCTCTGTGAAAGCTGGTCTCTCTCACCAACAGAAGTTGGTCAAATAACAGATATTGCCTCACCCACCTTGTCTATTTATTTTCTAACTTTTGACATCCTTCCCTGAGGAATCCAGTCCATCTCTAACCCCAGACATTGCTAGCTATTAGAATTCTCTTTTTGCAGGAATTTGTGCTCACGGTTCTCTTTAATCACCTGAGCTGCGCCACTTAATTCGACAGGAGTCTTTCCATTGTCTTCAATGGTCTTTGGATCCAGCTCTCCTTCCGTGGCATGTTGTTGTTCAGGGTGTTACAGCAGGCGAAGCATTGTGCGCTGCAAGGCACAATAATATACAGCACCATCTCCCGGCTGTAAAGTCCTGATGGTTAAAATGCTGGAGCTGTTGGCACGGTCAACATAGACTCCATAGCGGCCTGAATTTCTCTCGCCACTGTAGCTGTGAGTGATGTAAGTCAGTTCAGCGCTGGCCTTCCGGTAACAGCAGTAAATGGAATCGTAATTCCCATCAGGAAGGTCATGGGTGCATTGAATCTTTGCATCAGTCAACTCAGCACCGCTCTGGTCCGGGGACTGGGTTACTTCAGAGAGGCAGATACCACCTCGGGGGAGGGAATGAGAGAGAGTTAAATAAAACACTAAACAACAAGCGTGGGCTGGTGATGTACAGCACAAGAGGAACATGAAGTGGACTCAGTTGGTTAGCTTGCAGTGGTTGATGGCAGAGGAAGGTGTCTGGTATGGAGGGCACTGAAGTGGGGCTCAGGACACTGGATTTAACTTCAAGCCCTGCTACCAACTCTCTGGGTGACTTTCAGCAACTCATCTGGGTGAGAACATCAGGCACCTAAAAGATTTGGACAGTTGGTTACCTTTAAGAGTAGCGGAGATTTGGCCTCTAAATCCCTTAGGCATTTTTGTAGCTCTCAATTGTATTCTCTCTGGGATTAGATTGACTCTCACTACGTATCTATACAGAGCTCAACAGAACATAATGGGGTCCTGATTTCAGTTTGAGATAGTGGGTGTTACTATAACAATCATACATTTAAAATAGACAATAAGGGGCATTACTCACCGAACAGGGACAAGAAGAGACAGCTGCGCCCATTCATTGCACTCTGCGGGGTATTTTGTTGTGTTTGTAGATCGAAGCTTGCTGCTGTCGCTGGCGGCAGAGAGATAACACCGCCTGTTACGACAGAACTAGCCTCCGAGTGCGTTCACCCCCTCACCACTTCTGCCTTATCTGCAAAGATTGCATGGCAGTTTGGTTGCTGTAGCAGTAAAAGAAATAGGGGATTAAGGAGGGTGGTTTTTCGAACATATCACAAGACGTTGCTCGTCAAAGGTCTCTTTAAACTTTCATCCTACCATGAAAGTTTAAAGAGACCTTTTTTTAAGCTGTCATGGGATAAAAGGGAAGGTCCTTTCATGGATTGAGAACTGGTTAAAAGACAGGGAACAAAGGTTAGGAATTAATTGTAAATTCTCAGAATGGAGAGGGGTAACAAGTGGTGTTCCCCAAGGGTCAGTCCTAGGAACAATCCTATTCAATTTATTCATAAATGATCTGGAGAAAGGGGTAAACAGTGAGGTGGCAAAGTTTGCAGATGATTCTAAACTACTCAAGATAGTTAAGACCAAAGTAGATTGTGAAGAACTTCAAAAAAATCTCAGAAAACTAAGTGATTGGGCAACAAAATGTCAAATGAAATTTAACATGGATAAATGTAAAGTAATGAACATTGGAAAAAATAACCCCAACTATACATACAATATGATGGGGGCTAATTTAGCTATAACGAGTCAGGAAAAAGATCTTGGAGTCATCGTGGATAGTTCTCTGAAGATGTCCACGCAGTGTGCAGAGGCGGTCAAAAAAGCAAACAGGATGTTAGGAATCATTAAAAAGGGGATAGAGAATAAGACTGAGAATATATTATTGCCCTTATATAAATCCATGGTAGGCCCACATCTCAAATACTCTGTACAGATGTGGTATCCTCATCCCCAAAAAGATATTCTAGCACTAGAAAAGGTTCAGAAAAGGGCAACTAAAATGATTAGGGGTCTGGAGAGGATCCCATACGAGGAAAGATTAAAGAGGCTAGGCCTCTTCAGCTTGGAAAAGAGGAGACTAAGTGGGGATATGGTAGAGGTACATAAAATCATGAGTGATGTGGAGAAAGTGGATAAGGAAAAGTTATTACTTATTCCCATAATACAAGAACTAGGGGTCACCAAATGAAATTAATGGGCAGCAGGTTTAAAACAAATAAAAGGAATTTCTTCTTCACGCAACTCACAGTCAACTTGTGGAACTCCTTACCTGAGGAGGTTGTGAAGGCTGGACTATAACAATGTTTAAAAGGGAACTGGATAAATTCATAGTGGCTAAGTCCATCAGTGGCTATTACCCAGGAAGGATAAGGAATGGTGTCCCTAGCCTCTGTTCATCAGAGGATGAAGATGGATGGCAGGAGAGAGATCATTTGATCATTGTCTGTTAGGTTCACTCCCTCTGGGGCATCTGGCATTGGCCACTGTCGGTAGACAGATACTGGGCTAGATGGACCTTTGGTCTGACTGGTACGACCGTTCTTATGTTCTTATGTTGTTATCCTCAACAGATGGAGAACGGCTTGCTCGCTGAAGGCGTGTTAGTGTTAGGTCTTTACATTTATTATCATTATAGCATTATTACTTTTCTCTATATAGCAGTACCACATAAAGACCGCCTTGGTCAGGGTGCTGCACAGACATGAAGAAAAAAAATCCAGAACATTTTCTGTCCGACAGAAAATACTGTGTAAATAGTCTAAGGAAGGACTTCTATCCCCATTTTACAGGTGAGGAATTGAGGCACAGAGGGACTAAAGGACAGATTTTAAATGTCTGTACGTACTGTTGAAATAAATGGGATTTAGGCATCTAAATACATGTTCAAATTTGGCTGCTAGGTGCTATAATAATGCAATCTCTGAGACACACCAATAATAAACATAATCATTGGTCTCCACGTCCAACTGGTGGGATGCCCCAGCAGTGATACTTGCGGAAGATACCCTTTAGTCAAGCACAAATTATTGGGCTCAATACAGGAGAAAAACGATGAAATTCTGTGATCTGTGTTACATAGGAGGTCATGATCCAGTGGTCTTCTGGCCTTTAAATCTGTTAACCTACACTTAGGTACCTATTAAACTATAGCATTACCCTCTGATGGTTAGTGGAGTTAAGCAAACTTTCCAACTCAGGCAACAAACCAGCAATTCTTGTTTAATCTCATAACTGTTTCCAGAAAAAGGTGAAATCTTATTCCCTTGGAACTAACAAAGGATGGTCTTTCTGGCTAAGGTACAGGCCAGGGAGGGACTTGAGGAACTCAGATTTAGTTTCTAGACCAGCCATAGACTCCCTTCGTGATCCTGGGAGAGTACTTTAGTCCTTCTCTTCTTTGTTGCCCCATCTGTAAAATGGGACTTCCCTATTTCACAGGAATTTTGGGAGGATAAAATATTGTGATGGTCCTGGTATTGGGGGGAGTTAAGTACTTTAGCTAAATAATTTTTGGTTTCCTAAACCACTTTCTAAAATGTATTTTACTGCCAAAAGGGACTAATAGATCATGTAGGATTTTAGTCTGATCCCCTACATTTCAGAGACCATAAAATGTCATGCTGTTACCCCTTTCTTGAGTAATCTGTGTTTATCTAACCTATATCCTCCAGAAACTCTTGCAGTCTGGATTGGAAGACCCCAAGAGATAGGGGATCCATCACTTCCCTTGGGAGTTTGTTCCAAGGGTGAATCATCCTCTCTGTTAAAAACCGTGCCTTGCTTGTAATTTGCAATGGGACTTACCCTCCTAAATCGCTGGGATGCTTTTGAAAAGACTTTCTGTGCCACAGTGCCTCAACTGTAATGTGAATAACAGCACTTTCCTCTCTCACAGGGTGCTGTCAGGATGCATACATTAAAGATTGGGAGGGTTGCAGACTCTACCCGATTTGAACATTTCAGCCATAAAACATCACATAGTGAGGAGCCTGTTAATTCTGGGTTACTTCACACTTCTCTTTTCAGACTTGATTATGATGATGATTATGGTTGTTGTTATTATGATTATGGTTATTATTATTATTAAGGTGCTAGTAGTGATGGCAGCACCAGTTAGTCACAGTGATGAGCCAGGACCCCATAGTGTTAGGTGCTGTACAGACACAGGGGGGAAAGCTGCTCCCAGACCTGAAGAGCTCACAATCTGAGCTCCTGGGTGCATTTTTGCACAGAAAGAGTCAGCGTTTACCACTGTACAACAGCGCACTAACAGCTGGCAGCATCTTCATTGTTAATGCCATAATTTAAATCCCAGGTTGCGAGTACTTCCTGCCCACCGGGATGTACAGTCTGTGCACTATTTTACTGGGGGTGTTTTTTGGTGCCCACTGATTAGATGATCTATTAGGTTTTGGTGCGAGAATAGTCGGTACCAATGATGAGCAGCTGACCTCCTCCTGAGATTGCTGGGGAAAGGACGGAGTTGTTGCTGAGGCACTGATTTGAGACTCAAGAGAGCTGGTTTCAGTTGCCAGATCTATCAGAGAACCCCTTTGAGAACTTGGTCAAGGCAATTAAGCTCTCTGCCTAGGTTTCCCCCTGTATGTAAAACAGAGATCCTAATATTTCTCTACCACTCCTAGATTGTGAGGACACATATTTGGAAGCACTCAGATGTCTTTGTGATGGGGTGATATAAATAGATAGATACTCAGATAGCTTTACCAGTAATGAAGTTAGGGACTTGCAAAAGATGATTTTAATGAAATTTGGGTGTTTCATTCACAGAGGCTCCTTAAAAAGTCCCAGACAAAATTCTTGCAATATGTTTTAAAAGTCTCTTTTTCCTCCCCTGTTAAAATCTAAAATAAACAGAACCTGGAAAGATTAAAATGACATGTGTACTATACTTTCTACCAGTAGGTTACGCTACCTTGTTATTTCCCCCAGATCTGCCTGGACAGCGTTACTTTAGTCACATGCGTTATTAAAATGTCATACAAAGCATTGGCAATACGAAATTTCTAACTAATCGCACCAAAACAGAAGGTGCTTTATAGGTTGTGACTATCCCAGACTTGCAACTAGTCATTTAAATCTCCCACGCACACTCATAAATAGGTATCTTCATTTAAATCATTTAACAACACGATTTTAACTCACTTTTTTAAAAATCGGTATTTCTACTACACGTTATTTGAAAAATAAGATAGTCTATGAGGAGAAAAGAATTCCCAAGATGTTAACAGAATAACCACACCCCCATTCTATGATCCAAGGTTGATGTATTAGCATTAAGATTTGAATAAAGATTTGGTTTGCAGGGGATAGGAAACACCAGTTTGACACCAGTTATCAAGCTGGGGGTCGGGACCCCTAAGAAGGTTGCGTGGTTATTTCATGGGGGGTCGTAAGCTGTCAGCCTCCACCCCAAAACTCACTTTGCCTTTATAATGGTGTTAAATATATTAAAAAGTGTTTTTAAAGTTTAAGGCGGGTCGCACTCGGAGGTTTGCTGCGTGAAAGGGGTCACCAATACAGTAGTTTGAGAACCACTGCCATAAAATATGTATTTCTTGGCAATGTAACAGTTCTCCTAAGGCAGCTGTTTCCAGTCTCAGTGCGCCTAATTCCTAGGCATCAAGGAAAGGAGGAGTTTTTGCCCAGTTTTGCTATGTGGCTCTGTCACTCTGAGTGCTGCGGAACTCAGTAATACACCGCTGTGTCTGCCAGTGCCAGCTTCAGGTCTGTGATCCTCAGAAGTGTGGAGCTGTCATCAGCCTGGAACGAAAACCTCTCCTGGGCGAAACCTGCAGCATCACTGGCTCTTTTAGCTCGTCTCTGAAGAATGCACTGCAGGCCATGGTTACTGTACTGAAGTACCAGAAGAGAGAGACTGAGCCAAATAGGAGAGGAGAGAAGTTATTTTAATTCTATATTTGGCAGTATTGGGGCCTCTGCCGAAATACTTTTGTCCAGTTCGGGTGTACAGAGATCAAGAGGGAGGTTGATAAATTGGCGAGTGTTCAGAGAAGATCTGTGAGAATGATTACAAATTAGAAAACATGTTTATAGTGATAGACTCAAGAAACTCAAGCTATTTACAAAGAGGTGGTGAAGGGCTGACTTGATTATAGTCTATTACAAACATACGTTTAATAATAGGTCCTACAACCTAGCAAGCGAAGATCTAACAGGCACCAATGGCTGGAAGTTGAAGTTACACAAATTCGGACCAGAAATAAGGTGCTAATTTTTGTCAGTGAGGGTAATAAACAATTTACCAAGGGGGTTGTGGTGGATTCTTCATCCCTGGCAATTTTAAAACCCAAACAGGAAGTTTTTCTAAAACAGCTGCTCTCGGAATTCTGTTGGGCCTGTATTACACAGGGGATCAGACAAGATGATTACACTGGTCCCTTCAGGTCGTGGAATCTAGACATCTAACATTTCGCCCCAAAATGGAAGCTTGCTGTCTTCTGGTTTAATCGTGATTTGACTCCTGTAGACTTGGAACTGTAAATATAACCTCACTCTATCTATCAACAAATGTTACAATTTTGAATTACAATTTTAATCACATGTAACAAATTGGTATTTTTACAATTTATTTTTACAAAATGCCCCCAGAATATGCTGCTGGAAGATGTCTAACAGGCTTCCTCATTTAAGTTCCTGCCTTTTGTACTTTTTCAGTGTAAATTGTTCAATAAGCATTTTACATGGGGGTATGTGCATGTAAGGAATAACTTGACACCCTCACAAACACCCTGAAATGAGTCCTTTTAACAAGGTAACATGTCTTCTGAGGGACTCTCCTTCCAGCTTCAATAACCGCAGCTGCTACAAGGAAAGGAGGGTTTTTGCACAGCTCTGCTAGGTGGCCCTGTCACTGTGCTCTCTGCAGGGCGCAATAATACCCTGCTGTGTCTGCCAGCTCCAGGGGTTCGATGGTTTAAACAATGGCGTTGTCGTCAGTCAGAGAAGAAAACCTCTTCCCGGCGAACTCTGCAGTATCACTGAGTTTGCTATATGACTTCGCTCCTCTCCAGAGGATGTACTGCGGGGCTCGGTTCGGATACTGACGGTACCAGTAGAGATAGATGCCACCAGAATAGTCCGTATTGTAAGAGCATGTGAGGGTCACAGCGTCTCCTTCTCCTCCAGACACTGCGGATTCGCTGGGCTCTACCGAATCGCCCAACCCAGCCCCTGCAAGAAGAGAACCTCATGTAAGGACATTTTTCCAAGCACTCTTGGCCCGTGCGGATGGCTCTAGGTGCACGGCTGGGAATCAGAAGGAACCTACGTATCCCAGCTCCTAACTAATGAAGATTAGGTGTAGGGGTCAGTAGAGTTAAGGAGGAGGACAGTGTTTGGGTTTAGTGTAAAGGTAAGAAGTAACTTTTACCGCTAGGATTAGGATCGAGGTTTCAGGTAAGGATTAGGGACAGAGTAAAGATTAGGGCTCTGTAAAGAATTAGCCTCAGGGTTCCATTGTAGTTGGAGCCCTAACTTCCTCCAAATACTTCGAAAATCCCAGGGCATCATTTACCCAGGAGGTTAAATATCCAAATAATAAGAACACCACACGTCTCCATGATGTATCCCACAGCTACCAAGTCTGCGCTCTCAGATATTGCTGCGAAGAGGGAAATATGCAACTAAACTTCACGTCTCTGCAGGTAGAGACAGCTAAGGAAAGTTCAAGAGAACCCGGTCTGGACGAAGAGGGAGGGGGTTGGGTGCACGCTGCGTTCAGATTAGTGTGTAGTTGACGTTGTGCTGAGTTTGCAGGAAGAAGAATAGGCTTGTGAGTAAGGCTTGTCTCTGGGTGCAGGGAGAGCTGACTTCAGTTCCCACCTCTCCCTCTGCTCCCTTGTGACTTTGATCAAGGCAATGAGCCATGCTCTTTCCTGGGTTTCTCTATCTATAAAAATAATGTTTCTCTGCTCCAAATGTGGATTGTGAAGATAAATATGTTGAGGCCCTCCGAAATTCTTGCTGTGTTCTTTTAAGGAAATTGATATATTTATCAGGAACTAGATCGGAGCTTTTCAAAATAAAAGTTTAATAGCATATTTTTTAAAATTCTCAGTCCAAGTTCTTGAAATAATTGTTAATGTCTTTCTTCTATGGCCTTTGCTGCGATCATGTTTAAAACCTCAAAATATAAAGAACATACAAGTGTTTTAAAGGACAGGGTGTATTTACATTTTTCACCAGCAGGTGACGCTGCTTTATCATTACGTTACCATAACCTGAACAGAACGCACTACTGTGCCTATGTATAATCGTGCATAGTTAAAAAGAACTAACAGTTTCATAAAACATCAGCCATAAATGTAATTTTATCTTCAATTTGAACAGCAACATGTCTCTAGGGCAGTCCCAAACCGTAGCTATTCCCATCAACACGCACCTACATCTGCGTATTTTAACAGTATATTTTGCCCATATTTTAAGTCTTTTTCTGCCACAAATGAGTATTTAATAGTGTTATTTATCTATATCTTCTAATACCCATTGTTTTATTCCTACTGTACCACAAATGGATATTCTTTCTTTTTTTCTTTCTTTCTTTCTTTCCACAAGTTGCCATAAATTGGTAATTTATAATATTTTAAGCTGTATAAACTGATGTGATATTTTACTCATTTTTAGTACAAATGTTGTTTGTTTATTTTAACTCATCAAGCCTGTATATGACCCTTTGGAAGCTGATTTAAACTGATGACTTTTACAGCCTAATAGCTTTCTTTGACAGAATAACAAGCCCTATGGATGGGGGAACGTGTAGATGTGGTATATCTTGACTAAATTCAAAATTCAAAATGATCTGGAAGAACTGGAGAAATGGTCTGAAGTAAATAGGATGAAATTCAATTAAAACAAATGCAAATTACTCCACTTAGGAAGGAACATTCAGTTGCACACAAACAAAATGAAAAATGACTGCCTAGGAAGGAGTACTGCAGAACATGATCTGGGAGTCATAGTGCATCACAAGCTAAATATGAGACAACAGTGTAACACAGTTCCAAAAAGAAAAAAAGAAAAACAAAGCAAACATCATTCTGGGATGTATTAGCAGGAGTGTTGTAAGCAAGACACCAGAAGTAATTATTCTGTTCTACTGGAAGGCCTCAGCTGGAGTATTGTCTCCAGAGTCTGGACACCACATTTCGAGAATGATGTGGAAAAATTGAAGAAAGTCCAGAGAAGAACAACAAAAATTACTGAAGGTCTAGAAAAGATGATTTATGAGGGAAGATTGAAAAAATGGGTTTCTTTAGTCTGGAGAAGAGAAGTCTGAGAGGGGACATAATAACAGTTTTCAAGTAGAAGAAATGATGTTATAAGGAGGAAGGTGAAAAATTGTTCCCATTAACCTCTGAGGCTAAGTCAAGAAGCAAGGAGATTAAATTCCAGCAAGACTATAGTTTAGGTTGAACATTAGGGAAAAACTCCCTGTCAGGGTCGTTAAGCACTGGAATAAATTGCCTAGGGAGGTTATGGAATCTCCCTCATTGGAGGTTTTTAAAGCAGGTTGGACAAAGAAACAACTGTGAGGAATTGTCCAAGAGATAATACTTAGTCCTGCCATGAGTGCAGGGAACTGGACTAGAAGTCAGTGACCATTCTGATTCTCCTGTGGTGTCATTTTAATGGAGCTGCTTAAACAACTTAACGAAGCTAATGTCTGTGTTTTTAAATGAGTGCTCAGTCTCCTCAGGAGAGCTGCTGGGCAGATTTAATGTCTGCAACTTCCAGCGATGTTGGGAAGACAGGATTTTTGTACAACTCTGCTGTGAAGCTCTGTCACTGTGCCCTTGTCAGGATGCAGTAATACACCGCTGTGTTTGTCAGCTCCAGGGCTGTGATGTTCAGAACTGCGGAGCTGTCATCAGCCTGGGAAGAAAACCTCTCCTGGGTGAAATCCAAAGTACGAGTGAAACCTCCAGAGAATGCACTGTAGGGCTTGATTCGGATATTGACAGCACCAGTTCAATTACACTGAAGCGGTACAGTTGGTATGGTAAGAACAGTGGAGGGTCACAGACTCTCCTTTTATTCCATACACGCTGGGTTCCTTGGGCAGGACTGAGTCACCCAGCACAGCACCTGCAACAAGACCATCACATTGCAGGACATCCTCTCAGCTGGGCTTGACCCATGGACGCAGCTCACGCATAGGGGTTTCAAAAGACTCTAAGCCATGGTGTACACTATGAGTTTAGGTCGAATTTAGCAGCGTTAGATTGATTTAACCCTGCACCCATCCACACGATGAAGCCATTTTTGTCGACTTAAAGGGCTCTTAAAATCGATTGCTGTACTCCTCCCTGACAAGGGGATTAACGTTGAAATCAACCCTGCTGGGTCGAATTTGGGGTAGTGTGGACACAATTCAATGGTATTGGCCCCCCAGGAACTATCCCAGAGTGCTCCATTGGGACCGCTCTGGACAGCATTCTCAACTCAGATGCACTGGCCAGGTAGACAGGAAAAGCCCCGTGAACTTTTTAATTTCATTTCCTGTTTGGCCACCATGGTGAGCTGATCAGCACAGGTGACCACGCAGAGCTGATCAGCACAGGTGACCATGGAGTCCCAGAATCGCAAAAGAGCTCCAGCATGGACCAAATGGGAGGTACTGGATCTGATCACTGTATGGGGAGACGAATCCGTGCTCCCCAAACTCTATTCCAAAAGATGAAATGCCCAAATATTTGAAAAAATCTCCAAGGGCATGAAGGACAGAGCCTATAACAGGGACCCGCAGCAGTGCCACATGAAACTTAAGGAGCTGAGACAAGCCTACCAAAGAACCAGAGTGGCAAACGGCCGCTCTGGGTCACAGCCCCAGACATGCCTCTTCTATGATGCCATTCTAGGGGGTTCCCCTACAACTACCCGAGTCCTGTATGTGCACTCCATCAATAGATTCTCAAGCAGATTTTGGGGATGAGGAAGATGAGGAGGAGGAGGTTGAAGATAGCACACAGCAAGCAAGCAGAGAAACCATTTTCCCCATCAGCCAGGAACTGCTTTTCACCCTGGATCTAGTACCCTCCCAACTCACCAAAGGCTGGCACCCAGATCTAGAAGGCAGAGAAGGCACCTCTGGTTAGTATACCTTTGTAAATATTGTACATAGTTTAAAAGCAAGCATGTTTCATGATTAATTTTCCCTGAAGATTTGGGATACACTCGCAGCCAGAACAGCAACTGGAAAAGTCTGTTAATGTGTATGGGGATGGAGCGTAAAACCTCCAGAGACATCTCAATGAAGCTCTCCTGGATGTACTCCCAGAGCCTTTGCAAAAGGTTTCTGGGAAGGGCAGCCTTATTCCATCCTCCATTACCATGCCAGACCAGTAGCACATAGTCTGGAATCATTGCATAACAAAGCATGGCAGCTTATGGCCCCAGTGTTTGCTGGCAATTAAGCAACATCCGTTCTTTATCTCTCTGTGTTATCCTCAGGAGAGTGATATCGTTCATGGTCACCTAGCTGAAATCGGGGAATTTTATTAAGGGAACATTCAGAAGTGGCCATTCCTGCTGGGCTGCTTGCCTGTGGCTGAACAGAAATCATCCCCGCTGTGCACCACAAGGTGGGGGGAGAGGTGAAGCGATCATCCCATAGAATAGGGTGTGGTGGAAGGGTTTAGTTGGGTTTGTGCTGCACATTTACCTGAAAACCACAACTCCTCCTTTTAAATGGCCAACCCAACCGGTGCTTGGTATGGGACATGAGGGCACTGCTGTTTGAAACCATTCCCACATGTTATGAAGGTTAAAGAAGCCAAAAAACTGTGGTTTACAATGTCTGCCTGCAAGCCAAATTCTGTTGCCCCCTGGCCCTGCGTCTGTGATCTCTCACACCAATCCAGCAGGCCCTTAATATAAGAGGCAAAATGTGACCTTAAAAGAAAGCACATGTGCTATGTAATGTTAACAGCTTGGTTCACTGTGAAAGAGTCGACCCATTGTTCTCTAAAATGTGTCTTTTTAAATACTACTCATTTCAATGCTCCCCTTATCATCTCCATCCCAGAGGCTAGCAAAGATTAGAAGGTGAAAAAAATGCACTTGTGATTAAATGTTCTCTGAGCTCACTGATACTCTCCGGTGTATCGCTGAGGTGCAGGACGGGCAGCAGGAGCACAGACCGCTGCTGCAGCCCCTGTGTAATTAACCGCCCTCCTCCCCAAGTTCCATAGCCTCCTCACCCAGATGCCCAATAACACGATGGGGGGGGGCCTTCGAGCACCCAACCGCTACACCCCAGAGGACTGCACAAGCAACAGAAGACTGACATTCAGTAAATAAGTTTTGAAGTGCAGAGTGGACTTGTTCTTCCCTCCTCCCCTCCTCCACCACCCCTCCCAGGCTACCTTGGCAGTTATCCCCCCCCCATTTGTGTGATGAAGTAATAAAGAATGCAGGAATAAGAAACAACACTGACTTTATTGCCTCTGCAAGCAGAGATCAAAGGTGGGAGGGGAGGGCGGTTGGCTTACAGGGAAGTAGAGTGAACCACCATTATTCACTTGCTCAGCCTATAGCTGGACTGCTCCTTACTACTGTCCAGGCTTCCTGAGCCATGGGAGCAAGGGACAGGCTGGGGTAGGTGCCACCGTGCGGTGCTGCTGACTGGGAGAGCAGCCTGAGGCAGAAGCCTCCAGCTGCCATGATATTCCAGGCAGGACTGAATCTCCATGAGACAAAACTTAAAGAAGGGAATGACCTGGAGTCACTCCCATTTATGTCCAGGTTCCCCTGGCTGACTTCACTGAGACCGGCTAGGAGCACCCATGTCTGCCCAGGCGCCCCCGAACAACCTCACCACGGCTGGCCAGGAGGAACCAGGAGACAGCAGCCGATGGTACAATGCGGCTGCTAACCGTCTTTGCTAACTTGCAAAGGCAAGGAGCTGCTGCTGTGTAGCACTGCAGTCCTGGGTCTGTCAGCAGCACCCAGGAGACGCACAGTGACAGTGAGCTGAGTGGGCTCCTTGCTTGCCGTGGTATGTTTTCTTCTGCACTGGTAACCCAGGAAAAAAAGGTGAGAAATGATTGCTTGCCGTTGCTTTCATGGAGGGAGGGAGGGGGAGGCCTGACCACATGTACCCAGAACCACCCGCAACAACGTTTTTACCCCATTAGGTATTGGGAGCACAACCCAGAATTCCAATGGGTGGCAGAGACTGCGGGAACTGTGGGATCGCTACCACAGTGCAATGCTCTGAAAGTCGATGTTAGCCACGGTACTGTGCATGCACTCAGCTGACTTAATGGTCTTAAAGGTCTTAAGTGGGGACACACACAATCGACTTTATTAAATCGATTTCTAAAAAATCGACTTATATTAAAATCGATCTAATTTTGTAGTGTAGACATACAAAGATTTAGGTGCTCAACAGGAATTGAACTAGGGTGAGAGTTATATGTGTGATCAATATCAGGGTTTGGTTTAGGGCTACCATTTGGTCTAGGGTTACCGATAGGGATAGTGTTGAATGAAATGTAAGAGCCTTAAACTCTCTCAAACTTCTGAGAAAATCACCACCCAATTACCTAGATGAGTCAACACTGAAAGGGTGAGAGGAAAACACGTCTCCATGGCTTGTTCTAGAGCTAGAGTGACCCAGTCTGACCTTCTCCGCCTCTGCTGCGAAGAGGAAAATTTCACTTCACTGAAGGACAGTCACAAACCAGCAGAGAAGGAAGAGTTTGAGCAACTGGTTCCTGACCCGAGTCACACGCTGTGGTTCAGGGGCTGGGCTGCAGCTCGTGGGAGCTCGTGAGGCCCGTGAGGCTCTTGGGAGCGATGGGGTTAATATAGGGTCAGGATTCCATGGTCTTAGTCCCAGTCCCACCTCCACCCCAGTGACCTCGGGCAAATCAGCCAATATGTTTGTGCTTCTCTACCCATCTGTAAATAGGAGATAATAAAATGGCATTTTTACCTCTCCTGCTTTTAATGATGGAGCTAAGATATGATTGCTAGAGGAACACATATATTCACATAAATGTATTAGCCATAATTACTAAAAATTTCAAATAGAATTTTTTACATTCCTAAATCCATTGACCTCCATTTTAAATCCCAGTTGTCCTCATGGATGGCAGATTTATCCCATGCCACTTCGCACCTCTCAGGAGCATGCACTGCCAGGTGTGGTTCAGACACCGACGGTGCCAGTAAAGACAAAAGTCAGTATAGCTGGTATTGCACAAGCATATGAGTGTCACAGTGTCTCCTTCTTCTCCTAGCATCCAGCATCCTTGGACTGGACTGAGTCAGCCAAACCAGCACCTGCCAAAAGACATTCAAATCTCAGAATTCATTTCAACTGCACTTGACTCACTGAACCAGTTCTAAATGAACTGAGGTCTGAGACGCAGGATTTCAAACAGGCGTAAGCCATTTAAGCGCCTAATTGAGTAAAAGTCAAGTTCAGGGCTAAGGTTAGGGTTGGAGTGCAGTTCGGGGTGATGGCTGAGGATTAGGAGGTAGGTTTTTTGTTAGGGTTAGGATCAATGGGAGTTGGGCTCCTAAATTTCTCAGAAAAAATTGAACATTCAGCCTTTTTACCTAGCTGCTTAAACAGCCAAACAAAGGGCAGAAAACAGGTCTCCATGACTCTCTTCCAGAGACCAAAGATTCTGCTCCGAAGGGAAATCTAAACTTCACTTCTAAGAAGGCAACTCCAACTGCGGAGGATTTATCAGAAGCCAGCCTAGTGGGAAAATGGACAAGTTTAGGAAACTCAGAACAGACCCAGAAAACACACTGGGTTTAGGTTAGTCTGCAGCTGACCTAGCGCTGAGACTGAAAAAGTGTGGATGATGCTGTGGATAAGAATCTAGTCTTAGACACAGATAGAGCTTCAGTTCCCAGATCTGCCACAGACTACTAGTGTGAATTTGGTAAACCAGTTAATCTCTCTCTGCCTCATTTTCCCTGTTTGTGAAAGAGACATTTTACCATCTCTCTACCTCACATGTGGATTTTGAGGCTATATCTCTTAAATATATTATTGTGATGGCAAGCACAAAAAATATATATTAATCAGGAATGACTGCTTATAAGAGATAAATTTAATGGTACTTCCTTGCCTAACTCCCCAGGGTCCTCTGAAATTACCATCAACAATTTCTAGACGAATATTTTCCCCCTTTTTTCCCGTTTACAAAAACTAAAACAAACGGAACATGGAACGATTTTGAATGATAAAATGCATTCATTTTTCTCACCAGTAGGTGCCACTGCTCACCTATTGTATTTCCACAACCTGCAAAGCCAGCCTCGCTGTAATCGTGTTTTTTAAGTTATAGAAGTTATCTAACTAATCACACATAAATATAATTTAATTTGATATTTGAATGGAAATTAGACTCTAGCCCATTTGAAACCCATAGTTAAATCACTCTTTCCCCAACCACAAACAGGTATATTTTACTGCCCTAGTTTTCTTCCACATATGTCAATAATTTGAGGTTTTCACCTATGGGATTTCTTATAAACTGCCCCAGTATATATTGAGAAAATATTCCTATGATATTTCGTGACATAGACAACGCACTGTGTATTCTACAAGGGTGATATTTTAATGGAGCTGTTTGCATAAGGATTTGAGGTCTTGGAGGAGAAACTGGAAACGAACATTCAGCTCTCTAACAGCGTATCAAGTCCCCCGAGGGGCGCTGATTCCCGCCTCGGTGCTTTTCACTTCTGTTTGCAGCAAGGAAAGGAGGGTTTTGTACAGCTCTGCTCCGAGGCTCTGTCACTGTGCTTTCTGCAGGGTGCAGTGATACAGCGCTGTGTCTGCCAGCTCCAGGGCTGTGATATCCAGAACTGTGGGACTCATCAGCTTGGGACTCTCAACATACATTCTTGTAGTCAGCATTAATCTCTGAAAATCGAATGCATCAGGGAGGAGAGGGTTTTTGTACGGCTGTCCTATGTGGTTCTGTCACTGTGCCAGACGCAGGGCGCAGAAATACACCGCGGTGTCTGCGAGCTCCAGGGCTGCGATGTTCAGAACTGTGGAGCTGTCAGTAGCCTGGGAAGAAAACCTTTCCTGGGCGAAATGTGCAGTGTGGCTCTGGCCTCTGGCCTGCTTCACTCCTCTGCGGAGAATGTACTGCGGGGCTTGGTTGGGAAACTGACGGTACCAGTAGAGATGCACGTAGCCGGTAGAGCTGGTATCGTAAGAACAAGTGAGGGTCACAGCGTCCCCTTCTCTTCCAGAGAGGTGGGGTTCCCTGGACTGGACCGACTCCCCCAGCGCAGCACCTGCAACAAAACAATCCAACTCAAGGACATAATTTAACCTGTACCTGGCTCACGGAGGCGGCTCCAGGTGCATTGCCGTGTGAGACTGGCAATTTCGAAGAACGTTAAAGCTTTAGGCGCCCGCCCGAGGGCCATTAAATTAGATTTAGGGCTGGACTAGAGGTAAGGTTTGGCATTGCCGTTCGGTTTAGGGTTAGCTTTGAAGTTTAGGGTCATGTTGAGAGTCAGGGTTCCAGATAAGGTTGAATGCTAGTGGGAATTTTAACTTCCTTAGACCTTCAGAAACCCCAGCCTGTTTACCTAGGTGATTAAATAGCCAAATGCTGAATATATAATACGTCTCCATGCTTTTTTCCCCTGCTGTGGCTCAGTGGGACACTCCAGATATCGCTGCTAAGAAGAATCTAAACTTCAGGGCTCTGCAGTCAGCTACAGCTGAGGAAGGTTCATCAGCATCCGGCCCAGTGGAGCCGGGACGGGGGTTGGGAAACTCGTAACAGACACAGGAACTGCGGTGATTTCTGCTCAGTCTGCAGCTGTCAACGTGGTGACATTGAGGTGAGAAGAATGAGCCGGTGGTGAAGACTTTGGGCTGGGACTCAGGAGACCTGGCATCGGTTCCCAGGTCTGCTACAGACCCTCCCTCTCTGACCTTGGGCAAGCCAGTTAATATCTCTGTGACTCCCCTTCCCTACTGTACAAGAGCGATGGACATGTTTCTCCACCTCACTGGGGCATTGTGAGGACAGATATCTTGAAGTGGTCTGGTATCATTCCGAAGAAGAACCATACAAGTGAGTAGATTTTTAACAATGAAATCTTGAATTTTCAAAACATAAGTTCAATGAGAGTTGGATGCCTAACTCACTTAGATTCCTGCCACATTTTTACAACAATTATTTTAATATTAGTTTGTCTTTTTCTACAACTGTGAGCGAGTCTCTCTCTTTCTCCCTCCCTCTCTCCTCTTTGTTAAAATACATTTTACCAAATAGTTCTCAATGATCAAACCTCTGTTTTTCCCAAATATACATAGAGATAATTGCTTTAATCTTGCACATTATTTAAAAGTAAAACAAGGAAACAATAGAACTCTAACAAACCACTCCAGCATACAAGATTTGTTTTATGTTTTAATAGTGATCTGACTTTGTGACAGTTGGGACATGAAACTTAACCCCACTATACCCATTCAAAACTGAGAATATTTTATTACAATATCCCACCCAAATTTTAAACAGATAGTGTGTGACAATTGGAATTTTTTTACATTGCCTTTTTTTTACAGCTAGACCAGTGTAAACACAGAAACAAATTCCCTGGCTATTTTCATCCTATTTATATTATCCAGGGCCGATATTATAATGCAACTATTTATAACTCTATAAAACTGGCAGAAGTCTGTAAAATCACGACTAGAGTTGAGAAAGTAAAGAAGTGTTATCTACTTCTCACAACACACGAACTAGGGCTTCAAGAAATTAAATGAATAGGCAGCAGATTTAAAACAAAAAAGAATGAAGTATTTATTCACACAACCCCCAGTCAACCTGTGGAACTCCTTGCCCTATGATGTTGTAAAGGCCAAGACTATAACAGGGTTCAAAAATGAACTAAATAAGTTAATGGAGGACAGGTCCATCAATGGCAAATATCCAGACTGGGCAATGATGGCGTCCCTAGCCTCTGCTTGACAGAAGCTGGGAATGGGTGACAGGAGATGGATCACTTGATGATTCCTTGTTCTCTTCATTCCAGGGCTGGCTCCAGGTTTTCTCCCATCCCAAGCAGGAAAAAAAAAGCGGACCTGCGGCACTACGGCGGCAGATCAATTGCTCTGCTCCACTCTTAGGCGGCGGGTTCTTCACTCTCTCTCATCCTCTTCAGCGGCAATTTGGGGGCAGCTCAAAAAAGAAGAGAGGGACTGAGCGACCTGCAGCCAAATTCCTGCCGAAGGCCAGTACGGGCAGCCCCAATAGCGGCAGGAGTGCTGCCCCTTTGTATTGGCTGTCCAAAGCACCTGCTTCCTTAGCTGGTGCCTAGAGCGGGCCTGGTTCATTCCCTCTGGGGCACCTGGCATTGGCCACTGTCAGAAGGCAGGATACTGGGCTAGATGAACCTTTTCTCTGACCCAGGATGGCCGTTCGCATGTTTGCATAGGAATTTGCTTTTGGGGGGAATCGGAAGGAATACCTTGACACCATCAAAACTATTCCTAATTATGAGTTTCTTAACAGAATAACAAATCTGCCAAGGGCCCCTATTTCCAGCCTCAGTGTGTGTGTGCCTAACCTCAGCTACAGCAAGGCTGGAAGGGTTTTTGTACAGCTCTGCCATGTGGCTCTGTCACTGTGCTTGCTGCAGAGCGCAGAGATACACCGCTGTGTCTGCCAGCTCCAGGGCTGTGATGGTTAAAACCGTTGAGCTGTCATCAGCCTGGGAAGAAAACCTCTGCTGGGCGAAATCTGCGGTATCACTCTGGCCTCTGGCCTGCTTCACTCCTCTAAAGAGAATGTACTGAAGGGCTTGGTTGGGAAACTGACGGTACCAGTAGAGATAGATGTAGCCGGTAGAACTGGTATCATAGGAACAAGTGAGGGTCACAGCGTCCCCTTCTCTTCCAGAGAGGTGGGGTTCCCTGGACTGGACCGAGTCCCCCAGCGCAGCACCTGCAACAAAATAATCCAATTCAAGGACATCATTTCACCTTTACCTGACTCACGGAGGCGGCTCCAGGCGCATTGCGGTGTAAGGCTGGAATTTTCAGGAAACCATAGGGGATTTAGGTGCCTGAGGGCCATTAAATGAAGGTTAGGGATAGACTGAAGGAAAAGGTTTTGGCATTGTAGTTAGATTTAGGGTTAGCTGTAGGGTTTAGGGTCAGGTGGACAGTCAGGGTTCCATATAGGGTTGAATGGTAGTAGGATTTATAACTTCCAGTCTGTTTACCTAGATTACTGACTAGCCAAATGCTAAATATATAATAAGTCTCCATGATTTTTTCCTATTGTGACTAAATGGAAGGCACCAAATACCACTGCTAAGAGGCCATTAAACTTCAGGGCTCTGCAGGCTGCTACAACTAACTGGGGAAAGTTAATCAGAAACCAGCCTAGTGGAGGCAGGAGAGCGTTTGGGAAACTCTTAACAGACACAGGAAAGTAGTGAGTTCTGCTGAGTCTGCAGCTGAAGAAGTGGTGACATTGAGGTGAGAAGAATGAACCAGTCATTAAAGCTCCAGGCTGGGATACAGGAGACCTGGCAGTGGTTTCGGTTCCCAGAACTGCTACGGCTCCCCTCTGTGACCTTGGGTGAAACAATTAATATCTCTGTAATGCTCTTTCTGTACCTGTGCAAGAGAGATGGTCTTGTTTCTCTCCCTTACTGGGGAACCTTGAGGATAAATATCTTGAGGAACTCTAATATCATTCGTAATAAGACTATACAAGTAAGCAGACGTTTAACAATGAAATCTGGAAATTTCAAAGAAGGAATTCAGAGAGAGGGGGAGAGATGCCTAACTCTCTTAGATTACTTTGAAATCCGCAGCCACGTTTTTAGAAAAAGTGGATATAGTGTACTAAGATTTTCAGAAAGCCTTTGATAAGATCTCTCAGAAAGGACTCTTAAGAAAAGTAAGCTGCCATGGGATAAGAGGGAAGGTTCTCTCATGGTTCGATAACTGGTTAAAAGATAGAAAACAAAGGATAGGAATAAATGGTCAGTTTTCAGACTGGAGAGAGGTAAATAGTGGTGTGCCCCAGGGGTCTGTACTAGGACCAGTCCTACTTAACATATTCCTAAAGGATCTGGAAAAAGGGGTAACAGTGAGATGGCAAAATTTGAAGATGATACAAAACTACTCAAAATAGATAGGTCCCAGGCAGACTGCAAAGGCCTACAAAAGGATCTCTCAAAACTGGGTGACTGGGCAACAAAATGCCAGATGAAATTCAATGTTGATAAATGCAAAGTAATGCACACTGGAAAACATAATCACAATTTTACGTATAAAATGATGGAGTCTAAATTAGTTCTTACCACTCAAGAAAGAGATCCTGGAGGCATTGTGGATAGCTCCCTGAAAACATCCTTTCAATGTGCAGCAGCAGTTGAAAAAAAAAGGAACAGAATGCTGGGAATCATTAAGAAAGGGACAGATAATAAGACATATATATCATATTGCCTCTATATAAATCCATGGTATGTCTTCATCTTGAATACTGCATGCAGATGTGATCGCCCCATCTCAAAAAAAGATATATTAGAATTGGAAGTTTCAGAAAAGGGCAACAAAAATTAATCAGAGGTATGGAACAGCTTGTATAGGAGGAGAGATTAATAAGTCTGGGACTGTTAGCTTGGAAAAGAGACGACTAAGGGGGGATACGATGGAGGTCTATAAAATCATGACTGGCATTGAGAAAGTAAAGAAGGAAGTGTTATTTACTCCTTTTCATAACACAAGAACTAGGGGGTCACCAAATTAAATTATTAGGCAGCAGGTTTAAAACAAAAAAGAAGTTTGTTTTTTTTTCCACACAAAGCACAGTTAACCTGTGGAACTCCTTGCCAAAGGATGTTGTGAAGGCCAAGACTATAACAGGGTTCAAAAAATAACTAGATAAGTTAAGGCAGAACTAGATAAGTTAAAGTCCATCAATGGCTATTAGTCAGACTGGGGAGGGGATGGTTTCCATACCCTCTGTTTACCAGAAGCTGAAAATGAGTTACAGGGGATGGATCACTTGATGATTACCTGCTCTCTTCATTCCCTCTGGGGCATCTGGCATTGGCCACTGTCTGAAGACAGGACTCTGAGCTAGATAGACCTTTGGTCTGACCCAGGATGGACATTTTCTTATGTTAGCTCAGGAATTTGCTTTTGGGGGGAATCGGAAGGAATGCCTTGACACCACCAAAACTATTCCTAATTATGAGTTTCTTAACTGAATAACAAATCTGCCAAGGGCCCCTATTTCCAGCCTCAGTGTGTGTGTGCCTAACCTCAGCTGCAGCAAGGCTGGAAGGGTTTTTGTACAGCTCTGCCATGTTGCTCTGTCACTGTGCTCGTTGCAGGGCGCAGAGATACACCGCTGTGTCTGCCAGCTCCAGGGCTGTGATGGTTAAAACCGCTGAGCTGTCATCAGCCTGGGAAGAAAACCTCTGCTGGGCGAAATGTGCAGTATGCTGGTACCTGCTTCCCTTAGCGCCTTTCTGGAGAATGTACTGAGGGGCTCGGTTGGGATACTGGAGGTACCAGTAGAGAGAGAGGGAACCAGTATAGCTGGTAGTGTAAGAGCAGCTGAGGGTCACAGAGTCTCCTTCTATCCCGGACACTTGGGGGTCCTTGGAGTGGACCGAGTCATCCAGCGCCGCACCTGCAACACGAGATTTAAACCCAAGTGCAGCAAGTTAATGCACTTGACCCAGAGAAAGGTTTCAGGTGTGCTGCACTTCAGGCGGGCAGTTCAGAGGCGACTAAGGGGTTTAGGCGCCCAGCACCAGGTGAATTAAGGACAGTGTGAGGGGTAGAGTTCAGTGGTAGGGTAGCGGTTTAGAGCTAGTGTTTGGGCTAGGAAAAGTTTTAGAATTAGCGTGAGAGTTGGGTGCCTGGTGTCCTTAGGATGATTTCAAGACCCCCAGACTGCTTACCTAGGTGAATCAACAGCCCAATGCTGGTAATGAAACTCGACTCCATGGTTTCTTTCATAGCGACCGAATCTGAGGTTCTCAGCTGTTGCTGCTCACAGGAAAATTAACTTCACGCCTCTGAAAGCGGCTGCAGGTGGGGAAGGTTCATCAGAAACCAGCCCAAAGGAAGAGGGAGGGGTCGGGGCTTGAAACACGTTGGGTTCAGGCTGGTCTGTAGCTGATAGCGAGCTAGCGAGGAAAGGTTGGGTTTGTGGTTAGAACGGGTGGGAGACCTGGTTCCTGGCTGCGCCGTAGATTCCCTGTGTGATCTTACAAGTCACTTAACAGCTCTGTGCCTCAGTTTCTCTGGTTGATGATCATCATACTTCTCTAACTCATTTTGGATTTGTGAGTATAAATATCTCCAGTCACTCCAATTATATTGTAATTGAGATCACATTAGTACTCACATAGCTGTAAGAGGAATGCAGTCTGGGATTTTCAAAGAAGAAATGTAATGGGATTTTCGAGCCTAACCCCCTTAGACTCCTTTGAGATTCCCAGCAAAAAAATCTTGGAAGAATTGTTTTAAATTGCTTTTGTTGGCTGCCAAATAAAAAATGAAAATAAGGGTGTATGGAAGGATTTCAAATTACAATGCGTCTATATACTTCTAACCACCAGATGACGCAGAGACAAAAGGTTGCCTAAATTATATTTTTCAATATTGAGGGCGCAGTAATACACCGCGCTGTCAGCCAGCTCCAGGGCTGTGACGTGGCCTGGGAAGAAAACCTCTCCTGGGCGAAATCTGCAGTGTGACTGGCACCTCTGGCGGACTTCGCTCCCTTCCAGAGAATGTAGTTCTGGTCTTGGTTCGAATACTGACGGGACCAATGGAGATAGGCATAGGCAGTGCTGCTGGTGGTGTAAGAACAGTGTCACAGAACCTTCAACTGATCCAGACGCTTCGGGTTCTTTGGAGTGGACAGAGTCGCCCAGGGCAGCACCTGAAACAAGGCAAACAGAATCATGGACGTTTCACCTGTAGTTGGCATTAATGTTATGAGCAGGGGAAGGGTTGGGGTTTAACGTTAGGATTAAGACGAGGGTTTGAATAAGTTTAGGGTTATGGTGAGGGTCAGGCTGTAGCATTCGTGTTTTGGTTACAGTTCAGGGTAGGGGTTAAGTAGAGGGTTAAATTTAGGGTTCAATGGTAATTGAGTGCCTAGTTTCCTTTGAATTCCCAGCCCAGAGACCTAGGAGGTTGAATATACAAATGATGAGAATAAAACATTCAACCTACTGGAACAATTTAGGAAGTGTTGCAACTTTAAATCAAGGTGGGACTTTTCGCCCCTGAAAAGCTGTGTTGTTGCACAAACAGGAATTAATTCAGAGAAGTCCCATGGTGTGTGTTGTGATGGATATGGCAAATTCCTTCAATATCCTTGAAAACCTTAGTGTATTAAGTTTAAGTATCTGGGGAGGAGGGCGGTCCATTGTATTAAATGCAAATTTTATGCATTATTGTGGGCCAGTATTGTAGGTAGCCTATCTAGGGGAGAGATGTGATGTGGGACCTGGGTATTTAAAGGTTTATATTGAACAAAGTGCAGGAGCAAAAAGGACTTTGGGGAAAAATATGTTGATTGTTTGCCTGGGCAACGTCTAGGGGGAGCTGAATGCAAATTCCTCGGCAGAAACCCAGCCTTTTGAAGCTATAGCCTGAGGAGTAGGCCTGTGTCCGGTGAACTATTAACCAGAAAGGATGGGCAGGGATGGTGCTCCGAGCTTCTGTCTGTTATAAATTGGGAGTGGGCAGCTGGGGATGAGGGTTGTTTTTGGACAGTGAATCTCCTAGGTAAGCGGTTTCAATTTTCAAAGGATTCTACGGGAATTAGACTTTCATGGCGCATTAAACCAGAAACATAATCTTAAACCCCTGCATCATAGATTAGATTACCCTAATATTAGCCTTTACCTTAAACCTTTTATCCATTGTCGCCCCCTAACCCTACCCTTAATAATTCCTTTATTTGGAGTGAACCAAGCCCCGCAGACTCCCAGTACATTATCTATAGAGAAGAGAAGTCCGCCAGCGGTAGCAGCCACACTTCAAATTTCGCCTAGAAGAGGTTTCCTCCCGGGCTGATGTCAGCTCCACAGTTCTGAACATCACAGCAGAGTGGAAGAGGGAGGAGGAGGTTGGAGGGCGTGTAACAGACACAGGTAACAAGCTGCATTCAGGTTAGTCTGCAGCTGAAATCGCTGGGTGATTCAGAGAAGAAGGTGGGTTTGTGAGCCATTTTCTGGGCTGGGATTGAGGACATCTAGGTTCAGTTCCCAACTCTGACCGTGCTCCCTGTTTGCCCTTGGACGAGGCAGTTAATTGCTCTATGCTTCAGTTTCCCAATATATAAAATAGAGATTGTAATATTCCTTCACCTCCCAGGGGGACTATGAAGATAAATATCATGCGATTTTCAGGCATTATTGGGTCATAAAACTACATGGATTTTTTGCAATTCAATGAAATTTGACCTTGTCCACAGAGGAAGAATAGCTAGATATCTTAGTCTCCTTTCAGTTTTCAGACAAAATTCTTGAAATAATTATTATATTTTTATTTGGCCTTTTCTTCCACAGCCATTTTCCTCATTTCGCTAGAAATTAAAATAAAGGGTACACAAGGGTATTTCAACAGACAATAAGTGTTCACACTTTTCAACAGAGCATGCAGCTGCTTACGCAATATACCTGGAAGACGTTATTTTAATCATATGCATTATTGAAAATAAATGCCAAGGGAAAAGGGTTGTCTAACAAATGACATCTGTAGTATGTAAGGTCTTGGAAAAAATTTTGAAGGAGAAAGTAATTAAGGACATTGAGGTCAATGATAATTGGGGAAAAAATACAACATGGTTTTACTAAAGGTAGATGGTGTCAAACCAACCTAATCTCCTTCTTTGAGAGGTGACAGATTCCTTAGACAAAGGAAACGCAGTGGATCTAATTTACCTCGATTTCAGGAAGGCATTTGACACGGTTCCACATGGGGAATTATTAGTTAAATTGGAAAAGATGGGGATCAATATGAGAATTGAAAGGTGGATAAGGAATTGGTTAAAGGAGAGACTACAACGGCTTATACTGAAAGGTGAACTGTCAGGCTAGAAGGAGGTTACTAGTGGAGTTCCTCAGGGATCAGTTTTGAGACCAATCTTATTTAACCTTTTTATTACTGACCTTGGCACAAAGAGCGGGAATGTGCTAATAAAGTTTGCCGATGACACAAAGCTGGGGGGTATTGCTAACACAGAGAAGGACCAGGATATCGTTCAGGAAGATCTGGATGACCTTGTAAACTGGAGTAATAGTAATAGGATGAAATAGTGAAAAGTGCAAGGTCATGCATTTAGGGATTCATAACAAGAATTTGTTATAAATTGGGGACACATCAGTTGGAAGTAACTGAGGTCAAGGACCTTGGAGTATTGGTAGATCACAGGATGACTATGAGCCGTCAATGTGATATGGCTGTTAAAAAAGCTAATGCAGTTTTAGGATGCATCAGGTGAGGTATTTCCAGCAAAGATAAGGAGGTGTTAGTTCCGTTGTACAAGGCACTGATGAGACCTCATCTGGAATACTGTGTGCAGTTCTGGTTTCCCATGTTTAAGAAGGATGAATTCAAACTGGAACAGGTTCAGAGACAGGCTGCTAGGATGATCCGAGGAATGGAAAACCTGTCATATGAAAGGAGACTCAAAGAGCTTGGCTTGTTTAGCCTAACCAAAAGAGGTTGAGGTGGGATATGATTGCTCTTCATAAATATAACAGATGGATTAATATTAGGGAGAGAGAGGAATTATTTAAGCTTAATACCAATGTGGACACAAGAACAAATGGATATAAACTGGACACTAGGAAGTTTAGACTTGAAATTAGATGAAGGTTTCTAACGGTTGGAGGAATGAAGTTCTGGAATAGCCTTCCAAGGGGAGTAGTGGGGGCAAAAGACATATCTGGCTTCAAGACTAAGCTTGATACATTTATGGAGGGGATGGTATGATGGGATAGCCTAATTTTGGCAATTAATTTAGTAATTGATCTTTGATTATCAGCAGGTAGGTATGCCTAGTGGTCTGTGATGGGATGTTACATGGGTTGGGATCTAAGTTACTATAGAGGATTCTTTCCTGGGTTCTGGCTGACGATTCTTGCCCACATGCTCAGGGTTTAACTGATCCCCATATTTGGGGTCTGGAAGGAATTTTCCTCCAGGGCAGATTGGCAGAGGCCCTGGAGGTTTTTCTCTTTCCTCTGCAGCATGGGGCATGGTTCACTTGCTGGAAGATTTTCTGCAGATTAAGATCTTCAGACCACAATTTGAGGACTTCAATAACTCAGACATAGGTTAGGGGGTTGTTACAGGAGTGGGTGGGTGAGATTCTGTGGCCTGTATTGTGCAGGAGGTCAGACCGGATGATCATAATGGTCCCTTCTGACCTTAAAGTCTATGAGTCTATGACATCAAAACAGAATCTTGTCTGATGCTTGGACAGCGATTTAGTTCTAGAGCCTTAGGAGCCGATAGTGTATTTACCTTACACTCATTTACAAAGAGATTTTATTACAATCACTTTACCGACCAATTTTAACCTCCATTTTGCAACAAATTAGCATATTTACATTATTTATTATATTACAAAGAACCTCAATAAATGGTGAGAAAATACTTTAAATACATTTCTTAACTAGATCCCTACCATTTATATTCTCCAGTGGGGGCATTTTAATGCAGTCATTCACAGCCAGGGATAGAAGTACATTTATGGGTATGCAGAGATCTTCCAGGCAGTACATCAGCTCATCTAGATATTGATCTAGTTTTACAACAGGCTAGTAGGGAAGTCAGTACAAACTAAACTTTCATACAGACAATGACTTGTTTATATTGATCTATATTCTAAACGGTGATATGTAAATATGATATTTATATTCCATTTGATTTTATAATCAATGGTAAAAATAAAAAAAATGTAGTAATGGTGGACTGTGAAATTTGTATTTTTATGTCCAATTTTCTAAGGTAGTTTTTAAGTGAGGTGTAACTTGGCATAGGCAAGACCAGTCAGACTCCTGAAAGGGGTAAGAATAGTCTGGAAATGTTGAGAGCCATAAGAACATGAGAATGGTCTGACCCAGTCTGGCCAAAGTCCATCTAGCACAATATCCTGTCTCCTGACAGTGGCCAGTGCCGGGTGCCCCAGAGGGAATGAACAGAACAGGGAATCATCAAGTGATCCACCCCTGTAGCTCATTCCCAGTTTCTGGCAAACAGAGACTAGGGACACCCTCCCTGCCCATCCTGGCTAATAGCCATTGATGGACCTATCCTCCATAAATTTATCTAGTTCTTTTCTGAACCTTGTTATGGTCTTGACCTTCACAACATCCTCTGGCAAGGAGTTCCACAGGTTGACTGTAGGTTGTGTGAAGAAATACTTCCTTTTATTTGTTTTAAACCTGCTGCCTATTAATATCATTTGGTGACCCCTGGCTCTTGTGTTAAGAGAAGAATAAATAACACTTCTCTATTTACTTTATTCACACCAGTCTAGATTTTATAGACTTCTATCATATCCCCCCAGTCGTCTCTTTTCCAAGAAGAAAAGTCTCAGTTTTAAAAATCTCTCCTCATATGGAAGTCACTGTTTTAATGCAGCTGTTTTGAATAAAAAAAATTGGCGCTTTGGAGAGATTAAGAAGGAGTCATCTGATTGCACCACATCCGAGCCAGAATATGTGTTTTTAACAGCGCAGCAAAACTCCGAGGGGCTCCACTTCCAACCTCAATGTGCACAACATTATCTGCAGCTGGGAAGGAAGGGTTTTTGTACAGCTCTCCTATGTGGCTCTGTCACTGTGCTCTCCACAGGGCGCAGTAATACACCGCGCTGTCCCCCCGCCCCAGGGCTGTGATGCTCAGAACTGTGGAGCTGTCAGCAGCCTGGGACGAAAACCTCTGCTGGGCGAAATACGCAGTGCGGCTGCAGCCGCTGTAGGATTTCACTCCTCTATCGAGAATGTACTGCGGTGCTTGGTTCGGGTACTGTCGGTACCAACAGAGAGAGACGTAGTTATTGCTGGTGGTGTAAGAACAGCTGAGTGTCACAGAACCTCCAACTGATCCAGACACTTCGGGTTCCTTGGGTTTGACCGAGTCTCCCCGCGCAGCATCTGCAAAAAAGACAAACAGATTCTTGGACGTTTCACCTGTAATTGAGATGTGGAAATGATTCCACCTGCATTGCAGCTCAAGAGAATTTCAAAGAGGTCTTAGGCTCCTGACTGCATAGGAATTACCGTTATGAGCAGGGCCAGGATTAGCGTTTACCGTCAGGATGAAGAAGCGGGTAAGAATAAGGGTTCAGGGTTATGGTGAGGGTCAGGGTGTAGCATGCGCGTTTTGGTTACAGTCTAGGGTAACGCTTGAGTGTAGGGATAGGTTCATGGTTCGATGGGAATTGAGTATCCAGTTCCCTTAGGCTTCTTTGAAATCCCAGCCCAGTTACCTAGGAGATTGAATATCCAAATGCTGAGAATAAAACACGTCTCCATAGTATCTTCTATCTATACCGATCAAGTTTCAAACTCCCAGCTACTGCCGCTGCCTCAGAGGAACATAAACTTCACGTCTGTGTGAGGGCAACTACGACTGCGGAAATTCATTAGAAACCAACGGAGAGGAAGAGAGAGGAGCTCGGGGAACTCACCGCAGATGCAGTGGATTGAGGTCAGCCTGCAGCTGGCATATTAGTGCTGTTAAGGGGAGGAGGTGTCCTTGTGGACAAGTGTCTGCTCTGAGATTCAGAGAGCTGCTCTACCGCAGACCCTGTGTGTGACGATGGGAAATCCTCCATGACTCAGTTTCACTAGATGTGAAAAAGAGAGGGGTTTATTCTAACTCATACAGGGACTGTTGATATTTCATGACACACTCAGGTATCATTGGGATAGGCGATGAACATGTTTACCAGCAATAATGTCCGCGGTTATCACAAGAAAAATGTAATCGGATGAGGCACCCCACAGTTAACGTCCTTTCGTCCTTCGAATTGCTCAGCCAGAACTCTTGAAAGAATTATTTAAATTATTTTCGTCTTTCCTCTGCTACCTTTGCCCACAACCTGAGTTAAAGTGAAGATCTGTAGCCTAGCAGGGAAAGGTTTCTTATGGCAACCTGTGTTTATATTTTCCATCGGCAGATAACGATGCTTTCTCATGATTTTATCACATACAACAAGCTTAGAGTTCAGGGCTCTCAATATGCATCCTTATGAAAATTGTATTGCAATTAAATAGTTTCCAGACAAATCCGCCCAAAATGTAAATGTATATACAAGCAGGGTCTTGGAGTGACCCCTGGGGAGCTGATAACTGCAGCTGTATCCTGCTACCCCCAAAATGGGTATTTCTATTACCCCATATTTCAACTTGCATGTTACCCCCATTTCAGCAAACGGACGGTATACGTTAACATAACGAGTTTAACCGTCTATTGTCCCCTTTCAATGACATTTTTAATTCACATTTTATCTCTTTATTTGTATTTCCAACTGTAGTTCATTTTGTCTCTATTTTATGGAAATTTTTATCCCTTATTTCATTACAAATAATTTCCCCCACAGACCCTGCTATAGAATATCAGGGTTGAAAGGGGCCTCAGGAGGTCATCTAGCCCAAAGCCCTGCTCAAAGCCGGGCCACTCCCCAAAGTGGCCCCCTCAAAGGATTGAGCTCACAACCCTGGGTTGAGGGGGGGCCAACACACAAACCACTGAACTCTCTCTCCCTCCAACAAGCAGAGAACCATATAAATCATCTCCTAAACGAGACAAAGACGTGTTAATAATTTCCTAATTAAAGGTCAGGCCTATTATATTATCCAAGGGCGATGTTTGAATTAGCTCTTAAAATAAACGTACAACTGTTAAGGGGAGTTGTATCTTTGCAATACAAATACTCTCCTTCGAGGGGCTGCTGACCGTTTTAATGTCTGTAACAGCCCCTGCAGCAAAGCTGGGAGGGTTTTTGAACAGCTCTCTTAAGAAATTCTCGCCCTGTGCGCGCTGCAGGGCGCAGAGATACACCGCGGTGTCCGCCAGCTCCAGGGCTGTGAGGTTCAATTCTGTAGAGCTCTTGGCGGCCTGAGAGGAAAACCTCTCCTGGGCGAAATCTGCAGTATCCCTGTAAGCGCTGTGTGTCTCTGTTCCTTTCCGGGGAATGTACTGAGGGGCTCGGTTAGGAAAGCGGCCGCACCAAAAGAGAGAGAGGCCGACAATGTCGCTGACGGTATCTTAGGAACAGCTGAGTGTCACAGTCTCTCCTACTGCCCCAGACACTTCGGGTTCCTTGGATCGGACCGAGTCACCCAGCGCAGCACCTGCAACAAGACAATCAGGCTCAGGGACACCCTTCAATTGCACTTGACCCTTGGAAGCGGTTCCAGGTGCGCGGCAGTTGGAGGGTGGGGAATTTCGAAGGAACGTAAGGGCGTGATTCGCCCAACAACGCCACAGGAATTGAGGGTAGGGGTGACAAAGGAGGAAAGGCTTAGCGTTTAGGACAAGGGCTAAGGTTAGGGGAATCTGTGCCGGACAGTTTACGATTGTGCTTCGGTTTTAATGCGGAATGAACGTTTAATCCCTTAGAATTATCTGAAAATTCGTGCCCGGTTACCTAGGAGATTCACTATCCAAAAAACAAGAATAACCGGAGTCTCCATGCTGTCTCCTGCAACCACCAATTTTCGACCGAGCCCCAGATATTGCTGCCGCGGCAAAATAAATCTTAACTTCACGTTCCCCGAAGGCAGCTACAATTGGGGAAGGTTAATCAGAAACCCGCCGAGTGGAAGAGGGAGGAGTTTGACGGGCTACTAACAGACAAAGGAAACGAGCTGCGTCCAGGTTAGTCTGCAGAGCAAATCGCGGGGCGGTTCAGGGAAGAAGGAGGGTTTGTGAGTTAGTCTGATTACACCTGGCTTGAGTTCTTGCCTCTGCCACCGACTGCCTGTTTGCCCTGGAGCAAGCCAGTTAATGTCTCTGTGCCTCAGTTTCCCTACATATAATATATATTGTTATATTTCTCCATCTCCCAAGGTGACTATGAGGATAAATATCTTGGGGGTGATTAGCGGTTACTGGGAGAGGGTCATATTACTATATAGTATTTTTTTCGGTTGAGTGAAATCTGAGATTGTCCAAGGAGCAGTGGAACTAGACATCTAACTCTATTTTCTTTGAAAGTTTTGTACATCATTCTTGAAATATTACTTATTTATTTGGCTTTTTCGTCTTCAGCTATTGTTGCTCCACTCGATAAAAATTATGAAATTAAGCATAAAGGGATTTCGAACGACAATAAATATTCACACTTTTCAACTGACCATTCACTGCGTTCACAGTACACCTGGAAGGCATTGTTTTAATCATATGGGTTATGGAAAAGATATGCCAGGGAATAAGGTTTTTCTAACAAATGACGTCGACGCAGAACCTTACCTGATGCTTGAACAGTGACTTAGTTCTGGAACATTGGGAGCCAATGATTGCTTTACATTACTCTCATTGACAGAGCTATTTTACCCATCACTTTCAACCTCCATTTTGCAACAAGTTCGCGTTTTTACATGATTTATGGTATTACTAAGGACCGCAATAGAGGGTGAGAAAATACTTTAAATAAGTTTCTTGACTAGACCCCGCCATTTATATTTTCCAGTGGTGGTATTTCAGTGCAGTGGTTCTCAACCAGGGGTACGAGTACCCCTGTGAGTATGCAGAGGTCTTCCTGGGGGTACATCAACTCATCTAGATATTGGCTTCTTTTTACAGCAGGGTACGTAAAAAGAAATAGGGAAGTCAGTACAAACCAACATTTCATATAGACAATGACCAGCCTGGCTAATAGCCATTGATGGACCTGTCCTACATGAATTTATCTAGTGCCTTTTTTAACCTCGTTATAATCGTGACCTTCACAACATCATCTGACATTAAGAGTTCCACATGCTAACTGCAGGCCGAAATATTTCCTTTTTGTTGGTTTTACATCTGCTGCCTATTGATTTCATTGGGTGACCCCTGGTCCTTGTGTTAAGGGAAGAATAAATAACATTTCCCTATTGATTTTATCCTCACCCGTAGAGATTTTATACACCTCTGTCATATCACCTTAATCTTTTTTTTCCCAAATGGAAAAAGCTCGGTCTTATTAGTCTCTCCTCACATGGAAGCCAGTATTTTAATGCAGCTGTTTGAATAAGAATTTGGCGCTTTGGAGAGATCAGGAAGGAGTCATCTGACAGCACCACATCCGAGCCAGAATATGTGTTTTTAACAGTGCAGCAGAACTCCCGAGGGGTTCCGCTTCCAACCTCACTGTGCCCAACATTATCTGCAGCTGGGAAGGAAGTGTTCTTGTACGGCCCTGCTATGTGGCTCTGTCACTGTGCTCTCTGCAGGGCGCAGAGATACACCGCTGTGTCTGCCGGCTCCAGCGCTGTGATGTTCAGAACTGTGGAGCTGTCATTGGACTGGGGCGAAAACCTCTCCTGGGCGAAATCTTCAGTGTGGCTGGTACCGCTGGCGGACTTCGCTCCCTTCCAGAGAATGTACTGCAGGACTTGGTTCGGATACTGGCGGTACCAGAAAAGATAGGCATAGGCAGCGCTGGTGGTGTAAGAACAGCTGAGTGTCACGGAACCTCCAGCTGATCCAGACATTTCGGGTTCGTTAGACTGAACCGAGTCTCCCAGCGCAGAGCCTGCAAAACAGACAAACAAATTCATGGCCGTTTCACCTGTAGCTGAGACGTGGACATGATTCTACCTGCATTGCAGTTTAGGGAATTTGAAAGACGTTCAAGGGATTTAGGCGCCAAACGCAATAGACATTACTGTTATGAGCGGGGAAGGGTTGAGGTTTAACGTTAGGATTAAGGAGAGGGTATGAACAAGGGTTTAGGGTTGTGGTGAGGGTGAACTGTCAGGTTGTAGCATTCGCGTTTCGGTTACAGTTCAGGGTAAGGGTTAAGTAGAGGGTTAGGTTTAGGGTAAAATGGGAATTGATTGTCTAGTTTCCTTTGAAATCCCAGCCCAGTAACATAGGAGGTTGAATATACAAATTCTGAGAATAAAGCACGTCTCCATAGTATCTTCTCTATCCACCAAGTTTCAAACTCTCAGATACTGCTGCTGTCTGAGAGGAATATAAGTTTCACTTCTGTGAGGGCAGCTACAACTGGTTAAAAGTAATGAGAAACCAACGGAGAGTAAGAGGGAGGAGTTCAGGGAACTTATCACAGATCCAGGAAACACAGGAAGTTCGGGTCAGCCTGCAACTGACACATTAGTGCTGCTAAAGGAAGGGAGATGGACTTATGGACAAGGGTCTGCTCTGGGACTCAGAAACCTGCTCTGCCATATACTCTGAATGTGTGACGATGGATAATTTATTCCTCAGTTTCCCTTGCTGTAAAATAGGGGTGCGGGTTTCCAGTTCCTTTAGGGAATTTTCAGATCTTTTGACGCACTCAGATATCGTTGGTATGGGGCATTAATATGTTTGCCAGTAATAATGTCTGGGGTTATCACCAGAAAATGTGACGGGATGAGGCGCCCCTCTCTGCTAACCTCCTTTGAAATGCCCAGCTAGAACTCTTGAAATAATTATTTTTTGCTGGCAGCCTGAAGATTAAACCGAAGATCAGCTTGGAAGGGTTTCAAATGACAACTTGTGCGTATATATTCCACCGGCAGGTGGCGACGCTTTGTCATAGTTTTAACAGGTAGAACAACCTTAGAGATCAGGGCTCTCATCATATATTCTTGTCAAAGGTTTGTGGCAATTAAATAGTTTTTCCAACAAATCCGCCTAAAACGTAAATGCCTATAAAATAGGATTCAGAGTAGCAGCCATGTCAGTCTGTATCCGCAAAAAGAACAGGAGTACTTGTGGCACCTTAGAGACTAACACATTTATTTCAACATGAGCTTTCGTGAGCTACAGCTCACTTCTTCAGATGCATGGAATGGAACACACAAACAGGAGATATTTATACATACAGAGAACATGAAAAGGTGGAAGTATGGATACCAACAAGAAGAGTCTAATCAATTGAGATGAGCTATCATCAGCAGGAGAAAAAAAACTTTTGAAGTGATAATTAAGATGACCCATAGAAGCTGTGAGGAGAACTTAACATAGGGAAATAGATTCAATTAGTGTAATGACCCAACCATTCCCAATCTCTGTTTAGGCCTGAGTTAATTGTGTCTAATTTGCATGTTAATTCGAGTTCAGCAGTCTCTCTTTGGAGTTTGTTTTTGAAGTTTTGTTTGTTTCAAAATTGCCACCTTCAGGTCTGTCACTGAGTGGTTAGAGAGGTTGAAGTGTTCTCCCATTGGTTTTTGAATGTTATGATTCCTGATGTCAGATTTGTGTCCATTTATTCTTTTGCGTAGAGACTGTCTGTCTGGTTTCGCCAATCTACATGGCAGAGGGGCATTGCTGGCACATGATAGCATATATCACGTTGGTAGATGTGCAGGTGAACGAGCCCTTGATGGCATGACTGATGTGATTAGGTCCTATGATGGTGTCACTTGAATAGATATGTGGACAGAGCTGGCATTGGGCTTTGTTGCAAGGATAGGTTCCTGGGTTAGTGTTTGTGTTGTATGGTGTGCAGTTGCTGGTGAGTATTTGCTTCAGGTTGAGAGGCTGTCTATAAGCGAGAACTGGCCTATCTCCCAAGATCTGTGAGAATCAGAGATCATCTTTAAGGATAGATTGTAGATCTTTGATGATGCGCTGGAGAGGTTTTAGTTGAGGGCTGTAGGTGATGGCTAGTGGAGTTCTGTTATTTTCTTTGTTGAGACTGTCCTGTAGTAGGTGGCTTCTGGGTACTCTTCTGGCTCTGTCAATCTGTTTTTTTCACTTCAGCAGGTGGGTATTGTAGTTTTAAGAATGCTTGATAGAGATCTTGTAGGTGTTTATCTCTGTCTTAGGGATTGGAGCAAATACGGTTAGATACAATTAACTCAGGCCTAAACAGAGACTGGGAATGGCTGGGTCATTACGCTAATTGAATCTATTTCCCTATGTTAAGTTCTCCTCACACCTTCTATGGGACATCTTAATTATCACTTCAAAAGTTTATTTTCTCCTGCTGACGATAGCTCATCTCAATTGATTAGACTCTTCTTGTTGGTATGCATACTTCCACCTTTTCATGTTCTCTGTATGCTTAAATATCTCCTGTCCGTGTGTTCCACTCTACGCATCCGAAGAAGTGAGCTGTAGCTCACGAAAGCTTATGCTGAAATAAATGTGTTAGTCTCTAAGGTGCCACAAGTACTCCTGTTCTTTTTATAAAATAGGAGTATTGATTGGAACACTAGTGAGTTGGTAACTGCAGTGACTCCATCACTCAAAAATGGGTATTTCTAACTATTTCCCTATATTTCAACTTGCATATTTTACCCCTTTTTTCACCATAGGGATAATATACAGTTAAGATAAGGAGTATTTTAAAAGTCTATTGTTCGTTTTTCAATGAAATTTTCATTCACATTTTATCTCAATTTGTTTTTCCAACAGTAGTTCATGTTGTCTCTATTTTACCCATAATTGTAACCCTTCTTTTATTACAAATGATTCTCCCCTCTCCCCACAGAAGCGCACACACGACACCGATACTGGTCGTCTCCTAAACTAGGCAAAGACAGGTTACTAGTTCCCTAATTAATGATCATGCCCATTATATTATCCAAGAAAGATCTTTAAATTAGCTCTTAAAATACACATTTAACTTTTATGGACAGTTGTATTTTTAAGCAGAGTCAGTCCTCGCTTCCAAGCCACTGCTGTACGTGTAATGTCTGTAACAGCCACTGCAGCAGAGCTTGGAGGGTTTTTGTACATCTCTGCTGTGTGGCTCTGTCACTGTGCGTGCTGCAGGGCTCAGAGATACACCGCTGTGTCCGCCAGCTCCAGGGCTGTGATGTTCAGAACTGTGGAGCTGTTATCAGCCTTAAAGGAAAATCTCTTCCAAGCGAAATCTGCAGTATCGCTGTAAGCGCTGTATGCTTTTGTTCCTCTCCGGAGAATGTACTGAGGGGCTTGGTAGGGAAACCAGTGGTACCAAAAGAGAGAGACGCTGGCAATGTCATAAGAACGGCCGTCCGGGTCATATCAAAGGTCCATCTAGCCCAGTATCTATCTACCGACAGTGGCCAATGCCAGGTGCCCCAGAGAGAATGAACTTTTCAGGCAATGATCAAGTGATCTCTCTCTCTCCTGCCATCCATCTCCATCCTCTGACAAACGGAGGCTCGGGACACCATTCTTTACCCATCCTGGCTAATAGCCATTTATGGACTTCACCACCGTGAATTTATCCAATTCTCTTTTAAACACTGTTATAGTCCCAGCCTTCACAACCTCCTCAGGAAAGGAGTTCCACAAGTTGACTGTGCACTGTGTGAAGAAGAACTTCCTTTTATTTTTTTTAAACCTGCTGCCTATTAATTTCATTTGGTTGCCCCTAGTTCTTCCATTATGGGAATAAGTAAATAACTTTTCCTTATCCACTTTCTCCACATCACTCATGATTTTATATACCTCTCTCATATCCCCCCTTAGTCTCTTCTTTTCCAAGCTGAAGAGACCTAGCCTCTTTAATCTTTCCTCATATGGGACCCTTTCCAAACCCCTAATCATTTAGTTGCCCTTTTCTGAACCTTTAAAGTGCTAGAATATCTTTTTTGAGGTGAGGAGACCACATCTGTACACAGTATTCAAGATGTGGGCTTACCATGGATTTATATAAGGGCAATAATTATTCTCTCAGTCTTATTTTCTATCCCCTTTTTAATGATTCCTAACATCCTGTTTGCTTTTTTGACCGCCTCTGCACACTGCGTGGACATCTTCAGAGAACTATCCACGATGACGCCAAGATCTTTTTCCTGACTCATTGTAGCTAAATTAGCCCCCATCATATTGTATGTATAGTTGGGGTTATTTTTTCCAATTTGCATTGCTTTATATTTAGCCACGTTAAATTTTATTTGCATTTTGTTGCCCAATCACTTAGTTTTGTGAGATCTTTTTGAAGTTCTTTACAGCATGCTTTGGCCTTAACTTTCTTGAGCAGTTTAATATCATCTGCAAACTTTGTCACCTCACTGTTTACCCCTTTCTCCAGATCATTTATGAATAAATTGAATAGGATTGGTCCTAGGACTGACCCTTGGGGAACACCACTTGTTACCCCTCTCCATTCTGAGAATTTACCATTAATTCCTACCCTTTATTCCCTGTCTTTTAACCAGTTCTCATTCCATGAAAGGACCTTCACTTTTATCCCATGACAGCTTAATTTACCTAAGAGCCTTTGGTGAGGGACCTTGTCAAAGCCTTTCTGGAAATCTAAGTACAGTGTCCACTGGATCCCCCTTGTCCGCATGTTTGTTGACCCCTTCATAGAACTCTAATAGATTAGTAGGACATGATTTCCCTTTTCAGAAACCATGTTGACTATTGCTCAACAGTTTGTTTTTCTATGTATCACTGGTATTGTAGGAACAGCTGAGTTTCACAGTCTCTCCTACTGCCCCAGACACTTCGGTTCCTTGGATCGGACCAAGTCGCCCAGCGCAGCACCTGCAACAAGACAATCAAGCTGAGGGACACCCTTCAATTGCATTTGACCCATGGAAGCGGTTCCAGGTGCGCGGCAGTTTGAGGGTGAGCAATTTCAAAGAAACATAGGGCTTTGTGCACCAAACAGCGCCAAAGAAATTAAAGAGCTAGGGGAGACCATGGAAAAAAACCTTAACGTTTAGGGTAAGGGCTAAGGTTAAGAAAATCTATTCTGAATGGATTAAGGTTAGGGTTATGCTTCCAATTTAATGCTCAATGAGTACATAATTCCCATAGAAATCTCTGAAAATTCGAGTCCGGGTACCTAGGAGATTCACTATCCAAAAACCGAGAATAATGCGTGTCTCCATGGTGTCTTCTGTACATCCACCAAATTTCTACTTCCCAGATACAGCTACTGGGACAAAATAAATCTAACCTTCATGTCCCGTGGGGGCAGCTCCCAGTGGGGAAGGTTAATCAGGAACCCGCCTAGTTGAAGAGGGAGGAGTTTGGCTGGCTGGTGGTAACAAACATGGGAAACAAGCTGTGTTCAGGTTAGTCTGAAGTTGAAATCACTGGGTGGTTCAGGGAAAAACGAGGGTTTGTAAATCAGTTTCTGGTGTAGGATGGAGATTACAGAGGCTATTCAAGTAAAAAAAAACTTAATAATTGAAATTCCTCACTATTAATTATTATTATCCCCATATTTACTGGGTACATGTCACCTCAGGACAAGATGAAGTGATAAAGTTTCTTGAGACCTTAAATGACTGCTTCTTGGAGCAGCTAGTCCTAGAACCCACCAGAGGAGAGGGAATTCTTGATTTTGTCCTAAGTGGAGCACAGGATCTGGTCCAAGAGGTAAACGTAGCTGGACCACTTGGTAATAGTGACTATAATATAATTAAATTTAATATCCTGGTGGCAGGAAAAACACACAGTGGCCCACACTATCATTTAATTTCAAAAGGGGGAACTAAAGAAAAATGAGGAAGTTAGTTACACAGAAATTAAAGAGTATAGTGTCAAAAGTGAAATCTCTGCAAACTGCATGGAAACTTTTAAAGACATCATAATAGAGGTTCAACTTAAATGTATACCTCAAATTAAAAAACATAGTAAGAGACCCAAAAAAGAGTCACCGTGACTAAACAACAAAGAAAAAGAAGCAGTGAGAGGCAAAAAGGCATCCCTTAAAAAGTGGAAGTTAAATCCCAGTGAAGAAAATAGAAAGTAGCATAACCAGTGGCAAATGAAGTGTAAAAATACAATTAGGAAGGCCAAAAAAGAATTTGATGAACAGTGAGCCAAAGACTCAAAAAGTAATAGCAAAATTTTAAAGTACATCAGAAGCAGGAAGCCTGCTAAACAACCACTGGACAATCAAGGTGCTAAAAGAGCACTGAAGGATGATAAGGACATTGTGGAGAAACTAAATGAATTCTTTGCATTGGTCTTCAAGGCTGAGGATGTGAGGGAGATTCCCAGACCTGAGACATTCTTTTTAGGTGACAAATCTGAGGAACTGTCCCAGAATGAGGTATCAGTAGAGGAGGTTTTGGAACAAATTGATAAACTAAGCAGCAATAAGTCACCAGGACTAGAGGGTATTCACTCAAGAGTTCTAAAGGAACTCCAAATGTGAAATTGCAGAACTACTAACTATAGTCTGTATTCTACCATTTAAATGAGCTTCTGTACCAGGTGACTGGAGGAGAGCTAATGTGACACCAATTTTTAAAAAGGGCTCCAGAGGTGATCCCAGCAATTACAGGCCTGTAAGCCTGACTTCAGTACCAGGCAAATTGGTTAAAACTATAATAAGAACAATATCCTCTGGCACAGAGATTAACATAATTTGATGACAAAGAGTCAACATGGTTTTAGTAAAGGGAAATCATGCCTCACCAATCTACTAGAATTCTTTGAGGGAGTCAACCAGCATGTGGACCAAGGGGATCCATTAGATATAGTGTACTTAGATTTTCAGAAAGCCTTTGACGAGGTCTTTCACCAAAGGCTCTTAAGCAAAATAAACTGTCATGGAATAACAGGGAAGATGCTCTCATGGATTAAAAGACAGTTGGTTAAAAGACAGGATACAAAGGGCAGATATAAATAGTCAATTTTCAGAATGGAGAAAGGTAAATAGTGGTGTCCCCCAAGGATCTGTGCTGGGACAAGTCCAATTCAACATATTCATATATGATCTGAAAGAAAAGGGTAAATAGTGAGATGGCAAAATTTGCAGATGAAACAAATTTACTAAAGATATTTAAGACACAGGCAGACTGGGAAGAGCTACAAAAGGATCTCTCAAAACTGAGTGACTGAGCAACAAAATGGCAGATGAAATTTCATGTTGATAAATGCAAATTAATGCACATTGGAAAGCACAATCCCAACTATACTTATAAAATGATGGGGTCTAAATTAGCTGTTAACACTCAAGAAAGAGATCTTGGAGTCATTGAGGATAGTTCTCTGAAAACATCCACTCAATGTACAGCAGCAGTAAAAAAGCAAACAGAATGCTGGGAATAATTAAGAAAGGGATAGAGAATAGGATAAAAAATATCATATTGCCTCTATATAAATCCATGGTACACCCACATCTTGAATACGATCTGCAGATGTGGTTGCCCCATCTCAAAGAAGAAATATTGGAATTGGAAAAGGTTCAGAAAAGGGCAACAAAAATGATTAGGGGTGTGGAACAGCTTCTGTATGAGGAGAGATGAATAAGACTTGGACTTTTCAGCTTGGAAAGGGGAGATATGATTTGAGATCCATAAAATCATGACTGATGTAGCAAAAGTAGATAAGGAAGTGTTGCTTACTACTTCTCATAACACAAGAACTAGGGGTCACCAAATGAAATTAATAGGCAGCAGGTTTAAAACAAATAAAAGGAAGTATTTCTTCACGCAACATACAGTCAACCGATGGAACTCCTTGCCAGAAGATGTTGTGAAGGCCAAGACCATAATAGAGTTCAAAAAAGAGCTAGATAAGTTCATAGAGAATAGGTCCATTAATGGCTAGTATCCAGGATGGGCAGGGATGGTGTCACTGGCCTCTGTTTGCCAGAAGCTGGGAATGAGCAACAGGGAATGGAGCACTTGATAATTACTTGTTGTGTTCATTCCCTCTGGGGCACCTGGCACTGATCGATGCTGGAAGACAGAATACTGGGCTAGATGGAGCTTTGGTCTGACCCAGTAGGGGCATTCTTATGTTCTTATTGAATCCTCTGGAAATTGGAGCCCAGTTACCTTGGAGAATCGCTATCCAAAAAACGGAGATGAAACCACATCTCCATGGTGTCACCTACAGCCACCACATTTCTACCTCTCAAATACTGCGCCACAAAATAAATCTAAACTTCATGTCCCCTGAAGGCAGCTCCAACTGGGGAAGGTTAGTCAGAAACCCGAGGAGTGGAAGAGTGAGGAGTTTGGGGGCTAGTAACAGACACAGGAAACAAGCTCTGTTTAGGTTAGGTGTCTGCCTATCTCCTTGCCCTTGGACAAGCCAGTTAATGGCTCCGTGTCTCAATTTTCCTGTATGTAAAACAGAGATTGTTATATTTCTCCACCTGCCAGAGGGATTATGAGGGTAAATTTGTTGGGGTGATCAGCAGTTACTCGGTAGGGGTCATATAACTACATCGATTTTTTTTTCCCAGTGGAATGAAATCTGAGCTTGTCCCAGGAGCAATGCGAAATAGATATCTAACTCTCTTAGTCTCCTTTGAATTTTCAAACAAAATTCCTGAAATAATTATTTTATTTTAATTAGCCTCTTGTTCTACAGCCATTGTTGTCCCCCTTGCTAGAAATTAAAAGAGAGAGTACATAGAAGGATTTCAAATGACAATAGGTATTCATACTTTTCAAGATACCATTCAGCTGCTTTTACCATATACCTGGAAGACATTGTTTTAATCATATGCATTCTTGAAAAGAAATGTCTATGATGTGCGTAACATCAGCTGTGGATGGAAGCGTGGGTTTTTGCACAGCTGTCCTATGTGGTTCGTCACTGTGCCAGACGCAGGTCACAGTAATACAGGGCTCTGTCCACCAGCTCCAGAGCTGTGATGTTTAACACAGTGGAGCCGTCATCAGCATGGGAAGAAAACCTCTCCTGGGTGAAATCTGAAGTCTAGCCACGATCGCTGTACGACTTTGCTTCTCTCCAGAGGACGTACTGAGGGACTTGGTTCAGATACTGGCGATACCAACAGAAATAAAAATAGTTATCTTTGGAAGTGTAAGAACAGCTGAGCTTCACAGATTGGCCAATTAATCCAGACACTTTGGGTTCCGTGAATTGGACCGAGGTGCCCAGAGCAGCACCTGCAACAAGACAAACACATTCAAGGGCAACGTTTCACCTGTAGTTGAGATATGGAAATGATTCCACCCGCATTGCAGTTTAAGTGAATTTCCAAGAAGTAGTAGGGATTTAGGCCCCTGACTTCATAGGCATTCATGTCACGAGCAGGAGAAGGGTTAGAGTTTAATGTTAGAATTAAGGCAAGGTTATGGTTTAGGCTTGTAGTGAGGGTGTGCTGTCAGGTTGTAGCACTCACATTTTGGTTACAGTCTAGGGTAACGCTTGAGTATAGGGATAGGTTCATGGTTCGATGGGAATTGAGTTTCTAGTTGCCGTAGGCTTCTTTGAAATCCCATCCCAGTTACCTAGGAGATGGAATATCCAAATGCTGAAAATAAAACGTGTCTCCATAGTACCTTCTCTAGCAACTGAGTTTCAGACACTGAGATACAGCTGCTGCCTTAGAGGAACATAAAAGTCACATCTGTGAGGGCAGCTACAATTGTGGAAAATTCATCAGAAACCGATAGAGAGGAAGAGATAGGAGTTGAGGGGAGCTCATTGGTGATCCAGGAAACACAGTGGGTTCAGAGCAGCCTGAAGCTGAGATATTAGCGTGCTTAGAGGGAGAAGGATGGGCTTGTGGGCAAGGTTCTGCTCTGGGACTTAGACCTGCTGTGCCATCGATTCTTTCTGTGTGACAATAGATAATGCTCCATGCCTCAGTTTCCCTAGCTGTAAAAAAACAGGGGTTTCTTCTAACTCAGACAGGTACTGTTCATATTTCTTGATGCACTCAGATGTGGCATGAATACGTTTACCAGCAATGATGTCTAGGGTTATCACAAGAAAAATTGAATGGGATGAGGCACCTAACTCCGTTAACCTCCTTTGAAATGCCCAGCAGAACTCCTGAAAGAATTGTTTAAAGTTGTTTTAATATTTCCTCTGCTGCTAAACTGAGTTAAAGTGAAGATCTATAGGGCATGGAAGGGTTTCCAATGACAACCTGTGTTTATATTTTCCACCAGCAAATGGCAGTGCTTTGCCATGTTAGAGTTCTCGGCTCTCAACATATATTCCTAGGAAGAGATTTGCAGGCAAATAGTTTCCGATCAAATCTACCCAAAATGTAAATGTCTATAGAACAGGAGTATTGATTTGGCACCGGGAGAGTTGGAAACTGCTGCTTTACCCAAAATGGGTATTTCTTACAAATTTCGATGTATTTTAACTCACCTGTTTTACCCCCTTGTCACTATACATGAGTAATTTAACAATTCTATTTACCATTCTAGAGGACTTTTTTAATTCACAATTTATATTTCCAACAGTAGCTCATATTGCCTATATTTTTGCCAGAAATGTTAACCTTTATCTTTTGCTACAGATGATTTCCCCCGACACTACACCAATACAGGTCATCTCCCGAGCTAGGCAAAGAGGTATTAATAGTTTCATAACTAAAGATCATGCCCATTATAGTATCAGAGGGGTAGCCGTGTTAGTCTGGATCTGTAAAAAGCAACAAAGACATGTATGACGAAGTGGGTATTCACCCAGGAAAGCTCATGCTCCAATATATCTGTTAGTCTATAAGGTGCCAAGGGGAATCTCTGTTGTTTTATGCCCATTATAGTATCCAAGGTTGATGTTTAAATTAAATGTTTTTTAAAGAGCTAACTGTTAAGGGAAACTGTATCTTTAAGCAGCGTCAGTACTCAGTCTTCTTCAAGGCCCTGCTGCCCCATTTTAATGTTTGTACCATCCCCTACAGCAGGGCTGGAAGGGCTTTTGTACATCTCTGCCATGTGGCTCTGTCACTGTGCTAGACGCAGGGCGCAGAGCTACACCGCGGTGTCAGCCAGCTCCAGGGCTGCAATGTTCAGAGTTGTGGAGCTGTCATTAGCCTGCAAAGAAAACCTCTCCTGGGCGAAACCTGCGGTATCAGTGACAGATCTGACTTCCCTCGTTCCTCTCAGGAGGATGTACTGTGGGGCTTGGTTCGGGTACTGACGGTACCAGTAGAGATAGACAGCGCCAGTGTAGCTGGTATCGTAGGAACAGCTGACGGTCACGGTGTCTCCTTCTGACCTGGACACCTCGGGTTCCTTGGACCGGACCGAGTCTCCCAGCACCGCACCTGAAACGAGACACTCACATTGAAGGACATCCAGGTGCATTGGCAGGTCTGGGCTGGGAAATTTAAAAAAAAAAAGACCAAAGGGTTTATCCGCCTGATTTCAAACAAATTAAGATTATCATAAAATTAAGTTTAGGGTTAGCAGTGGCTTGAGGAGCTGGGTCAGGGTTCGGATTCTGCGTAGGATGGGAGTTGGGAGCTGAATTCCATGACGCTTTTTCCAAAAACCCAGAGCCCAGTTACCTAGTTGGCTAAAGACCCAAGGCTGAGAATGAACCACGACTCCATGGTGCTCAGACAGCGCCAGCCGGACAAGCTGAGAGGTCTCTGCGAGAAGAATTTAAAGGCAACTTCTCGAACGCACTGGGAGAGGTTAATGCGAGAGCAGCCTAGCAGAAGAGGCAGGGGTTCGGGAAATGCGTAACAGACACAGGAAAAGGGGTGGATTCAGATTAATCGCCAGCCGAAGCACAAGTGAGAACTCGTGGGAAAAATTCCTTGCACTGCACTTCCTGTAAAATCGATTTATTTCTCTCTCTCTTTTTTGTTTGCTTATTTTCATGTTTATTGTCCTCCTTGTTGCTACTTCCTGATAACTGAATCAAAGACATTGCAGGAAGACTTAAATCTGTGTGCCGGTTTTGTGGGTGTGGATGTCTTTTTGTGTGTATCAGTCTCTGTGCTTGCATGTATGTGTATTTAATATCTCCTAGAACTGGAAGGGATCGCAAAAGGTCATAGAGCCCAGCCCCCTGCCTTCATTAGCAGGACCAAGTACTGATTTTGCCCCCGATCCCTAAATGGCCCCCATAAGGTTTGAACTCACAACCCTGGGTTTAGCAGACTAATGCTCAGACCACTGAGCAAAACGTCCTCCTGTTACATAAAGGCACAACATACAGAAACGTATCTGTCCCATTGGCCTCATACTGGTTTACCCTAGCTGGGGGAATCCAGCCCCAATGGAAATACAGCTGATTGATATCTGTGGCGGATCTGACCCATTTGACCCACAGTGATTCACCTCAACTGAGGTTCATACCACTGTGGGTAAACTGACATTAACCTGAGGTAATATAGTGGTGAATGTGGCCCGTAAGTCTTCATAGATGTCAGGTGGTGTGATTTATACCAGCCCCACTATCTGAGGCCTGGGGCTACTACTCTGCAGTTGTGTTTCTCACGGTGAGAAAGCCCAGGGAGTGGGTTTTTGTACAGGTATCCCTATTAAATGTCTTACAGTGTCTTCCCATAGAGCACAGAAATACATCGCCCAGTCCGTGGGGTCTAGGTCCTTAATGGTTAAACTGAAGAACTTAAAAGATTTCTTGAATTCTGCAGAAAACCTTCTCCCAGCTCCATTTTTTTCATGATTACTCTCATCTATTCGGAAGAGGAAATCCATTGCCCCTGATCTTTGCTGTCTGTACCAAAATAAGTGAAAATACTGGTTTCCAGTGGAGAAAGTACACTCCAGGGTGACAGTCTGGCCCCTTAACTTTTCCAGCTGCCCTTGTGTTTGTGTGACACTGCCTAGTCCCTGGCTGAAACCTGCAGGGAAGGAAAGAGAAAAAGTTCACCCTAATTAAGCATGTAAAACTGTTGCACATATACAGTCATTCTCAAGTGAGGAGAACAGAGGCCTTTTAGGACTCATGGCCTCCCAGAAATGGAAAGATTGTTTGTGTACATCTTGTTCAAAGAGACCAACTCAGACCTAGAATACAGGATTGGTTCCTCTCTTGTAGTAAGGCAGCAGTGAAGTTGGGACTAGAACCTAGGATTCCTAAATCCTAATCGTCCATGCTCTAATCATAGACCCTGATTCCCATTCAAGGCAGAGTGTAGGACCGAAAAGTTTTTTGATTCTCAGTCTAATTGCTCTCAATCACTAGACTTCATTCCTCTCCCAGAGGTGGGATTAGAAACCAGGCCAGACCCCGTCCTTTAACTCACCAGACACCCGCTCCTCCTCCCTGAGTTGTGAACAGAACCCAGGAATACTGTCTTCCAATCTCTCCCCCCCCCCCCCCAACACACACACATCTGTTCAAATCCACTAGGTAATAGAAGGTCTAAAATTCATTTTCCCCTTTAGTGGACACTTACTCAAAGATAGAAATGCTGTTACTGTCCAAAACAGGATTTCTGGAGCATTCATGGTTAAATATATTGTTTCCCATCTTCAGGGGCTCAAGTCACGACAATGATGAGTGAATACAGGAACCCGAATAGAATAGAATCTTATGGTGAAGTTGCTCTTCCAGAATCAAATTAGAGAAATTAAATCTATGGCAAGAGTTCTATTTAGTCCCCTTCTATACAGGGGCGGCTCCAGGCACCAGCGCTTCAAACGTGTGCCTAGGGAGGCAAAATACCTAGCTGTGTAAATGAGGGTTGCTCAATTGGATTCAATGGGCCCGACCCCAACTGGCATAAATCAGCTTTCTCGCTATTGGAGACAATGGCCCAGATCCCCAGGTCTTAATGAGCTTAATTTTGCTTCCCTCTGGACAAAGATCCCCGAGCACAATGTTTCTCTGGGGTGTCAGCAGGCAGGGTCCTGACCAGATCTGAGGCAATGGGGGGAGAGAGAGAGTGTGTGTGTGTGTGTGAGCATTTGAAAAAAACTAAAAACCTGCTCGATTTTGTGATTCTTGCTGAGTTCTCCTCTCCGAAGATGAGACAGAACTAAGTTGCTCCTACTCCTGAGTTGTTAGAGATTCAGAGGCCAGAAAGGTGACAAGTGACAGGAACAAGCCAAAGCCACAGAGGGTGGGGTAAACGCTACAGGGGGGTATTAGTTGTTACATGGTGAGAGAAACATCCTCCAGCTGGGGTATATAGGACCAGGGGCGGCAGCCTGCAAAGGTAGACCAGGAGACCCTCCGCAGGCATGCCGCCCTCGCAGTGACTGGCAGAGCACCCCCCGCCCTCTTTCCCCCCCCCCAGGCTTGCTGCCCCAGGCACGCGCTTGGCGTGTTGGTGCCTGGAGCTGCCCCTGGTGAGAAGTTTTTGTTTGTTTTTTTCAAAATGTGCCAAGCATTTTCCCCTCCTCAGTGATCTCTGATACGTTTATTGCTTATTCTGGATAGCTACTAGGAGGTGCTCCAGACCTACAGATTAACTACCTTCGACTTTGTATTGTGTTGATCTCTCTGATAGTTTTAACGTCACAAGACAGGAAATAAATAGAAGATGGGCTTACAGGAAAAGCAGGGCTCCTTTTTACCTCAAGCAGCATATTAAAAATACAAAAAACACGCAACAAACTAACACAAGAGGAAGAAATCTTCTCTTGCTAGCTCCAGACACGGAGTAACTATGAGGTTAATTTCAAATTACAGCATGCTGTGTTTAGTTGTACAGCTCTATATTCTACTTTTGTTGTCAGGTGAGGTCAATTTTTTTAATCGATTGTCATTAAAAATGAATAAAGGTGTGAAAGTCGAAATGTGTTTTTAAGGGCCACGCTGCTTCCATTGTTAATGTATTCAGGGTGTAAAAGAAAATCCCTGGACTCTGAAACTTAATATCATGTGGTATTGAGGGAAGAAAGTTGTTTTCCTTTTACAAAGAGAAACGCTGTTTAATACGAAAGAAAAAAAATGCCATTCTGTATTAGATCTTGGATTCACAACTAGATTTGGACACCCAGATCCGATTAATTTTAAGACATCCGAATCTCTTGGGCAGCTTTGAAAATCTCTGCTTGAGCCTTTCTAAATATGAATGAGAAAAAATACAAAGATAGACAGACAAATAGTTATATATTGCAGAGTGGGGAAGGTTAGATAGATAGATAGATCTATCTATCACATCTATTGGGAAACCCTTTGAGATCCTCAATGGACAGCATGCTATTTTTAATAGTCAATTTGCATCTACTTTTTTTCCCCAGGATTAAGTACCGAGAAGAACAGCGTCACTCAGAGACAAGGACAGCTGGTGGGGGTACGAAGTTTCTCGACTGAAGATGCAGGTTATGACATATACTGGTACAAACAGAACAGCAGCGGCCAGATGAAGTACCTCTTCTGACGGTCTGTCAGGAGCGAGCACAAAGGGGTTGGCAGCCGGTTCTCACTGGAGTTCAGGTGAGCTGAAAAATACCTGGGTCTGAGAATTGCGGAGTTAGAACTGAGCGATTCGGCGATGTACTTCTGTGCTATAGCTGAGAAGGCCTTAGGTTATCACTGTAGGTGGGTTAATAGAGGGGCCTTTACAAAATCCAGTGATCAGTTTTCTCTTGACTGAGACAAAACTGGCACAGATAGAAATCAATGTAAAGAGACACAACAAGCCACAAGCAGGGGTTTGAATCAAACGGTGCAGGTGTGACCGAAACCGCACGGGCACTAACTGTGTGGAAATGTTACCCTTTTCCATAAACCTTCCCCCCACCGCCCCCAAAATACCCAGAACCTCATGAGCCCGATGTCACTACCCATCACACCACAATTCCCATGAATAGCTCTGTCATAACTATAAAGGGAAGGGAACCGCCCTCCTGTGTACAACACTATAAAATCCCTCCTGGCCAGAGACACCAAAATCCTTTTACCTGTAAAAGGTTAAGAAGCTCAGTGGCTGACACCTGACCCAAAGGACCATTAAGGGGACAAGATACTTTCAAATCTTGGTGGGGGGAAGTCTTTTGTTTGTGCTCTTTGTTTTGGGGGTTGTTTGCGCTTGGGACTAAGAGGGACCAAACATCAATTCATGCACTCCAAATCTTTCTGAACCAGTCTCTCTTATTTCAAACTTGAGTAAGTAACAGCCAGGCAAGGCGTGTTAGTCTTATTCTTGTTTTCTCGACTTGTAAATGTTCCTTTTTGCTGAGAGGATTTTACCTCTGTTTGCTGTAACTTTGAACCTAAGGCTAGAGGGGGTTCCTCTGGGCTCTATGAATCTGATTACCCTGTAAAGTATTTTCCATCCTGATTTTACAGAGATGATTTTTACCTTTCTTTCTTTAATTAAAAGCTTTCTTTATAAGAACCTGATGGATTTTTCCTTGTTTTAAGATCCAAAGGGATTGGATCTGGACTCCCCAGGAACTGGTAGGGGAAAGGAGGGGGGTGGTTAAATTCTTCTTGTGTTAAGATCCAAGGGGTTGGATCGGTGTCCACCAGGAACTTGGTGAAAAAGCTTCTCAAGGCTGCCCAGGGAGGGAAGGTTTTGGGGGGAAAAAGGGTGTTCCAGACACTGAGGAATCTGGATGGTGGTAGCGAACCCAGATCTAAGCTGGTAGTTAAGCTTAGAAGTGTTTATACAGGTCCCCACATCTGTACCCTAAAGTTCAGAGTGGGGGAGGAACCTTGACAAGCTCCGTCTGCTTTTGGGGCCAGATCCCAGCAGGTAGGAGTCAGACCTGGCTCCAGTCGTGTAAAGGGGCGGGGTGGGTCCAGGCAGGCTGCCTTCGCGGCATGCCTGCGGAGGGTCCGCTGGTCCCTTGGCTTTGGGGGCCTCCTGCAGGTGTGCCGCTGAATCCGTGGGACTGGGGACCTCCCGCAGGCTGCCGCCAAATTTGCGGACCGAGGACCTCCAGCAGGCAAACCGCCGAAGACAGCCTGCCTGCTGTGCTTGGGGTGGCAAAATACCTAGAGCCGCCCCTGCCTGGATGATAAATTACACCCCAATGCATACATAGAGCTCATTTCAGGAAAAATCTGGATTAATGTACACAGGCTTCAAAGGATTCCCTGAATATCCAAGTATTTGAGCTTTGCGGGATCAGACGGGGAAAGGAATTCCTGAACTGGGCACCAATCCTCCAGATGTAAACTTTTAGGGTTGTTACAAACCATGGGGTCTGCTTTCAATTGAGACTGGGGAAAGAAAGAGTGATAAGTGGCAGTGGGAAATAATAGTGCAACCTTTTGCCATTCATTAAATTGAAAAGACTTCAGTTTTGCTGTGAACATTTTCCATTTTAATTTGTGTTGGGCTTTTGTTTGTCTTAAATGCTTGGAGTTGGATTTGACTGGGCTGGGTTTCTCTGAGATTTTTTTGTTTAATGGATTGAGTTGAACCGGGTTTTGTTGGATTTATATTTGGTTGGTTTGGGCTGTAATCCCCTGAGTTGGGTTTGGGGTTGAATTGCATTAAATTGAGATGGGTTGCACTGCTTTGGATTGGGTTTGATTGGATTGTGTTTGGTTCGGTTCAGCTGGATAAAGGGTTTACCCAGTTTGGATTCATTTAGGTAGGGTTGGCTTGTACTAAATTGGGCTCAAGTGGATTGAATTTCATGGGGGAGAGGGATGAACGCAAGACCATGCACCTTGTTGCCACATAAGATGTTGTAAACACAGACAAATTGTAGTTTATCTGTTACACGTTTATGGATAGAGTTCTCCTCTTCTCTAGGAGGGTCAGACTTGTTTTGACAAATTTGTTACCTGATACGTAGCATAAGACTGGGAGGGAGTTCTTTAATCTAGCTTTCATATGAAATTATAGAAGTGACAAAATATTATTAAAAGTTAAACTAAATTTTTACCCTTGGTCTAACGCTTGCCCTTTCTGGTTTACATTTTTTACTGAAAAAACTATTTTAATCCAAAGCATCTTCACTGATAATAATAAAAAAATAGAGGAATATACTGTAGGGTAAAATGCAGGAACTAAATTGTGTTCGAGAAGATTAACAGAATATCAGATAGGAAAAAAACCAGCTTCTTTTAAAGAACAGATTAGACAAACACCTGTCAAGGATAATCCATGTACATTTGGTCCTGTATCATCACAGGGGCTGGACTAGATGTCTCTTGAGGTCCCTTCCAGCCCTGTGTTTACACGATTCTGCCATATTGCCATAAACAGCCCCAGGCTCACTTTTTGTACGAGCGGAGATGCAGTTCTCCCCCACTGTGGGTCTCAGAGCACAGTAATACACAGTGCTCTCCTGGTGAGAAACAGCCTCAGTCTTGAAGGGAACCGTCCTATTACCCATGTACAAAGATGCTAAGAATTTTCCCTGGACAAGCATCTGATCCAGAGCATCAAACTTCGTTTTAGTCAGTATATGCTGAGGAGGCTGGTTCGGATACTGCTGGTACCAAAACAGACACGGGTTTATGCCAGCGGTGGTGAAGTTACAGTGTAAAGTTACACTTTGCCCCTCTGAGACTCTCACTTCTGGAGGAGACTGGTCCACGGAGTCACTTTGTGCAAGACCTGTGGAGGGAAAGAGAGACTTTAAATATCTGTGTATGTGTGACTGGAACTTTTAAACTCCTTGGTACTTGGACTCCTCCCTGTCTCTCTGCTCCTTGCACACTGATGACTTGGTTTGTGATGTTACTCTCAATGTCTTCTTGCAAAGGAAAACAAAATTTCTCCCATGATTTCTTTGTTCAGAGACCTTTATTTTTTTCTTTGTAAATGCCTTTATTTCAAACTAAAGGTATTAGTCTCACCTGACTGCGGAAGTAGAAGCCAGAGCTGTACAGACACGTACAAGAGCACTTTGCAGCTTCAGGTTATCCTGGTGTTGTTACGAGATCTGCAGCTAGCTATAGAATATCTCCTCCTCCTCCTCCCCTGTGATTTTGAAAATGATCGTTCATGTCCTAAAGATGAAACCTGCTTCCTCCATGACCTTTGTCTCCCTCCTCGCAATTTGTGACACTACACAATGAGGAAAATTCACTCAGCTTCTGGTTCCAAGTTAGTTTGATACATACACACAACATAATGTAAAATATGGATGGTGTAAAGGTATGAAGCGCCCTCTAGTGGATGTCAAGTATCAGAGGGGTAGCCGTGTTAGTCTGGATCTGTAAAAGCAGCAAAGAATCCTGTGGCACCTTATAGACTAACAGACGTTTTGGAGCATGAGCTTTCGTGGGTGAATACCCACTTCCTCAGATGCATGTAATGGAAATTTCCAGGGGCAGGTATATATATGCTAGCAAGCAAGCTAGAGATAATGAGGTCAGTTCAATCAGGGAGGATGAGGCCCTGTTCTAGCAGTTGAGGTGTGAAAACCAAGAGAGGAGAAACTGGTTCTGTAATTGGCAAGCCATTGCCTCATCCTCCCTGATTGAACTGACCTCGTTATCTCTAGCTTGCTTGCTAGCATATATATACCTGCCCCTGGATATTTCCATTACATGCATCTGAGGAAGTGGGTATCCACCACGAAAGCTCATGCTCCAAAACGTCTGTTAGTCTATAAGGTGCCACAGGATTCTTTGCTGCTTCCTCTAGTGGATGTCAAACAAAGCAACAAGAAAATCATGCGCTCATCTCTTGTGAAAATCTGCTATCCCTCATAGGACATTTTATCTGGTTTCTCTCTCCAGAGGATTAGTGAAAATGAGGGTATTGTTTTACGTCTGAATTATGGGAGGGTTAGCAGTTTTTGATAATTATCCCCCAAAAGATGCAGATTAGTCCGGCTTTGATTTCAGGGTCTGCCACAATTTTTCTGGGTCACTTTGGGCAAGTCATTTAGGGTTTCTCAAAGAAGGGTTGCTGCTTGTGTAGGGAAAGCCCCTGCCTGGCAGGCCGGCGTGTTTACCCATCCCATCCACAAGTCCGGCCCATCATGGCTCCGATTGGCCGCAGATCGCTGCTCCAGGCCAATGAGGGCTGCTGGAAACGGCGGCCAATAAGTCCCTCGGCCGTGCTGCTTCCCGCAGCTCCCATTGGCCCAGAGCAGCGATCTGCGGCCAGCAGGAGCCGTAATCAGCCAGACCTTTGGACCAGGCAGGTAAACAAACCGGTCTATCCCGCCAGGGGCTTTCCTACACAAGCAGTGACCCCTGTTTGAGAAACCCTGTCCTAAAGCCTAATCATAAACCTCACCCTAAACATAACCTCAGCCCTAGCCTTCAATCTAACCCTAATTTTAAACAATAATCCTAAAACTAACTCCTAAATTTAACTTTCTTCTAACCCTAATTATAAATTTAACCCTGATCCCAATCTTTAACATAACCCCTATCCTAACCAGCACACTAACTTCTACCCCTACTGTAATACTACCATTTATTTACTCCAACCATAGCTACCTATATACATAACCCAAACTTAACGCTAATCCTACACTCTAATCTTAAATACTAAACCTTAATCGGTCTAACTCTAATCTCCACCCCTCTAGCTCCTGACTGTGCCCCAGCCCAAAGCATTAATCCTAACCCTAATTCTTAACCTCAATAATACACATACATTTAACCCTACATTCTAAGCAGTAGGTGTAATCATAGTAACCTTTAATCTCTTACTCTTAATTGTAACCTAAATGCTACCCAGCGCTAGGGTAAAAAAAAGTGGGGAGGTGAAGAATAAAACAGAGATATTAAGGAATAGAGATTATCTGAGTTCTTGAGTCATCCGAAGTCTCAGCTATTTCATTTCAGCCCTTTGTGTTTCTCACTCAGTGGGGATTGTGTGCAGCTCCTCAGGGGCTTCATAATATCTTAAGGCATTTGGGGTCCCAAACTGAACTGTAGATTGGGTCATCGCTTCCTTTAAGTCTTTTCAAAATCTCAGCCACACACGACATTATCATAACAAAATATCTTTTCAAGTGTACCCCATTCGCAAAGACCTCACTCAGTTTACTTCCACAATTACTTACCTTCCCCTCAAAAAACAGGGTGCCCAGCTTCTTACTATTGTTGAAATTTATTTAAATCAGAAATAAAGAACCATTTACACAAAAGAAATCCCATCTATTTTTTTTTCATTTTGCCTAGTAAATAATTTTATTTTGGACCCTCCCCACACACCTCCACTTTGATCTTTCCCAGCTCTCAGAGTTTCCCATTTGGCCGTTGACAGGTGTAAGAAATAGACTAGAATAGATAAAAAGAAAAGAGAATAGAACCACCAATTATAAAATGAAAACAAAATAGTTAATGCCCTGGAATGAAACCATACTCACTTAAAACAAAAAAAGTAAGAGACATTTTCATTGTAATAATTTGGTGTTTTAATAATCCCCCTCCCCTGATCCGATGCACAAAAAGGAAGCTGCGGCTTCTTCCTTTAAAAGGAAAAAAACAAGGGTAAAGTGAAAATCTTGTGTTTGTGGCAATGCCTTTAACACCTATATTGCATCTTTCGAGATGCTCATTCTGCAAGCTTATGAAAGTGTCTCTTCCTTGTGAGCACTTTCCCTTGAATTCTTTCTCACAGCCTCTGAGCTGCAGGAGGAGGTGGGGACTGTAGAAAGCAGGTTTCAGAAATGGATAGTGGCTGAAATGTAACGTGTTCCGTGGATGGGATGTAGTTTTGCGGATGCAACACTGCCACCTAGTGAGCAAATGAGTGAGTGAGTGGGTGTGCGATGTCTTCCCCACTGACTCCCGGGGCGCTGACCTGAGTTGCACTAGCTGAGGGTTTGATCCCTTAATATTAAGATATATCAAAGAATGGGGGAGGCATTTATAAGGGTTATCTTCAGAGTTGGAAGCATTAGATTTTTATGGATAAATGTTGATTTCACCAGCACACAAACCAACTAAAAATATTTCCATCTACGATGGTTGAAATGTACAGAGAGTAAGAAGTAAACAACAAAAGTAAGAAAAGATGCTTCTTGAGAACTCATTAGAGTTTTATTTACGGATATTTATTGTGAATATTTTGGCATGTGATCACAATTTTTGTGTGTTAATGTTTCTAAAGATTTAACTTTCTGAATCTCCTTCTCTACTGTCATTAAATAATTATTGTCTGACCCACCAGTTGTCTGACTACCCCATCCCACCCCCAAGAATTTCCTGAATCTTTGAAATTTTAAATAAATAAAAAATGTTTAAAATCCATAATTTTGCACAACTGTGAAAATTTAAGCTGACAATGAAAAATGCTTAAAAATAAACTGTAAACATATATATACACAATATCAATATATACACAATATCAACGTTTATTTTTAAGAATTTGTTCATTGTCAGTGTCATAGGTTTCACACCCACTCTGAACTTTAGGGTACAGACGTGGGGACCTGCATGCAAACCCCTAAGCTTAACTACCAGCTTAGATCAGTCTGGTGCCACCACCCACATCGTTTCAAACAGCTGTTTATGAATCATTTGGGAAACTCTGTCTTCCCCTACAAAATCTCTCCCTCGCAAGTACTGTAACTCTTCCCTGGGTAATCTTGAGAGACTCCACCAATTTCCTGGTGAACACCAATCCAAACCCCTTGGATCTTAAAACAAGGAAAAATCAATCAGGTTCTTAAAAAGAAGACTTTTAATTAAAGAAAAGAGGTAAAAGAAATACCTCTGAGAGATTAGCATACAAGCTACCCTCACAGACAACAGATTCAAAACACAAGGGATGTTACCCTGGGCAAAACCTTAGTTACACAAAAGAAGACCCAATTTGATTATCCCTCTAATGCACAAGACAAGTCACAAAAGAAAATAAACATAAACTAATTTATTCCTTCTTTAATACTCACTATCCTGTTTGGTTCCTGGGTCTTTTCACTCAGGCACAAAACTGAAACTAACTCTGGGACAAAGGAAAACTTCCCTCCTTCCTCTTGAAACATCTTGTCCCCCCATTGGTTCCTCTGGTCAGGTGTCAGCTAGGCTAGGTGAATTTCTTAACCCTTTACAGGTAAAAAAGGCATTAACCCTTAACTGTCTGTTTATGACAGTCAGATTTTAAACGATATATAGAAATCGAATTCTGCCAAGACAACTTACCTCATATCATGGAAATACCGTAACGTGGCCATCAGTTTGCCTGTGGAATTCATTGCTACGAGATGTAATTGGTGTCAAGACATTAGCATAATTCAAAAAGGATTATTGTTTTCTACGCTATTATAGTCCTTGTTCCTGTTCTAATTTTTATATCCCCATCTCGGTGACGGTCATGCTTAGTTCTTCCATAGTGTTTTCGTCTTTAGATCTCAATGTGCTTTACATAAGTGGGTTGTAATTTTATTCCTATTTTACAGAGGTGGGAACTGAGACAGAAGGAGGTGAGGTGACTTGTGCAAGTGGCTGAGCCAAGAATTCAATCTCCAGTCTCCTGAGCCCCAGATCAGTGCCCCGTCCAGGCCATATTATCTCATTATCTAACGGTAATAAGACTATCCCTGGTACATTTAAAAGGTTTCTAGACGTCTGGGTTGACTACAAATCTGCCTGCTTTAGGGTATTTACCACCCTCTAGCCAAAAAGAGATATTCCATAGAGCCAGATTATCCCAATTCAAGAGTTTTTTGTGCTTTCCCTTGTTTCATTCTTTGGCCATTTCCAATAAGAGGAGACTGTTTTTAACTTGGTCTGATCCAGGCAGGGAACGCCTGTGTTTCTGAGAGGAGTCGTTGGCAAACACTGTGAATTGGTTTTTGTGCTGCCAGTGAGTGCATGTGACTCTCTGTGGGGCTCATGGCGCAGTAATAGACCCCGGAATCGCTCACTTGGGAGGCAAGTTTGCGGAGGTGATAGGTTCGATCCTTGTGATGAGCAGAAAAGTCTTTCCTATTACCTTCCTCCGGGTCAGCGGAACCATCTCTCAGAAATAGCCTGGGTGCTTGACTGCCATACTGCACGTACCAGAAGAGAGTTGGGTAGCCGGTAGTCTGATAGGTACAATTCAGAAGAACCGGTTCCCCTTCGCATAAAGTCACGCTGCTTTCGGTCTGTGTGACAGAATTGCCATTCGCTCCTTAAATATAAAAGATGGTTAGGGTTAGGATTTGCAAAGAATCCTAAAGGATTTAGGCACCTAAATCCACTTGAAATGCAGTAAAACTGGAGTTCTTAGGAAACATCAGGTTATTAATCACTGCCATTGACAGAGATTTAGGGACAGATGATAGAGGGTGTAAAATAGGTTACTGCCAGACCTATTTGGGGAGAGGGGTTGTTTGTTTTTAACGTTGTATGTAGTTTGTGTTTGTTTTTGGAGAGTTGGGTGGTTGTTTCATCCCTGTGAAAAATTCTATGAACCTGAAAAAAAAAAATCGTCAAACTTTCATTACTTTTTTTTCAGTTAAAAAAAAAACCAACCACCTTGGAAAACCAAACTCCTCTCAACCACAGGTTGTTTTATACTCTGCAGGAGCATATCTTGTTTTCCCTTTCAAACTCTCAAGGTAAAGGAGGAGAGGGAAGAGTTATAAAACGTGGTGAGGTAGGGAAGCAAATGCATAGTTGATGTAAAGCCTATAAATGCTAGTGATTTTCTATTAAGCTAAACTGCTTTAAACCCACTGAGGATCTGGAGAAATAGATCTGTAATATTGCTCAGCTCTGACTCACCTAGAATGGGAAGTATCGCAATAACCGAGACACGGAGGAAGAACATTTTCAGGGGATGAAGTGGGGTAGAACCGTCTCCAAGTGTCTTCCTTGCCTTCTCCAGCTGTGAAGAGGAAGTGGGAAGGAATGGCTCCTCTGGGAGATGCCTTAATATATACCCACCTCCTGTCTTACTAGAGCTGGTCTGCTCTGCTGAATGACACTAGGGTGGTAACCACACAGCAGCCTGCTGTTGCCTTTAACGTAGCGTCCCCGGCTTCAACACGGTGTTTGCAAGGACGGGGGAGGAGCGATTCCAGGGGAATCAGAGGCCCAGTTGAGGAAGATGTGGTCTGACACCTCGGCATGAACCGTGAATGGTGAAAGAGCGCTGCCTTGTGGGAAGAAAGGAAAGTTTGCCACCAAGCTAAAAAGCTTTTCTTCCATCTGCAAAACCTTCCTGATCTTAAGGAAAGGGATTTAGAACCACTTCTTTCTTTTCTGATGGGAGGGGGCGCGGAGGAATCAAGTGGGATAGAAGTGAGATCTTGGAAGCCTGCAAAACCCTCCAAGACTCTTATGTTGAGCTGTGCCAGAGGCCATGGGCTCCTAGAATTTTCACAGACACTTGGTTCATTTAAAGGTTCTGTGTCTCTTTGTATTTTTGGGTCACTGGGTGGGTTTCTTGAGAAATCTGGCATCAGTGCAGAATAATTAATACCCAGTCTCAACACCCCCAGCTTTTGAAATTTTGTCCCCCTGGGGAAAGGGGCAATGTCTGGTTCTACCTGTTTCAGGAGGCTTGGGGAACAGAGGCCCAAACAGTGTGAAGAGTCAATCTGAATTAATTCAAGGGCTGGTCCTCACTTGATGCATCCCCTTCTTAGTAAGGCTGATGTAAATGTAGAGCAACAACTATAATTTGATATTTAGATGGTGAAGCCAGATAACTGCGTCTGGACTAGCAGGGTGTATGGCTGGGATGCCTCCTTCCTATGCGTGAATTGGGCATTGAGTTATTATATTTACTCCTGGGGGAATTCTGACCCAAAAAAATAAATTTTGCACCAAAAAATTCTGCGTTAATGCTGCTGACTCTTCCAGCGCTACAGATGCCTCTGGTGAGCAAAAGGCAAAATTGCAGCACTTGTAGGGCAGAATGTATTTTCTATGAGGGAGGGGAATTCTGCGGGACACAAATTCTGCATGTGCGCAGTGGTGCAAAATTCCCCCAAGAGTATTTATTGTATGTTCCACAGCCTGTTCTGCGTGACTCTTTAATTTTCCATTTGTGAAACATTACTTGACATGAGACTTTAACCAAGAAGGCAAAACCCTGCTGCAGGTATCTGAGGGATCTCCATGTGGAAGATGAGTGAGCCTACATCAAGTTTCTGCATGCAGGCAGTTTATCGTTTTTATTATAGGTTTTCTCTGTAGTGCTTTTGGGCTAAATACTGTATTGTGCTTTGTGAAAGCTGGTTGATGTTGCTGTAACCCTTCGGGAGATAATACAATGCCAACCATTCTGCTAAAGTCAAACCATCAGTTGCAATCCTAATCCTCTCGTGTGGAAGGAGAGGGATTTGATGGGGCCGTGTCTTAAATAGGCGACTGACCCACTCCTGCCAATGAAGTGACACCGACACACATCAGCTGAGAGGCAGGTCTTCCGTCTGACAGGCAAGCACTTATCAGATTAGCCACTCAGTGGGTTTTTGTGCAGCTCCCCTGTGGGTTTCAGTCACTGTGTCACCTAAGGCACAGAAATAGAGAGCAGAGTCGCTGATTTCGCTGGAGTTTTTATTTAGATGGAAGGATGTTGGGTTTCTCTCGAGTTTAGCAGAAAAGCCTCTCCTGCGCTTTCTCTCCTCCTCGTCTGTTGCCTCATACTCTGCCAGCAAGAGGCGAGGGGCTTCGTGTGGATACTGCACGTACCAGAAGGGCACTGGAGACCCAGACATTTCATAGGTGCAATTCAGAAGCACCGGTTTTCCTTCATGGACCTTAATGGTGCCTTCAGTTTGTGTCACCGAATTTCCATAGGTCCGTTCTGTGAATGAAAAAAATGGTTGATTGTGGATGGGATTTTCTGAGGATCTTAAAGATGTTGGGCACTCAAAAGCCAGTTCTGTCACAGCTTGGCACCAAATCCCTTAGTCTCCTTTGTAGAATAGAATACAGCACAATATATCTCCAATATAGTATGATTAATATATACTTCTCAACTGAACCTTATTGAGGATATTGCTTATTCTATCCCCAAATTTCCTTATGATTATTAAACCTTCGATGTCCTCTCATGTTGTTGACATCTGTTTAGATCAGAAGTAAAAAGCCTTCAAACTGAGCATAAATGGACAGCTATTAAACCTAAAGAAGCAGCCCTGGGATGTTTATCTACCTTCCAAGCTTCCAAAAACTGAGGCGACGGGGCTAAGATTTATAAACTGGCGATTTATAAACATGAAATTAGGGCTAAATCCGCATCTTTTTGTAACTCCACACAGTTTTCCAAGGAGTTGTGACAATTCACGGCAGCTAAAGATCTGGCCCAATAGACCTGAAAACTTACTCACCGAGAGTGGAAAGTATTGCAAATACTGAGATCCAGGTGAGGAACATCTTCAGGGGATCAGGTGAGCTAGAACCTTGTTCACGAGCTGCAGAGAGAAGCTTCTCCCTTACCTTCCCCAGCCGTGAGGAGAAGTGGGGAAAGATGTCTTCAGAATATAGATCCACCCGCTTTCTTTGCGGTGCATCTCTCCTCTGCTGAGTGCCTACGGTGCTAACCACACAGCAGGCTGCTACTGCCCATGAACTAGGCTCCCTGGCTTCTGCAGGATGTCTGAGAGCTGGGGCGGGGAGAATTGCGGGGAATCGGAGACCACGTGAAGCAGCAGGCTGTGAAATGACAGCTCTGCACTTGGGTGAGGGGCTGGTAAAACAGGGTCCTCTTGTGGCACATCTGGGGGGGAACTTCCTCAGCCGCTAACACGGTTTCTTTTACAACACCCCAGCCATACTAGCCGGCTGTAAAACCTGCCTGGTGTGACGCTGAGCCGGGTTAGGCAGCTGTTGTGCTGAGACCACAGCCTGTTGTTACCCAGTGTCCTTTCATTGTTTCCTTTGTGTTCCTCCCTCTGTTTCTCTGCACCCACATGTTGTCTCCACTTCCACTTGCATTGTAAGTGAATTCAGGGAAGACACGGCCTGTTTTTGTTCTGTATTTGCCTGGCACAGCAAGGGCTCCTACTTATTATCATAATCACAGATGACCCCGGGTCCCTTCCAGAATTGCCACGTTTACGGGCTAAATCCTCAGCTAGTATGGATTGTTGCAGACCCCTTGACTCTACCATGCACATTTAAACCAGCTGTTCCCATTCCCTAATTTCATTTAAAATTGGGGCGAGGGGGGCGGGTTGTGACATTAAACCTCAATTTACAAACCAGATAAAACCCTGCATTAATGCAGATAGGGGGGAGAAATAATAAAAAATAGGTGCCACAAGGATTGGTATTTAATGTGCCATATCCCCAAATGGTCTAAAGATCCATAGCTTCATTGAGATAAATGGATCCACACAGATTTCCACCAGATGAGGTTTCATACTGTTACACGCTGTCATAAATATAAAGCGAAGAGTAACAACCTTTATGTATGCAGTAACACAGGGTTTCTCAAACTGGGGCCGTGGTTGTGTAGGGAAAGCCCCTGGCAGGCCGGGCCAGTTTGTTTACCTGCCCCATCGGATCGCGGCTCCCACTGGCCGTGGATCTCTGCTCCGGGCCAATGGGAGCTGCTGGAAGCGGCACAGGCAGAGAGACTTACTGGCCACCACTTCCAGCAGCTTCCACTGGCCTGGAGGAGCAAACTGCAGCCAGTGGGAGCTGTGATCAGCCGG